>NC_090271.1:281512359-282112359 GCF_040414725.1 Anabrus simplex
ACATCTTAATATAGTGATCTTTCACACTTTCAAAACAACACTCAAACTTATTCGTCTATTCGTGTATATCTTCTCTCTTTATGCCATTAGGTAATGTATTATGTCGTTGTTTATGTCCTCCCTTGATTTTATTTCGGACCATCCTCGCAATCTCTTCACTGACAGCTTGGAACATACCGCTTAGTCGAACAACACGTCTCATTTCGCCCAAGTCTTCCTAGCACAAACTTTGCAAAATTTTCGTAACGCTACTTTTTGTCGGAAATCGATGCGAACAACTCGTGTTGTTTTTCTTTAGATTTTTCTAGTTCTCGGATCAAGTAATCCTGATAAGGGTCCTATTCACTTGAATCATACTCTAATTGGGATCTTACCAGAGACTTATATGACCTCTTCTTTACATCCTTAGTATAACTCTTAAATGAAAAAATCTGTAAGTTCAATCCTATGGGATAGAGTTTGGATAAACCAATGCAAATTTAACTCCGTATTCATCATCCTGAAGAAAGCTATTTAATTTGATTTTTAAAGAATAGGTTATAAATTTGTCAAATACGTTATCTTCTTGTTCGTTGGTACTTGTTCTTGGTATTCGCAAGGTCCAGTACGTAGTTACTGCCTCTGTTTCATTCAGTCGTGGGCTGTGTCGGGGTGTATATCTTCACTCCTTATGCAATATGTAATATCTTCTCTCCTTAGGTAATGTAATGTCGTTGATTATGTCGTCCCTTGATTTTCTTTCTAACAACTTTTAGTGTGCAGACCATCCTCGCAATCGTATCTGCTTCTGCTCGCAGCAGTTATGTATTAGTTTTTTTCAGATTTCCTCTGCATCAGGAGAACACAAAAATGTTCCCTAATATCTTCTTCGGAAACACAATACAACCTTGTGACACTGGCTGACTATCTGACTATCTAAGCATCTTTGTCTTGAAAATGCTATGTCAGTGTTCTGCCTCTTTCACCGTTGATAATATGCCAAATCATAGATTTCAAAAGGACTTACGACATGCGATAGATCTTCGACTTGAGGTGGTCTTTCATACGACGACCGCGATTACGGCTTTCATCGGTGACCTCTTCTACAAGGACTATTTAACGCTTATGCTGAGCTATTTGATAAGATGCCATTATCAGTAAACACAGAGCCAAGCTATTTCAACTTTGTCAGGTATGTAACCTAAAGAATAATTCCTTTGAAACTACACAACATACAAGTACCGCATGACCAAATACACTAACGATCGAAATTTACCACCATTTATTATTATTATTATTATTATTATTATTATTATTATTATTATTATTATTATTGTTGTTGTTGTTGTTGTTTCGTTTCGGCCAACTAAGGCCCACGTCATTCCAACTGTTTACCTTGAGCTTTAATGTTGGTCCAGTACTCCTTCATTCGTATACTGTGTTGCTCCTTTCGCTCTTTCGTCCACGCCTTTCCAGTTTACAGCTTCGGCTTTGGTTGGAAACTCTGAAGTTCTTGGAGTTTTTTCTTAAGTGGGACACGCTCCAGGATATCTTCAAATCTCCTGCAGATCTTTCTGTACCTCACTGAACCATGCGCCCTTTGCCTTTTTCTCTTGGAGGAAAGTGAAAATGCGGTTGGTTAACCGTGTTGAATTCATTCGGGCCATGTGTCCATAAAAAGTAATCCTCCTTTTTCCCATCACGTCGGTTATTTTCTCCACATGCGAGTACAACTTCTGGTCGTGTCGTCTCCTAAACTCGCCGTTGTCTTTGACTGGACCTAAGATTTTTCTCAAAATCTTTCTTTCCTTGGCCTCAATTTTTCCACCATGTCTTTTTTGTTCATGGCGAGACATTCCGCTGCATATAGAGCCTCTGGCCGGATGACAGTCCAATAGTGTTTGATTTTTGTATTCAAAGATATAGATCTTTTGTTACAGACATTTTTAGTCAGATGGTAAGCCATTTCCATTTTATTCGTGCGTGAAGAAAAGGCTTCTTTTCCGGACATGTTAGGTTCCATCCATTCGCCAAGATACTTAAATTTTTCAACTCGCTTGACTTTTCCGTGAGTACCATCTAGCTCACTTGGCACCAGTTTGATATTTGTAATGAATTTCGTTTTCTCAAAGGAGATTTGGAGGCCCGCCCTTGCAGCTTGTGTTTGAAGCTGGTCGATCTGCTTCGTGGCCACATCCAAGGAATCAGCGAAAACCGCGAGATCGTCTGCAAATGCTAGACAGTCAATTGAACGGTCCTTGTTCTTGTGGCCTAGTCTGATTCCTCTTTTGACTACTTCATAACTCATTTCTCTGCGTCATTCACGGATCACTTTCTAAAGAACAACAGAGACCATCTCCTTGCCGTGATAGTTGTAAACATCCGACTTGTCGCCTTTTTTTTAATGAAGTGAGTGGATTAGGGCAGATGTCCACTCACTTGGAAGTCTTTCAGTATTCCAGATTTCATATATGATGTCCGTTAATTTCTCCACTGCATTGTCAATGGCAAAATTTCCACAATTCAGCTATTATCGAATCGTCACCCGGTGTTTTATTGCTCTTCAAGGATTGAATAATCTGTTTGATATCCTCTTTCGTAGGTGACGCAGAATCTGGGTGGACTTGTGTTTTATCTTCAAATGTGAATTTGAATATTGGGGCCTCGCTGTTAAGAAGGGATTCGAAATATTTTGCAAGGATACAGCAGTTTTCTTTGTCGTTATGGGCTAGTTTTCCATTGGAATCTCTGAACTGTAGGCTCAGTGGGTCGTATTTTCTCAAGATGGTTTTAAATGTTTTATAAAAGTCGCGTGTATTGTTCTTCTTAAAATGCTGCTCAATTTGAGCCATCTGGTGTTTATCAAAAGCACGTTTAACACTGCGGATGGAATTTGCTGCACACTTTCACTCATTCAAGAAGTATGTCCAGTTGACTTGGTTATTTAGCGAGTTCCATTTCTGTCAGGTGAACTGTCTTTGCCTTGTCGTTGCATCGCATTCACTGTTCCACCAAGCATGCTTCCTGATCTTAATAAGCTGAACCGTCTCTTTGACCAGGACCTCGCGCTGTTGTTCCCAGTTCTCCGCATCTACGGATTGTAGTTGCTGCGTGAACTCATGGTTAGTTCCTAGTTTTCCTCTATCGATTATTATTATTATTATTATTATTATTATTATTATTATTATTATTATTATTATTATTATTATGATTATTATTATTATTATTATTATTATTATTATTATTATTATTATTATTATTATTATTATTATTATTTTGGAAGGGAGGGTGCGATCAGTCGTGGGACAGTGCGATCAGTCGTTGAGAGGAAGTTGGATGAAAACCAGTGTGGTTTCAGACCACAGAGAGGCTGTCAGAATCAGATTTTCAGTATGCGCCAGGCTATTGAAAAATGCTATGAGAGGAATAGGCAGTTGTGTTTATGTTTAGTAGATCTAGAGAAAGCATATGACAGGGTACCGAGGGAAAAGATGTTCGCTATACTGGGGGACTATGGATTTAAAGGTAGATTATTAAAATAAATCAAAGGCATTTATGTTGACAATTGGGCTTCGGTGAGAATTGATGGAAGAATGAGTTCTTGGTTCAGGGTACTTACCGGGGTTAGACAAGGCTGTAATCTTTCACCCTTGCTGTTCGTAGTTTACATGGATCATCTGCTGAAAGGTATAAAACGGCAGGGAGGGATTCAGTTAGGTGGAAATGTAGTAAGCAGTCTGACGACTTGGTCTTAATAGCAGATTGTGCCGAAAGCCTGCAGTCTAATATCTTGGAACTTGAAAATAGGTGCAATGAGTATGGTATGAAAATCAGCCTCTCGAAGACTAAATTGATTTCAGTAGGTAAGAAATTCAACAGAATTGAATATCAGATTGGTGATACAAAGCAAGAACAGGTCGATAATTTCAATTATTTAGATTGTGTGTTCTCCCAGGATGGTAATATAGTAAGTGAGATTGAATCAAGGTGTCGTAAAGCTAATGCAGTGAGCTCGCAGTTGCGATCAACAGTATTCTGTAAGAAGGAAGTCAGCTCCCAGACAAAACTATCTTTACATCGGTCTGTTTTCAGACCAATTTTGCTTTACGGGAGCGAAAGCTGGGTGGACTCAGGATGTCTTATTCATAAGTTAGAAGTAACAGACATGAAAGTAGCAAGAATGATTGCTGGTACAAACATGTGGGAACAATGGCAGGAGGGTACTCGAAATGAGAAGATAAAGGCTAATTTAGGAATGAACTCGATGGATGAAGCTGTACGCATAAACCGGCTTCGATGGTGGGGTCATGTGAGGCGAATGGAGGACGATAGGTTATCTAAGAGAACAATGGACTCTGTTATGGAGGGTAAGAGAAGTAGAGGTAGACCAAGACGACGATGGTTAGATTCAGTTTCTAACGATTTAAAGGTAAGGGGTATAGAACTAAATGAGGCCACAACACTAGTTGCAAATCGAGGATTGTGTCGACCTTTAGTAAATTCACAGAGGCTTGCAGACTGAACGCTGAAATTCATAACAGTCTATAATGATAATGTATGTATTATTATTACTATTCCGGTGATATCCGTAGTCAGCAGAGGTAAGGGAACGTGTGGGGTGATTGGCTTTCTGATTGAATTTATTGTTTACAAAAAACATTTAATAACCATCAACACTCAAAATAAGAAACATAGGTGCTCAACAAAATGACAGAATTAATACAACCGGAGCCCGTCAGCTCTGAAGCAGGTACAATAAACAGGGAGTGCACTCCCAGTTTTCTCTAACATACTAGGTGAGCATGTTAGCTATTAACTGGTACAACCATCAGAGTAAAATCTCGTGTTACAAATAGAATAATCACAATTCAAAGGAAAAACTTAGTGGAGAAATAGAGCCTGTCTCTTGGTGCACGTCTGATTGAAATGTCACCACCCGGTGACACATACCACCAAATGTACCCATATTGGTCAATATGTTTAACTGGGGAAATGTCATAGTGACACGGCTTGTTTAATGTCAAGGTTACCCTCAACAGACAAGTAAGACAGAGGGATATGGCTCATACTACACGGCTACGAAAAATGAGAAAAGAAAACGTTTAATAAAGGCCGGAATCCAAAATTTGAATGCAGGCGGAAAGCAAGCACTCCGTAAAATTGAAGGAAAGAGTACCTAAGTGGGATTAATGTCCAAAGAAACAGGGGCTAATCCCACGATACCGGATCACTAAAAGGGAAATTATTAAAGGCTGAGAACGAATTTTAAAATTAGAATGTAGAAAATTTTAGTCGCCCAATCCGAATAGAATAGAATAGAATAGAATTGAATTGAATTGAATTGAATTGAATTGAATTGAATTGAATTGAATTTATTGATCATGATTTACATGCCACTGAGGCTGAAAAGCCCCTTTATGTAGCGTCTTCTTATAATACAATACAGATTTATGATCACAGTAACTACATTTTTATAATATTAAAGTATTAAACTAAACATGAAACATAAAAAAATTGAAAATACAGATACCAAATCCAGTAAGGTTAAGACATACATTATATAATAAGTAAGAAAGTAAATCATTAAGCCCTTCTGTTATTTTGGACTGCATGGATTTAAAGCTTAATTATTTCTGATTGTTCGACACAAGAATGCCTGATCTCAGCCTCTTGCGTACTCCTCCAGAAAGATAGATGTTAAGAACTGCTTTAGTTGTGTACAGTTAGTGTTATTTGCGAAACGGTGAAGATTAAAGACGTTAAAGATACGTGACGCAATGCAAACAAAGGATTTGTTAAGTCTAGTGGTACGATGAAGGGGAATTTGAAGGGTGGTTTTTGTAAACCTATTATCTCTGTTATGTACCGACTCCATAGGTTTAAATGCATTATAAAGGTAGGATGGTGTCTTCAGTTTGAGAATTTTCTGCGTGGCAACAGCTACTGAGATTTCTCGACGTTCATGGAGTTTCAACCACTGTAGCTGTATGTAATAGGGTGTTATCTGTTCATCACGCCGGGCATTTGTAACGTAACGAACACATGCGTTTTGTACCCTCTGTAGTTTTATAATCAAAGTTTCAGATAAGTCGTTGTATACGACTGCACCACAGTCAATTATTCAATTATTGGAAATATAAGACTTTGAACAAGTAGTTTTCGCATGAAAGGTGGTGTACATGACACGTTACGTTTCAAAATATGCATGGATGACACAACTTTTCGGATTACATTTGACGTATGATCAGACCAGGATAAGGTTCTGTCGAAAATTAGACCTAGATTGTTAACGGTGTCACTATAATGAATATCTGTCTCTAGAATTTTTATTGCTGGGAGGGATTTGAGGTCAACAGTTTTCAGGAGTTTTGTGTAACCTATGCAAATAAGCTGGGTCTTAGCCACATTTAATTGGAGGTTATGATTTGCGCTCCATTCAATCAATCGAGAGATGTCATGGTTAAAATGCGTTATACAAGAAGATGCGTTAGTGGGACAAATGTGGAAGTAAGCTTGTAAGTCATCCGCATACATGTGAAAGGTACTGCTTTTAAAGACTTCAGATATGTCATTAATATAAATAGAAAAACATAAAGGACCGAGGACTGATCCTTGTGGTACGCCACAGTTTACTGATTCCCAGCTAGAGAATCGACCGTCAACGAACGTGACTCTTTGTGATCTATTTGACAGATAAGATTCAAACCACGACAGAGCACTCCGGGAGAAGCCAATTGACTTCAGTTTAGCAAGAAACAACTCATGATTAACAGAGTCAAATGCCTTAGAGAAATCAAAGAGACACAAGATAGTAAGCTGCCTCTTATCGGTGGCCGCGCGAATATCATCTGTAACCTTCAGAAGAGCAGTAGTAGTACTATGGCCCTTCTTGAAGCCAGATTGGTAGGGATTTAGAATGTTGTATTTAGACAAATATTCACATATCTGCTCACTAACAATTTTTTCTAGTGCCTTACTAAGTGCACAGAGGATGTTGATAGGCCTAAGATCACTACAGACTGTTGGTATTTTCTTTTTGGGCGCAGGACGTACATTGGCACGCTTCTACTCTGAGGGATAAACTCCATTCTGTAGAGAGAAGTTAAGTAAATGCACAAGGGCAGGAAGAAATATGTCCATGCAGGTAGAAATCATGGATATTGGAATATTATCTGGACCTTTAGCTTTAGTTCGTATTGATCTGACTGCTTTTTCTACCTGTGAAGGGTGTACGTACATGAAATAGAATTTATCTCTGTTACTTGGAGTGAGATGTCTATAATGTTTGGCAGTCTCTGATACTTTCGGAGAGTTGGAGTTAGAGACTGATGTCATGTAATATTCACTTAATTCAGATGGAGTAACAGGCATCTGGCTATCTAGAGAGTGACTGACTCCAATACAAAGAGATTTTGCAGCACGCCAAGAAGCTGAGGTGCTCTTGCAATTACGGAAGATGTTGTACGTATACTTCACTTTAGTGTTCCTAATTACTTGTTTTGTCTCGTTACGTAAGATCCTGGATTGCTCGTAATCATCTGGAACTTTAGTTTTAATAAAATTTCTTCCTAGCTCTGTCCCGTTTACTTATCAGTTCCTTAATACGCTTATTGAACCATGGTGATGACCGGTGTTTTACGAGAATTCTTTTTTGAGGCGCATGCTTGTCATAGAGTGAAAGTACAAAGCTGTTGAAGAGAGATACATTTTGATCTACGTCATTAGACTGAAAAAACATATTCCAGGGTAGTAATTCAGCGTCAGCACGAAAATTGTTCACGTCAAATTTACTAAAGTCTCGAACAAGAATAGTTTTAGGAATTTGTTTTGGCGTGGATAAAGTGAATACAGTATACAGCAAGTCATGACCAGAAAAACCGGCAGCTGGTTCCTGTCCGTATTCTACTACCAACTCATTGCAGTTCGATGAGATTATGTCGAGAGTGCTATCGGAAGTGGCGGTATGAAAGGTTGGATTGAATGGAAGGCAGTCGAAGTTACAAGCGTTGAGCACATTACGTATATTTTCGCTTTGAAACGTCCCAGTTCCGAACCGAGCATTAACATCGCCCACAACGAATATAGATTTATAATTCATAACATGAGAATACATATCATTCAGGAATGTATCCATGAACCCTACTTGTGGTGGACGATATATACAAGCGAAAATAATTTTAGTATCTGAAAGGACTATATCAAGGATTATGTACTCAGGTTTCTTACTGTACTCTCCAGGAGATTTACTAAGTACACTACATTTTATGCTATTCTTCAAATAAACTGCAACACCACCAGCGGCTCTGTTTAATCTGTCGTTACGGAAAATATTATACCCATCGAGACAGATGGCAGAATCTGGCACTGAAGGTTTAAGACATGTTTCACTGACTGCGATAATATCAAACGAACTCTTGCCAAAAATGTGCCGGAACTCAGATATATGGGAAGAGTCGACAAGAGACTGAGAATTGATATGAATGACCTTAAGATTTCTTGTGTTTCTCACACTAACATCGTATAGTAAATCAGATAAGACAGCTAAGGGCTTTACGTCGCACAGACACAGATAGGTCTAATGGCGACGATGGGATAGGAAAGGCTTGGGAGTTGGAAGGAAGCGGCAGTGGCCTTAATTATGGTACAGCCCCAGCATTTGCTTGGTGTGAAAATGGGAAACCATGGAAAACCATTTTCAGGGCTGCCGATAGTGGGATTCGAACCTACTATCTCCCGGATGCAAGCTCACAGCCGCCGCCTCTACGCGCACGGCCAACTCGCCCGGTCAGAGAAGACACACTCATTACTTGTCATGAGTACAATATGGTACAAAGGGTTCAATAGTTCAATAGCAGATCGTTCAAAGAAGTACGATGATTTTAGTAACCTATACAAATATAAAATAATTTAAGGATTTAGAAATTATGTGATGAAGTGAGAAAAATAAATGAGTAGAAAATTGGTATAAAATGAATCGCGTTAGCAGATATTTTTAAGTATTAAAAAAATTATAACTAATATACTACGCTAAATAGAATGGTTGCGAAAGACAGACTTTTGTATTGTTAGCCTCGCCAGAATAATCTCTACTTCTCGTCCTAAGTATATCCAGTAATAGAGTGATACACAGGAATACAAATTATCTCACCGCATCATTTCAGTGGAGCTGGGTAGCGTTTCTTCAGTTCCTCAAGGTCACGTTCAGTCTTCACTCGATGTTTCACATCACCAGCGGGCACCATTATAACACCATCCATAGTCCACACTGAATTTAGTCCGAAATGGCTCACAGCACGTTTGAGAATATCAGTACGGGTCTTAGTTAGGTCCTCCCGTATAGTTATACCGCCGTTCTTTAACAGCCTCTTTGATTTGAAGACTGCATTTCGGTAGGCGTATGAAACAAATTTCACAATGATGGGCCTAATTTTGTTGTGACTTCTGGTACCAACTCTGTGTGAACGGTCGATCATCGATGGATCAAGTGGAACATTGATCCGAGTGGCAATCTCCTGAATGCGCTTGTCCGTGTCTTCCCCTGCAGTTTCAGGTATTCCAAATATACGTAAACTGTTCCGACGTTGATAACTTTCCAACTCATCTGTCCTATCGTCTAACTGCCGTTGAAGTTCAGTTATTGCCTCGTCTCGTCTACTGAGTTCACATTTTAATTCTCTTATTACATCGGTATTAAAATCAATACTTTCCTTAAGTTTTTGTATGACCTTATCGGCTACTCTGTCTACAAGTTCGTTGAGGAGTGAACTGTTCTTAATGAGGTTATCCAACGTTAGCGACACCGTAGTATCTATAACCTCCTTGCTTACACTGGTTCGCAAAGTGTCCGATGGAGTGCACTGATCATCACAGGCCAAGATGTTGGCAGCGCTGTTCTGTGAATTTACAGAACGGTTGGTGTTCTTCACTTGTTCCCGCGTAGTTTCAGCAGTTGCCACATGAGAGCGTGGGCTGTCACAGTTTATTTTCTTGCCGTTAGAGAGTGGGGTGGCACTCCTGCTCGCGGGCTGAGCGATGCGGGCTTTAGCCTTCACTTGTTTACGTGAGTTACCCATTGTAATTCGATAAACTTTTGCCAATTACTTTCGAATCACGATACCTTCTTCCAATTAAAGTACCACTGCACATGCACAGGTTAAAACACCACTGAATGCACACTTGAAATACACTTAACACCATCTTATGACACCTTCGCAATGATAAATAATGGAGAGGCTCTCACTCGCGTCTATACCACCATGTGCTTGTCGGTCTGGGAGAGGAAGAGAGGTTAAGTGCGAAGACTTTGCAGAAATCCCTACATTACTAGTTAAGGAAAGGCCTAACTATTACATTCTAAATTAAAAACCGCTACTCAAGTCTTCCCAGCACTTCACACGCCGGAACAGTCACTTATTTAAGTTTATTTTGCCATGCCTTGTTAGTTTGAACCTTTCCAGGTCGTGACCTCCGCCTCCTTAGCTCCCAAGGAACCTTATCTCAATCCTCCTTCACGATGCACATACTACCGCTCCAGCCAGTTGGAAGAGAAAAATCAATGATATGATTGGGCGGCCTCAAGTTACTAAAACGTGGCCATGATAGTTTTATAATTTAACTTTCTAGCTTGTAATAGGCTCGTAGAAGTAGAGGAAGCGTAGGACAAGTCATTGACATCATTAGGTTAGAAATACCAAATATAACATAAGAATTACGATAGGTTTACCAACTTCAAAAATGAAACTTTCTCACAAATTAATTTTGAGCTTTGCCCTCCAGTGTTCCTTCCAAAGTATATATTAGAGCCATCTATCGATCGATGGAAAAACTTTGCTTGTGATGATGCTTGTTGTTTTAAAGGGTCTAACATCGCAGGTCATCGGCCCGGAAAAGCTTTTACAATATTTCAAAAGTTCTTAGTTGCTATCAGAGATGGCCATAGTAGACAAGGCAGTGCAGAGAAGTGAGGTTAGAATTTGTTTCTGACTGTACTAAGTTTCCAGTTACGAAGAGAGTTTTCTTTCTCCGGCTTACTCGTTTATACTTCTTTTATGGCGCTAGATTCATAGCCGTCACGATAAAAGAAGGGAAACACTCGATCCTCACAGATAAATCTGAATTATTTCCACGTTGTCCTCTCACTGCCATGATGTCCTGCGCGTGATCAGGCTCACCGAGCACAGATATATTTGCGATCCCATCCTCGGCGTCGAAGACAAGAGTTGTTTTATAGTCTCATCATAGCGGCGATTGGCGATCTTATTAGGGACATAAAGCTACTGCAGGAGTAAGATATACGGCACGGGAGCTACATAACTCTTGATTCTTTCACTGAGTGACTTATACTTAGCCTTAGGGACTGATAGTTGGCATTTGAAATTTATGACCACAGCTGTAACTGAGAAACTCAGCCTCGAAGATTCTATAATCAACTACATAAGCCATTCAGATAGAGTGTTCATTTTATTGTGCATAAATTTAGTATTTTTCTCTGCTATTGAACGTCTGTTTACACATTTTGAAAGGGTTTGTTCGTGATTATGGGTGTTAATGATTCTACTTTTAATAACATACTAGAGGACCCGGGCTACTCCGCAGAATTTGTTACAAGTAGGTAAGATAACTCGTCTGTCGTGGTCATAATGTTTTGCCTGCCCTTTTCAATGGTTTTATGAACAGTTAAAAAAAAACGCGCTATGGTATGCTGTAGTTCGTCTTCAGAATTCATCCATTCAGACGTCATCATGCCGTCTGTTTGGAAACAATCTATTCATATATTCACTTTTTATCCTGCAATTCTTGATGTAATGCTTTGTATCGTGTCGTAGAAGGGAATGGCAGTTCTTCTATATGGAACTATTGTCTTGTGACCTCATATGTTATTCTCGAAGGAGTGTTTATTGCCAGGCACAGAACTTCTTTTATGATACAACGCCTTCTCTCATTCTAGTGTAGCTAGGTTTTGCCTTCGATAGATGTTCCCAGATAATGATGGGTCTGTTTGTACGTAGACTTTTTTCTTTTAGCAGCATGTAGTTTTTTGGGAACGCTCTGCCATCTGCTGAATATGCTTGGAAGCTGGGAAAGGTTAGAGAATCAAAGAGTATCTAGCAGCAACAGTATTCTTCCGGGATCAGAGGAAGAGTATTCTTTTTGGCTTGACACGTAATAACAAAACATGGCTGCAAAATCATATCAGAATAATAATGAAAGCATTAGTCGCTCAGTAACCTGCTAAGTACAGAATTCATTGTGGGTTAGGGTAAGCTTTCGACTGCAATTATTGGAGTGATCTTTTAATGATTTGATTTTATGATTACTCAAAGTTGGCTGAACTTAGAGAACTATCATTGTCTTATGATTCACCAGCAGGTGATACTGGAGAGAATAAAACCAAAATGAAGCAAATTGGTCCAGTAGAACGGACAGACGGATTGGCCAAAGCTCTTTTTCAGTAAACCCTTTCAATATATTATAGATCACTACCCTATCAGGAGTTGGGAAAAGTAGAAAGAAGAACGTTGGCGTTAGACTTGACGAGGGTTTTTCGTGGTCAGAGCTTATAAAATATACATGTTAGGTTCCTTCACAAAGTCCCTACTTCTGAGAATAAAAATAATATATAATTATAATCTTAATTGGGCCTATTGCAGAAACCGTGTTTAGACGATGTCTATGGTTAAACAATATCTAAGTATGGCTGCTGCACTGCAGATACGTTATTTATCGCTTAGACACTGTCTAAAATCGATGTTCAACCGGCCATATTTAAACACTGTTTAATCTCAGAAGAGAAGAGTGAATCACAATCAGAAGTTATGTAGCATGAAACATAAAAGTTAGTCCGACGGCCTCTCTGCGGGTCGTCTGCTGTGAAATCTCAGCAATTCGTTTGAAATGTACGGTGAGGTACAGGAGGTACAGCTTAAAACACGATTTCGCGTTTCAAGGGTCTTGTTTCTTGAGACTGACAAAGAGACAGACCGGTAACTTTCAACTTGACTACATTATTCTTGGCAACCGATAGCCTACATTTTATTATACATGGGATAATTGCCATTGAATTATAGGTCACTTCGACTAAATACATGTCGGAATTACTTGTACCATCTTCAGGCGGCTGTCACATACATCAAGCGGGGAGAATTCACTTATATTATATTTACTGCCAAGTAAGCATACATAGGGCTAATAGTGACAACTATGAAGTAGGTTGTGTGTGGTTTTTATTATTTTATGTTCAGATAATCGTTGCGCTAATTCAGATAAGTTTTCAGCAGCTATGGGATAGGAAAAGGCAAGGACTGGGGAAGAAGAGCCGTGGCCATGATAACAGCGCTAGTATTCGCCTGGTGTAAAAATTGGGAATTTACGGAAACAATCTTTAGGCTGCCGATGATGCTTTTCGAACCTACGATCTCCAGAATGCAAGCTACATCTACATGGCCCTTACAACTCATTCGGTTACACAGTACTATTTTTTTATCTCCCCTTCGCCGAAGCTATTAAGATTACACTCACTGTAACAACACTATCATCAAAGATACACTTCCTCGCACGATGGCGTGTCGATTTAATGTCGAGATTTAAATTCCACCTTGAGCGATATTCTTATCTATGGGCAAGTCATGCTCATGCTTAGTCACATTAAGTAATGCGTAGAAAGGTAACAGCTGACTAGCGCAAGCACCGACGAATTTCATTGGTTGCGACAAGCAAACAGTTAGATGAAAGATACTTCTATCTCCATTTTCGAACCAATATTTAAACTTTAAATGATGTCTAGTTGAACACAGGCTGAACATTGTTTATGCAATGGAAGATCGTGATCGACTTAGACGTTGTTTAGGTAGACGTTGTCTTAGACTTAAAACTAGTCATCGTTTCTGCAATGACTGCAATATGCTACGTATGATCAGTCCTTCAGACCGAAGGCTGGTTGCATTCTCAACAGCTTCACCATTAGGCGCATCACTGACGAAGCGTACCAGGGAAATGAGGACTGATGTAGTTTCCCGTTGCTTTCCTCACTGAGCTAGAAGTTGCTATTACATATCAGTCTGCCAAGCCCATTGAAATGCATGCACCAATCGATCCCATGATCAACATTTTCACACCATTCATAGCAGGGACTGGCTGCATAAAGAATGGATCGCTCACACCTCAGTCACTTTCATAATGTCAAAGCCAAGGCAAAGACTCAGACAGGTCCATGAAAGTAACAAAATTGCTTTAGCCCATACCTGAATACACAGTGCACTGTAAACACTAGGTCTGCTGGCAATGGCATCAATATGCTACAAAAGCTCATCGTTTCTGCATTCGCTTCATTTTTAATGTGAAAAGTTGTTAAGATAATACTGTATGTATCAACATCTGATTCTACAGTTAAACGTAGAGATTCGTTTCCCGATGAATATAGTATTAGAATCCACAACCTGTTTCCAGTCATTCGACCCGTTCAGGAATGGAAATAATGAAACCCCATCTAGCGGCGAGGATAGGAAATGTGCCGGCTGCAGAAGCAATGAGGCAATGATTAATGACTGACGGATGAAATGAAATGATAGTGGAGAGTGATACTGGAATGAAAGATAACTAGGAAAGCCGTAGTAAACGCAGAAAATCCTGTTCTGCTTCCGCTATGTCCAGCACAAATCTGGCATGTAGTGATCGGGACTGAATCACGGAACCCAGCGGTGAGAGGGCGGCGCGCAAACGCCTGAGCCACGGAGGCTTGAAATGATGTACACAAAAAAAAAGTTATGTGTCCTGGAGTGAGCCGAGTAACAACAGAGAAGGATGATCATAATTAATTCTAAACCTTGTACGTATGCTACAATTTTTTGTGAGACTAACGGTTTATCGGTGTTTTCTTTTTCAACGGAAAACATAGAAAAAGTATTTTTTCAGGAAAATTGTTAGAGTTGCAAAGAAGATGAATTTAAACATATTCCTAGGGAATCGAATTGTAAGTATACTTGGCTGACTTGAACTTTAATATGACAAAACGTTTGGGCAGCGTATTCACTCTCAAAGGCCCCAGACGTACATTTTCGTCAGATTGGCTTCATACTTTCTTTGAGTGCGTGGTCCCCTTAAGAGGCAGCGTGATCGCGGAAAGTGGTGATTGAAGGTGAGATATACAGAATAGTAGCACATCACCCTACCTTCGGCAGTCGAAAATTCCTATCTATAAAGTAATAGGAAATTCTAAATGGACTATTAATATATTCTTATACACTGCTGTTTGTAGAAAGTGAAACACCAAGACCGAGAGCTCTGAACACAATGCAATTTATTCCACGTATTAGGGACATGACAAGACACGAATGATTACAATTACAGAACTGTACATGCACGGTGACCGTGGAAATTCAGTACGGCGTAGCGCCATCACGCGCTGCAATCAGAGCCGCTAGCCGTCGTGGCATGGAATCAAAGAGCGCCTGAATATGCTGCTGGGAAATACTCTGCCTCGCGGTTTGTAGGCGCGTCCATAAATCATCAGCAGTGGCTGGAGGAGAACCTGAACGAACAAGGTGCTGACCGACCATATCCCAGACATGTTCAATGGGTGACATATCCGGCGAACGGGCAGGCTAGGGAAGCAGTGGTATCAGTCGATCTTCGAAGAAGACTGGCACATTCCTTTCCATATGCGGCCGGGCATTGTCTTGCTGGAATATGGCGTCTGGAACGGCCAGTAGGAGGGGCAGGGCCTCGGGCTGTGAAACCTCCCTGATGTAGCGGTAGCTGTTCAGATTGCCCGCAAGACGGAGGAGGCGAGATCACATGTTATAGGCAATTGCGCCCCAAACCATCACACTTGGCGTTTGTCCGCTATGCCGCTCAACAATACAGTGTGCCCGACGGCGCTCACCACGGCGGCGTCTAACGCGTTTGCGGCCATCACTGTAGGACAAGTTCAAGCGGGACTCGTCCGAAAACACTACATTTTGCCACTCAGCACGCCAGCGTCGTTGTTCACGTGCCCATTGCAGTCTACGACGTTGGCGGTTGCTGGTCAATGGAAGCCGGCGCAATGGCATGCGTGCCACCAGTCCGGCCCTCAGAAGACGGCGTCGAACCGTCGATGCAGACATCCCCACACCCTTTGCAGTGCTCCAACATCGAGCCAACACCGTGGACGAAGCAGTTTTGTCCGTTACGACCAAGCGGACAAGATGACGGTCATCTCGCACTGTGGACACATTGTGTCGTCCAGTACCTTGTCGGCGCTGTGTATGGCCCTTTTCTCTCCACTGGTTCCATATACGCCTGACTCTTGAGGCAGCGTACCCTGTACGAGCCTCAATGTTATGGAACGACAGACCCATCTCCCGGAGCCGTATCATTCTGCCCCGTTCGAACGCACTCACCTGCTGCTATTCCCTCCTGTGATATCGGCGGGACATAGTGGCACTTAGGTACATGTTTCACTTCGTATGACGGCTCCGCACTGACTGAGCGTTGCGTAACACTGCCCTGGCCGGTCACACACAGAAGGGCACTGCTGGACTTACGTGCGCGCCATCTCTCTGCAATCACTTAATATTGTTCAACTGTTCTACACGTCCACTGATTTTGGCGTGTTTCAGAGCATTGCTTCTGAGCGTTTCACTTTCTACAAACAGCAGTGTATTCTAAGTAAATAAAATCGTAATGATCGTGTGTCTGTACATTGAATATTTTGGCGAAATTTTCATTCCGTTATCCATTTCAGGTGTAATAATGACCATCTGCATATTTTTTTAGCTTTCTTGTCTGTTTTTCTGTGTGTTTGAGTACTTATAACTTGAAAACTACTGGATATATTTATACCGAACTTCATATTTACGATCCGCCAGTCCTTGGGTATGTTTTAGGACCTACATTATTTCTAAATCACTGAAATGACTGGGGGTTTATGCGAAACCGAAACCATGATTTTCACTCCCACAAAATATACATGACCAGCCTTAATGGAAATCAATGTCTAAAAATGTGTTTCTCGTGTACATCTTTTCGATAGGAGGATGACAAGAGAGTTATCATTAATGGACTATTTTACAGGCGGTCATGTCATTTTTCTTCTTCTTCCATTTCATTATCTGTTTACCTCCAGGGTAGGTTTTTCCCTCGGACTCAGCGAGGGATCCAACCTCTAACACCTCCAGGGCAATGTCCTGGAGCTTCAGACTCTGGGTCGGGGAATGAAACTGGGGAGGATAACCAGTACCTCGCCCAGGCGGCCTCACCTGCTATGCTGAAAAGGGGCCTTGCGGGGGATGGGAAGATTGGAATGCATAGACAAGGAAGAGAGAAGGAATCGGCCGTGGCCTTAAGTTAGGTACCATGCCGGCATTTTCCTGGGGGAGAGGTGGGAAACCTCGAAAAACCACTCCCAGAATGGCTGAGGTGGGAATCGAACCCACCTCTACTCAGTTGACCTGTGGAGGCTGAGTGTACCCCGTTCCAGTCCTCGTACCACTTTTCAGATTTCGTGGGCGAGTCGGGAATCGAACCCGGGCCTTTTGGGGTGGCAGCTAATCACACTAACCCCTACACCACAGAGGCGGACTCAAATATATTCATCAAATTATATTTCTCCCATGCCAGAAAGTATTTATTTTATTGACTATTCTGTTCATAGCCCTTCCTTCTTAGAAGGAATATTTGAACGAATCAAACAACTAGCAACAATTCTTTGATACTGGAGGTTGAACCTGTCGTGTATGAACCAATATTGTCTATTGCTGATACCACATCCAGTAGCCTCATAGTTATGCTGCGTTCTACTGTCATTGACTGGACTAATACTAAATGGTATTCGGAAATTATGTCCGCGAATTCCGTAACAGCTTTGTAATGCGATTGTTCCTGTGTGTGGTGCATATTACCAAGACTGCCTGATTGAATTCATCACGGCAGGGGAATTCACCGAGGATAATAGACTGAGAAATTTATACGTGCCTGGCAGGATTAATCAACATCGACATTGGAAATATTACGATACGGTGCACCCGGCTTGTGCAAACACTGACCAAGAAAGATGAACTATTGCCTTTAACCCGCGATCACTCGTGTATAATTTTCGTCACGTTATCGCCCCCGTGGTAGATTTTATCTAAGACTAGCAAATGTACCCGTGCTTCGCTATGGTATTTTACAGTGTATACGGATACATACATACATACATACATACATACATACATACATACATACATACATACATACATACATACATACATACATACATACATACATACATACATACATACATACATACATACATACATACATACATACTGTACCATTTCATTGCCCTGGTCATTTAGAATCGCGATATTAAAATCGCCGTTTTACCGTGAATAGCGATAAAGTGTCGGAAATCAAGCGGCAGAAAATACGACTTGTAATATACAGGCGTGCAGAATTAAATAGGCCATGAATATCTTAGAAGAAAGTGCAGACATGTGGAATCCAAATGGCCGTGATTTAAATGAATGCAGTGACTTTTAATTGGAAGAAACAACAATAAGAACGGGTGAACATCGCATGAAGTCGCCAGGAAGAGATTTACGTATGAATTGATAGGCAGCTAGAACAGAAGAATATATTTTTCGTAGTCGTAACGGAAATCTCAAGCAGAGTATCAAAAAAAAAAAAAAAGGGAATAAACAAAGAAAATAGTGGAGCGCAGGTTCCGAATAAACTAGCGAAAATCGATCAATTAATGTGTCTAGTGAAGACACAGCAACACTTAAGATACCTCTTAAGATCATTCAAATTATAATATTGACGTTTGTTACATAACCTACTCTGCTCAACTTAAGTATAGTTTAAGGAAGCTAATGATGTCTTCAAATATGTGTTCTATGCATGTCTTCGAGAGCTACGTGATGACCGGCTAAACTGAAGATGGGACGAGAGTCTGACGGTAACCCGCCAACCATTCCTACGGACCCGAGGATCGTGGCCGCAGCCCGGTCATGATGCAGCGATAACCCGGAGATGAACGTCCTAGGAGAACCAGGAAGCAGCCATCCCAGTCCAGAAACGCAGATGGATTAAGTTAATTTTCACAAATTTCTTTTCTTAAATTGTAGTTATATGGTGATATCAAGTTGTCGATGGTGATTGTACGAGAGCTAGGTCGATATATATCTTCGAGAGGTGATCTCAATATCGAGTTTCAGCGCGAATGTACCAATGTTGATGTTTAACTGATGGATTTAGGTAATCTTCCAAAACTAATAAACACTCCCATGTGTAGGAAAGATAACACTCGCAAATGATGTGCTTTGCTTGCAATGTTTAGTTTTCTTTCAAAGAATATTGCCGTACATAATGTGAAATGAGATATTGCAAACGAGAATATATAGTATATTGAATTATAGGTTAACGTACGGATACGACGTCAACTTTTACCTAATGTAAATTGGTACAGGCCTAGTATCTTCATACTTTAATGAGAGAAGTATGCGTCTATATAAATGATAGTTGTTGATCCATATAATGTGAATTCTGATGAGATATTGAATATAGTGAATTGAGCGGTACTTTGAAAAGAATTAATGATGTTTATATTTACGGTGAGCTCATATACGTCGGGAATATTGAGGTAAGACTTGTCAATGTTATAAATAATATATGCATTGAGATATTAGGCGTGGAATTGTGATTAATACGACGACGAATAAGGAATTGATGTCCGTTTATTTCAAGCAGCTATGGATCAGGATATATTTGACGCATATAGGGATATGTAACATGGCTTGTCTTATTATTTGAGTTATTGACATTTGGTTAGTGAACTTGCAGATTGGTAATAACGTACGATCCTCAAAAATAACCCTAGATAACCTATAGTAGAGTATAATGACGGCATTTTCTAAGAAAATTTTACATGTTACTCAATATTTAAAATGACTTAAGTGGGAACAGTAAATCATTGACAGTAGTGTCTTCATACTGTTATGTTATTGCTATTTGCGAGTGTGAAAGTTTCATCAACGGTAGCCCTTGACCATTAGCACTCAATGATTGGATTTATAAAGCATTTCGACCTTTATTTGACCTAGACATAAACTTGTTGAGATTTTATTGAACAATTATTACATATTTCTTAGGGAATATTTTGTATATGTCCAAGTATGATCAAACATATATAGGTATATATATATTTTTTATGTTCATTGGTATATCAGCCTAGGTAGCAATTGAAAGCTACACATGTGAAACATTGCTTACTCCATCTACGTTATTAATGATACAGTTACAAAAATGAAATAATGTTAGGATGAGACACCAAAAAGAAGCATTCTTTAAATACAAGGCCGAACAAACCTTTTAATAATTACGTACATATGTAGGACATAATATTATGTAATTATTCAAGATCTTGATAAAAGTTAATAACAAGTTAGAATTTGATATTTAAGGAGAATTTGAGAGTCCTATTCTCAGATAATTTCATGTTAGTTCATTCTTAATATAACAGTTCATTAATTTTGAAGTAGCCAAAGGAATCATAGAATTATTTTTATGGTAGTTTAGTGGACTGATCATTTTAATTCTTTTATATATGAGACTGAGGAGATATAGGAGGTAATCCATGTCAGGTCAGGAGAGCTTCCTGAAATAATATAATTCCCCAGAGAAATTGAGGAAGATAATTCTGGAGTGGAGCTGGGGGGCGATATATGCCAAAATAAAAAAATAAAAAAAAAAAAATCGTGGGAAATTAAAGAAAACTATATTACGTTGAAACTGATATGTTTTACTACATTTTGACAATTTCAAGGTATCATTTAGGTTAAAAGAAAGATAATGATATAGAACAGTGTAGTACAGTCCTGCTCATTGAGACACAGAAGTGCAACAAATGTACAGTTTTCGGGAAGGATATAGGTGCCATGCGAAATGTCTTTAGAAAGTGATACAAGTGTGAGGAGCACGGAGCACGATATCGACAATGAATATTATTGCACTGAACGGCATTTATTAAAGAACGTACTATATTATGCAACTGATGACAAATATATGAGACAGCGAAGTAGGTCTAATATTGTTCATTCATAACATTTCTTACACAAAGGTTCCTTCAAATATGCCTGGGTGTTGGACAACTGAAGGCTGAGCGTTAACGTGGTATTATAATCGATATTGCTCTGTGGAAGTTCGAAACTAGTAAATATTATGTTACAATTATTGTCGCTCCTGGACACAGAGATTTCATCAAGAACGTGATTACGGATACTTCGTAGGCTGACGGTGCTGCACTGATTGTAGCAGTTGGTATGGGTGAATTCGAAACTTGTATCTCGAAGAACGGTCAAACCCGTGAATATGCTCTGTTTGCTTTCACCCTGGGTGTCAAGCAGCTGATTGTAGATGTTAACAAAAATGGTCTCTACTAAGCCCCCTTACAGTGAGGCTCGTTTTGAGGAAATCAAGAAGGAAGTAAGCAACTATTTTAAGAAGATTGGTTACAACCCAGCTGCCGTGGCTTTCGTGACAATTTCTGGCTGGCACTCCCTACAAAAATGCCGTTGGACTTGTATCAGGCTTTATCCTTCGGAAAGAGTTTGAACTACAAAAGGGAGGTTGGTTCAACTTACATCCTTTTCCATATTATTGGCAACGGCACATAGATCAATTTTAGTGAAAAAACCGCATTTTTCATTTTATGGCACTTGTACCGTTTCCCGATTCCACTTCACAATTGATTATCAGAATAGACGAGACCGTGGATGTTAAAAAAAAATACTAATAATGTGAATGAAATGTAAACCAATAATGAGAGTAATATCTTCAAGTCAATATTTTTTTTATTTTTGATGAGATACCTACATGTACATAAGAATCATTTAAATAACAGCTTATTAATACAAAAATAATTTTTGAATAAAATTAGTATTTAAGAATTTAACTTATTAATATTATTTATAGGATATAAGAATAATTTAAGTTAATTTCATATGGAAATAATGGAATTTAAGATTGACCGTATTTTGAATTATTGACCTGTTAGTCAGGCAAACATGATGGATATATTCGAGGTGCGTATCTCAGTCGGATTCACGTTAAAAAAGGAAAATACAACATTTTAGTTTGAAATAGGATAATCCCTGAGTTGTGTGGCATAGCTAGCTGGAGATTTTCTTGAACGCCGGCGTGTTGTTGATTGGAAGAGAGACTGACATCACAGTGAAGAGTAAGTAGGTTCAATACATACATACATACATACATACATACATACATACATACATACATACATACTGTAACGGTGAGATTACTATTATTTTGTTATAATTATTATTTATAATTGAGTGTATGCATATATACGTATATGTAGATTAACATTAAATACCTGTACAGTGAGAGTTTCGATGTATCAGATGTTGGATGTGACGTTGTTATATTGTGCTATACTGGCGATTCTGCCAAGTCATCGCCACGTCGTGGCTACGTCATCGTGAGCTTTTAGCATTTCGCTCAGAGAGTCGGCCGCCCCAGGGGATTTCACCATTACATGCAGCGGTTTGAGGCGTTGTGGGAGTATGTCATTGTTATTTCTGGAGATTATCTAGCTGTGCCAACCAACGTTTATAAAAGGTGGGTGCATATTGTAGCGTCAGTCATTATTTAAGCGGAAGCAGTACAGTGAAGAAGTCTACTAGATGAAGAGGCCTCAGTCGGTCAGTCAACGAGTGTGAACGAGAGATGGAGAAGACTCAGTGAGCCATTAATCATTGGTCATTGAGAGAGTGAGGCCAAAGGTTGGTCGGTCACTTAGTTGAAGACACGGACGCAAGGGCTTACCATGGAGTCAGAGAGGGATACCACCTACTATGAGGTAATACCATATTGACTTACAAAGAAGTCAGATGATATGGAGAAGAAGCAGTCACAAGGATGTATCAAAAAGTTAGGCGTGACACATCTACAGTAAACACCAGATCAAAGGAACACGTCGTAATTACACTAAAAGTGTTGAAGGTACAGTCAAGTGAATCAGTGAGGGAAATATTTCGTATAAATTGTTAAATGTCCGGTCAAGGAGAATTCAAATTCATGCCTAGTTTCTTTCAGTTGCAATGTTATAATTTCACATTCTCATCTGTTTTATCGCAACAAGACTCACTATTTTTGATATATTATTTAAAGAATATATATTGTTCTATCAAACGAATTCATAGTTTTATTTCATTGACAGTAAAATATCTTAACCTCAAAATTAATGGGGAAACCGAACGCCAATCTCCTTTTCGCAGAACTTATATGGTATGTTGTCAAAAGTAAGCTTATTACCCCACACCCTAGAGATAGTCAAGATTCTCATTCTATTATTGCTGCACTGAGTGGCAGCTGACGCCCTTCAAATAACGTATGTGTAAGTAAGCAGGTAACACGTAAGTGTGAGTACAAGGTCCGACAAGTGTGTATTTTATTTAATGAATGTTAATTTTCATATTTTTCAAGTTAAATGCAGTTTTATATGTTTGTAAAATTAGTCAGCGACTTAGGAGAGAAATTTATACGTGCCTGGCAGGATTAATCAACATCAACATTGGAAATATTACGATACGGTGCACCCGGCTTGTGCAAACACTGACCAAGAAAGATGAGCTATTGCCTTTAACCCGCGATCACTCGTGTATAATTTTCGTCACGTTATCGCCCCCGTGGTAGATTTTATCTAAGACTAGCAAATGTACCCGTGCTTCGCTATGGTATTTTACAGTGTATACGGATACATACATACATACATACATACATACATACATACATACATACATACATACATACATACATACATACATACATACATACATACATACATACATACATTATCATTATAGACTGTTATGCCTTTCAGCGTTCAAGTCTGCAAGCCTCTGAGAATTTACTAAACGTCGCCGCAATCCTCGATTTGCAACTAGTGTTTTGGCCTCATTTAGTTCTATACCTCTTATCTTTAAATCGTTAGAAACCGAGTCTAACCATCGTCGTCTTGGTCTCCCTCTACTTCTCTTACCCTCCATAACAGAGTCCATTATTCTCCTAGGTAACCTATCCTCCCCCATTCGCCTCACATGACCCCACCACCGAAGCCTGTTTATGCGTACAGCTTCATCCATCGAGTTCATTCCTTTCATGCCTTTATCTCCTCATTCCGAGTACCCTCCTGCCATTGTTCCCATCTATTTGTACCAGCAATCATTCTTGCTACTTTCATGTCTGTTACTTCTAACTTTTGAATAAGATATCCTGAGTCTACCCAGCTTTCGCTCTCGTAAAGCAAAGTTGGTCTGAAAACAGACCGATGTAAAGATAGTTTCGTCTGGGAGCTGACTTCCTTCTTACAGAATACTGCTGATCGCAACTGCGAGTTACTGCATTAGCTTTACTACACATTGATTCAATCTCACTTTCTATAATACCATCCTGGGAGAACACAACAACCAAGCTCGATAGCTGCAGTCGCATAAGTGCGGCCAGTATCCAGTATTCGGGCGATAGTAGGTTCGAACCCCACTGTCGGCAGCCCTGAAAATGGTTTTACGTGGTTTCCCATTTTCACACCAGGCAAATGCTGGGGCTGTTCCTTAATTAAGGCCACGGCCACTTCCTTCCCACTCCTAGCCGTTTCCTGTCCCATCGTCGCCATAAGACCTATCTGTGTCGGTGCGACGTAAAGCAACTAGAAAAAAAATCCACAATCTAAATACTTGAAATTATCGACCTGTTCTAGCTTTGTATTACCAATCTGACATTCAGTTCTGTTGAATTTCGTACATACTGACATCAATTTAGTCTTCGAGAGTCTAATTTTCATACCATACTCATTGCACCTATTTTCAAGTTCCAAGATATTAGACTGCAAACTTTCGGTAGAGTCTGCCATTAAGACCAAGTCGTCAGCATAGGCCAAACTGCTTACTACATTTCCACCTAACTGAATCCCTCCCTGCCGTTTTATACCTTTCAGCAGATGATCCATGTGAACTACGAATGATTACAGCCTTGTCTAACCCCTGTAAGTACCCTGTATACGGATATCGAAGTAAATTACTGTATATCCAGTGAATAAGATTTTTAAATTGCCTGTCCCTTAGCTTTATCCGAGAAACTGCATGGGCAGGTCTCCATACGTTGTTTTCAACGAAAAGTGTAAGTTGCGGAGTTGTGATGATCACGGCAGGCTCACTTGCCTACTCCCATTCACAATCGAATTGGGAAGTTCACACTATGATGGCAGGTCCCATTGCCTACTGCGTGGTCAGAATCGATTTGGGGAGTTTTACTTACAATGGCGGGCCCCCTTTCCTACTTCCAAACAGAATGCAGTCGAGGCGCTATTATTACAATGGCAGGCAACTTCATACTTCATATTGAGTTGTGCTGTTGTTGTTATAACGACAGACCCCTTTTCCTTATGCCAGCCATCTTACTGCCAGTCACACCGAGTTGGTGGGTTTCCATTAAAATAGCAGGCGACTATGCCTAATGCCAGTCATATTTTAGATGGGTACATTTGTTTATAATGGTGGGCACCCTCGCCTACAGCCAAACACAATCGGGTAGGAGAGTCTTGAACAAAATTGCGTGCTCCCTTGTCTTTTGCAAATCAAATCGAGAAGGGAATTATTATTATTCCTACTACCAGTCAAAGTCGATGTGGGGAGTACTGATTACAATAGCAGACACACCCTTTCCTGATGCCTAAGAATCGGCATCAGTGAATATGTATAGATCGACATACGAAAGAATAAGCATATTTACAATATTGCAGACCTTCATTTACAGATTAACTGCTGC
Organism: Anabrus simplex; assembly: GCF_040414725.1. Classification (NCBI taxonomy): domain Eukaryota; kingdom Metazoa; phylum Arthropoda; class Insecta; order Orthoptera; family Tettigoniidae; genus Anabrus; species Anabrus simplex. Next base: position 281,538,145 of record NC_090271.1, read on the forward strand.
TAAACGGTACGTCTTATTGACAAACGGATTGTAGCACAAGACACCGTATTTAGCGGTCCTATGACATTCTCTCGTATCTCATCTATTCATGTGTCAGATTGAGTTAGAAACGTTCAATAGTGTGAAATTTGGGTAGGATAGTCTCACAGTGCATTACTTTTCGGATAACTATGTGACGGATACAAACATAAAATATGGCTCACATATGACTACCGGATGGGCCAATGTTCGTGTAGAATATGATGACACATTCTTACCTATAAGTTTTTCCGCGTGTAAAAAGAGCATAATTTACTTATAATCGAGAAATAGAGACAAATATAACGTATAAGGGATAGAGATACGACACGAATTAATAGAACCAAAGTTATAGAGCACTCCAAATTGAACGGAGATTGTTCGATCCGTTTTGTGATAGGACTTATTGTATAGCCACGAAATACCTCGAAACGAAGGTCTGCACAGTCATTAAAATTGCCTCAATATTTTCATATTCTTCGGGGATAAAAAGTGAAAAATTGAAATATCTTGGGAATTTTTCCGTTGGTTACAGGAAAAAACGTACAATTTTTCCAAATTTCAATTTTATAGCTCGTCCAGAAGATTGTGCCGCAAACATGATTTTGGGGGATGGGGTAAAAATTAGGACTTTCAGGAAACTAAAGCTAAAATATTTGTAGATGGCCATTATTACCCTTTAAACGGACAGCTGTGCAAAAATTTCGCTGATTTAGTCAATGCACAGACACACGGTCGTTACTATTTTATTTATATAGATAGATAAGGAATCAGCTCCACGTACAACACATTTTGGCCTATGTCCACTGGGCTTAGCCTGCAAAACCGACCTTTCATGATTTCTCACTTATTAATCCTCCTGTTGAAAGAAATTAACATGAGATAAAAGCTTTAGAAATAGATTTCCATCAAGGTTGGTCGCTTTCCATTTAGGTTGGTCTTGTATATATTGTGGGAGAGTAAAATCACTGTTTCGGTTCCCTATAAATCCCCAGTCATTCCAGGAATTCGAAATGGTTGGGACCTTAAAACCCACCTTTAGACAGATGGATACTAAATATAAAGTTAGCTTGAAATATGTTCAGTAGTTTTAATGTTATAAGAAATACGCTTTACATGCACCCGCTTTTGATCTAAGTCCGTTTGGACTTGTGCAGAAAAAACCGCCCGTTAATGATATCTCCCTTATTAATTCTTCTTTGCACATGATGCGCCTGGGAAAAAAGTTTTAGAAATTGATTTCCATCAAGGATGGTGGATTTCCATTCATTTTGGATGTCCATATTTGGTGGGAGTTCAAAATCAACGTTTCGGTTTCGGATACATCCCCAGTAAATTTAGGTGTTTAGAAATAATATTGGCCCTAAAACCTACCCAAGGATAGGTGTATTCTAATTATCAATTTTGGTAGAAATATATCTATTTGGTTTTTTGTTATAAGAACTCAGACAAACAAACAAATAGATACCAAAGCTAAAAAATATGCAGATGGTCATTATTACACCTGAAACGGAAAACTGTAAGGAAATTTCGCCGAAATAGTCAATATACAGACACACGGACGTTAAGATTTTTTTATATAGATAGTCTGATCAAACTTATTTTTGTTTAAGTGAGACGAAAAACTGTGTGGAACGTTTCTGAGTATAAGACATAGGGCATATGATTCGGAATTCCTGCCATCAACTGAATAATTGTCCATAGCATCTTCTTTTTTGTTTCATAATCCGTTTGCCCTCCAGGGTTTATTTCTCCCTTAGGACTCGGCGAGGAATCCCACCAGTGTCCTGAAACGTGACAATTTAGATCGGGGTGTACAACTGGGGAGGAGGACCAGGACCTTCCATAGGCCGCCTCACCTGCTATGCTGAGCTGGGGACTTGTGCGGGGTGGGTGTTGGGAAGATCGGAAGGGACGAACAAGGAAGAGGGAAGGAAGCGGCTATCGCCTTAATTTATGTATGATCTCAGCATTTGTCTTGAGGACAAGTGGGAAACCACGGAAAACCACTACGAGGATCGCTGAGGTGGGAATCGATACCCCGCTACTCCGTTGACCTCCTGAGGCTGAGTAGAAAAGCCGGGAATAGAACCTGGGCCTCCAGGGATGGCAGATAATCACACGAACCACTGCACCACAGAGGCGGCCCATTATAGGTTTTTACGACGTAACTCTGTGACACATGAGAGAAAAGAGTCGCTATTATAGGCGTACATAGAAGTGAATTTGGGGGATAAATCCAGCGAAATGTCTGATTTTTCTTCCCTCTCTCTCTATGGTTGGTCCTGGAGCAACTTACTACACAAAGCAGTCTATAATTACATCCCCCATCCTCCCACAAATTATTTTCTGGGTACCCCCCTGGTCACCTTCATCATAATCATTAAGGAAGGAAACAACACATCATTCGAGGTAAAACTGTGTGGGCTTACCTATCCCACACAACACAGATCGGAAGCTACAGTCAACACAACATAACTGTACTGATTAACAATTTATACCATATTCATAAGGAAAACTAACTAGAAATTGATTGCACATAGCACATCACAGCACAGACTAACTTCAACTGACGCTAGACTGTAATTGTTTAAAACATAGCTGCGTGGCCGAATCTGACGCCATCACTTCCGCGGTAGATTTTATCTAACCCACAAGCTGCGCAGTTGTTCGAAAATTTGGTTGTTGACAGTGTAATTACTTCCTGCTGCCAGCAGCGCCGACTTCGGGTAATTACTAGCGGGGCATGATTATCATGAACACAGGGATGTGAAATGACGAAGAACGGTTAATGGAAACATTTCTATATAATAACAATATTTACAAACAGAAAGAAAAAACAAAACAATAACAGAGCGTGTTTCTCATATATATTTTTGAACGAGTCTTGTGTACGGAGTTTTCAATAATAATCACAAGTAAATAGAAAAAAGAAATTGATTAATGAGTAATTTGAAGGAAGTTTTTATGTACGAAGCTATCAAAAACAATCACAAGTAAAAAATTAGAGCTCTAATTTTTTACTTGTGATAAATACTGCATAACTACAGTTATATACAATTAAATTCGCGATCATTTAGTTCTTATACATTTTTACAGTATTGGCTATAATAACAGAGATATTCATAAAGTTCGGCCTATCGAAAAAAACATTACGTAACAAAACTTACAGAGAATATAAGTTCCCATGATAACAGAATTCATGAATTTTGTCTTCCGCTGCTTAGTCCATATCAAAGCCGAGCATTGCTAACTTGGAGAAATTATTGTTTAAACGTGTTAACTGGCGATGAATTTTGTAATGATTGCCTTAATCTGTAAAAACGCGTGTTCGTATTGAACCCATGGACCAAAGGGTTCAGTATTGACAAAGAGAAATCTGAAGATAATTATAAAAAATGAGAAAAATCGTAAAGGAGCGATCGCTTGAAGAATAAGACAAGGGGGAGTCATGAAAGAAGGACTGTCTTTACATTAGATGCTCTAATATCCCAGAGTTGAAAGAAAACTAAATGTGAATGCCTACAATATCGAAAGCTCACAAAAGTGATCAATAATTACCTTACATTGACCATTGTTGAAATGTGAGGTTTCTCTTCTGCTGCCACTCTTCTCCAATAGATGGAATTACTGCTGCGTCCAGAGTAAAACGGCCTGCCTGAATATTGGTGAAACGTAGCCTGGGAGCTAGATTGCGTATGATCGTTCTCTCAACCACAGGTACTGTATATCATGCATTTCGTGATACAAAATGTGAAAATCTTTACCACCAGAGGTGCTGCCTAACAGTCTCTTTTGAGAAATGTTGTTCTCTGAAGGAATGCCCGTTTTCTAATCTCATTTCCTGGTACAAAACCATCTACCACCTTCTCCAGATTTAAAGCCTTAGCAGCCTCCGAAGACCACCAAACTCTACGTTTTCCGGGGGCTTAACATCTAGGAGGTGAACATTTTTGGGTTGGGGGAAAATGACACTCTCTCGCCCTAAGATCTTTCCTGCGGTGGGGGAATAAGACGCCTTACCCCCTCAAAGTCGGGGCAACATACGCGGATATAGAGGACAAAGTATATCTAATACATCAAGGAGGTGTTGGCATAAATATATAAAAATATACCTTTGTTAGATTTTTCTAACGGCACGGTCGATCGCAGGCTAATATATAAGGGAGTATTTACATGTTAATCTACAGGGGAGTTAGTTGTATTATGCACTATTATTGCAGTAGTTTTTAAAATGTCAGAAAAATATAGATTGTTTAAAAGTATGTAATATACCGGCCACAAGGATTTGCCTTACGTGGTATTTTCTACTCAGCCTCAGGAGGTCAACGGAGTAGCGGGGTATCGATTCCCACCTCAGCGATCCTCGTACGGGAAAGAAAAGTGAGTGGTACTGCAGAGTAATTTGAACTGCTACAAATTAAGCTAATATAATCCGAGACATGACATGGGAAATGTGAGAAATAAAATCTGTCATGAGTTTCTTAGGGGATACAATTCTCTTGCCATTCAGATCAGCAGCTGCTCCCAGAGTATATTAATATTCCACCAGGGGAGTGTTCTTCTTTAAGCGGGGTGTACCGTAGGTTGTTGTTCTGCTAATGAGTAGTTGGAGCGAGCAACATAAACACGACTCAGTTGTTAGCGCGGCACATTTTATTAAGCTTAACGGAAAGTACTTGTTTGGAAACTTTATCCGCCGTGTTGGTATCCCATGCTACATTTTAACTGGCAATGAACTTGCTAATGTAGCACCAAGGGAAATGTTAAACTCTCTACGTCCACGACAAAAATGGCAATATAATATGGAAGAATGGATATTCAATGGGAGTCGTCTTCATGCAAATTTTATGCGTATGCCAACAATGAAAGTTAACAAGAAGTAAGGGACACTCAGATAAGGAATATTTTCACTGAAGGCCTTACCCTCGCGAATCTCAATGAAAATAATTCAACTCCTTCAAACAAGCAGGTGAGACGGTACTTTTAAGTGACAACGCTAGTTAACTCCAGACCTTGCTAAACAAGATTAGTCTATTAATAAAAAATAAAAATAAAAAAGTGTCAAATATCCGTTTGGAAAAATCAAGTGGTCATAAATATGTCTTTCAATAAGTAAAACTCAAAATCGTCCACCCCTGTGGTATAGTGGTTAGCGTGATTAGCTGCAACCCTCGGAGGCCCGGATTCGATTCCTGGCCCTGTCACGAAATTTGAAAAGTGGTCCGAGGGCTGAAACGAGCCTCGGGAAGTCAATTGAATAGAGGTAGGTTCGATTCCCACCTCAGCCATCCTCGAAGTGGTTTTCCGTGGTTTCCCAACTTCTTCTCCAGACAAATGCCGGGATGGTACCTAAGTTTAGGCCACGGTCGCTTCCTTCCCTTATTCTATCTTTTCCCTTCCAATCTTTCCATCCCCCGTCCACAAGGCCGCTGTTCAACATAGGAAGTGAGACCGCCTAGGCGAGGTACTAATCCTCCTCCGTAATTGTATCCCCTACCCAGAGTTTCACGTTGCAGGACACTGCCCTTCAGGCGGTAGAGGTGGGATCCCTCGCTGAGTCCGAGGGAAAAACCAACCCTGGAGCGTAAACAGATTAGGAAAGAAAGAAGAAGGAAAGAAAGAAAGAAAGAGGAAGGAAAGAAGATATTCAAATTGATAACGGATCGTTTCCGAGAGACATTTGTATGGAATTTGGAGTCGCCAAGTGTAGGATTCAACGAATGTGGGAAACTGACTCAGGGCCTATAAAACTACCACGAATGACGTAATCAGATCTCTGGAATGTGATGGGATGAGGCCCCTTTGACAAAAGATAAGTCTCTCAGCCATGGCCATCCATCCTCCTGTGGGTGGAGGTGGTAGAATAACACCCATGGTATCCCCTGCCTGACGTAAGAGGTTACTAAAAGGGCCCCCAGGGGCTCTGAACTGTGGAGCGTGGGATGGCGACCACGGGGCCCTTAGCTCAGTCCTGGCAGGCTCCTCACTTTCATCTATCCTATCGGACCTCCCTTGGTCAATTCTTGTTCTTTTCCGTCCCCGACGGTATTAAGTTTGCGAGGCCTAGGGAGTCTTTTATTTCAACGCCCTTCGTGGCCCTTGTCTTTCTTTGGCCGATGCCTTCATTTTTTGAAGTTTCGTATCCCTTCCATTTTTTCTCTCTGATTAGTGTTACATAGAGGATGATTGCCTAGTTGTACTTTCTCTTAAAACAATAATCACCAGCTCCACCGTGGCCAACCATCAATACTTCACATCACAGCCTGCACGGTTGCTAGGAAACATAGCTTCACACATTTTGTATCGCTAATTTCGTGAAGCAAATTTTTCAGATGAACTTCCCTTCCCCGTCTCTCTCCAGCCATGACATATTTAAGTCAAAATGAAGTTAACCAGACCGTGAGGTATAAATGGTGAAAAATGGCCAAACTACTGAAATAAATAATGACCTCGGAGTGATTTTTCTCAACAATTTGTTTTATGTCGCACCGATGCAGATGATGGGACAGGAAAGGGTTAGGAGTGACAAGGAAGAGACCTTGGCCTCAATTAAGGTACAACCCCAGCATTTACCTGGTGTAAGAAAAGGAAAAAGGAAAAATGAAAACATGGTGAGTTAGCCGTGCGGTTAGAGACGCGCGGCTCAGTCCGGTGGTATTTGAAGGTGCTCAAATACGACAGCCTCGTGTCGGCAGATTTACTGGCACGTAAAAGAACTCCGGAGGGACTAAATTCCGGCACCTCAGCGTCTCCGAAGACCGTAAAAGTAGTTAGTGGGACGTAAAACAAATAACATTATTATTATTATTATTATTATTATTATTATTATTATTATTATTATTATTATTATTATTATTATTATTATTAGAGACGCGCGGCTGTGAGCTTGCATCCGAGAGATAGTGGGTTCGAATCCCACTGTCGGCAGCCCTGAAGATGGTTTCCCGTGGTTTCCCATTTTCACACCAGCATATGCTGGGGCTGTACCTTAAATAAGGCCACGGCCGCTTCCTTCCAACTCCTAGGCCTTTCCTATCCCATCGTCGCTATAAGACGTATCTGTGTCGGTGCGACGTAAAACCACCAGCAATAAAAAAGGAAACAACGGGAAAACCATCTTCAGGGCTGCCGACAGTGGGGTTCGAATCCAATATTTTCCGAATGCAAGCTCACTGATATGTGTCGCAAACCGCCCAGTCTCTTGCTGGGTGTACGCAAAGTATGCTCGGGTGTTGACCGTTTCTCTTATAGGGCACAAGTTTTCCACTATGAAAGCATAGCAAGTTTGCAAGTTCTGTTTCCTAGGCACCATCATTACAAATGATGACGAATGATGTACAAAAATTAGAAAAAGAAGTGCAATGTCTAAAAGGGTATTTACAGAAAAGAGCTATCAATCTACAAATCTCTTTCTATTAGCGAAGTGAAACAGTTTGAGAATACATGTATGTAGAATTTGCTTCTGTATGACTATGAAAACTGGACTCTTTTGAAGGACCGCAAAACATCTAGAAGGCTCTGAAATGTAGTGGTACTACTCACAGGTAATGTAGACCCATGGTGTTTGTCATACATTGGTGTTACTTGCAGGTAACACAGACCCATGGTGCTACTCCCATAATGGTACTACTCACAGGCAACGCACAAACCCGTGCTGTTCCTCACATAGTTGTACTAAGCACAGGGAACGTAGACCCATGATGTTTCTCATATGGAGGTACCAACCATAGGTAATTTAAACCCACGGTGCTCCTCCCAGAACGATGCTAATCACAGACCCATGGTGTTCCTCACAAAGTGGCACTGATCGCAGGTAAAGTCGACGTATGGTGTTCCTCACGTGATGATACTAATCACAGGTAATCTCGTAGTTCCAAATCCATAATACCTTGATCTCCCGTTTTAGTTGCCTCTTCCAAACAGACAGGGGATACCGTGGGTGTATTCTTCGTATGCTTCCCCCACCTACAGGGGGGAATTGAAAAGGTGTCGTATCAAAAATATCTTAAGTGCGAGATCATTGAAAAGAGAGAGTTATCTCATGTAATCAAATGCATATTTAGAGATATTAACTTTCTATTAGAAAATGAATGAACATTTAACAAGTCGCGAATTGACTGTAGCTTTTAACAAGTATTTCAGTGTTTCACTCAATATATTACAGTACAATTTTGAAGTATGGACGCTGACTGATTCTTCCTGTCGAAGGCTGCAAGATTTTGAAATGTGGGCTTACCGGCGCATATTAAAGACTAGCTGCAGTACCTGTGGTTGAGGGAACAATTATACGCAAAGTTATGTAGCTCCCAGGCCACTTTCCACCAATATTCAGGCAGGCCGTTTTACTCTGGACGCAGCAGTAATTCCATCTATTGGAGAAGAGTGGCAGCAGAAGAGAAACCTCACATTTCAACAATGGTCAATGTAAGGTAATTACTGATCCCTTTTGTGATCTTTCCATAATTTAGGCCTTCAAATTTAGTTTTATTTCAACTCTGGGATATTAGAGCATCTAATGTAAAGCCAGTCCTTCTTTCATGAATCCCGCTTGTCTTGTTCTTCAGACGATCGCTCCTTTACGATCTTTCTCATTTTTTATAATTATCTTCACATTTCTCTTTGTCAATACGAACACGCGTTTTTACAGATTAAGGCAATCATTACAAAATTCATCGCCAGTTAACACGTTTAAACAATATTTCCTCCAAGCTAGCAATGCTCAGTGTTGATATGGACTAAGCAGCGGAAGACAAAATTCATGAATCCTGTTATCATGCGAACTTATATTCTCTGTAAGTTTTGTTATGTAATACTTTTCGATAGGCCAAACTTTATGAATATCTCTGTTATTATAGCCAGTACGGTAAAAATGTATAAGAACTAAATGATCGCGAATTTAATTGTATATAACTGTAGTTGTGCAGTATTTATCGATAAGACCACTAATAACTTAAATATCAGAGATTTAAATTTTAGGTCTTGCCCTAAACTACCATTTCACTCAACGTGAATACAATTATGTATATCCTAGATCAGGGCCTCTCAAATGCCCAAAATCGCACGCGCGCAAACAGCGGTGCAGAGTTCCTGTGCACAGTGCATCGGTCCCGCTCGCCTCGGTTCGGACCAACGCTTTGTCTTTGGGCTACTCGGCTACGCTCGGCTCAACTCAGCTCAGATTTGGAGCGCTACTGAGCAAGTGAGGAAGAGGTAGACAAAGATTTCGTTTAATATTACCACCAAGAGAAGTAATTCAGAATACTTTGGATATATGATACGGAACAATAAGTACCATCCATTGCAATTCCAAAGCAAGATAATTAGAAGGCCTAGTGGAAACTGCCATATAACATAATGGCCAAAGGCCATGAGTGACCAGAAAACTTCCAGTTATTTAGAACAACGACGAGCAGGAAGAAAGTCACTTGAAGAGGAAAGTGTTTTCTCCAAACACTTCTTATATTTAGGTGCACGTTGCATTTTACCAGAAAATTATTTTGGATGCCGCAATGGAGAATTTCGTATACCAATGTACATATGTTTCACATGTGCTACTAAAAGTTTACAAAATATATTCGAAATTGGTTTCCCAGTGAAGGTGCAGCTTTTACCAAACTTAATGGAACATGAATACTACTGTCTAGTTCACAAACTTTTCTGTGACAGCCGTAATGTTTGTAATTTTACAAAAACAAGTTAAATCTTCTTTATCATTGTTCTAATACCCCAAATATTTGATTGTTTAGATTTTCACTAACTTCGGCATTTGTTTTACTTTAAGTCTTTGTATTACATAAGGACAGTCATGGATGAATTTCTGAACTTCTTCAGTTTACCACTTATCAAAACTGAATTTGAAACACAAACTCATATTACTCAGATATTGCCCCACACAAAATTTGGAGTTGTTAGTTAATCAGTAGCAAAGTTATTGTCCAATAATGTTTATATGTTATGGCACAGTTTTCACTTTTTTGGCTATAATTTGGCAGACATGACAAAAATACTCATATATGTAAGAAAAACTTCGGGTTTTGCAGTCAGCTATAAACTATTGGAGATATAATTATTTTCAATTTTTTATTACTCATTACTCATTACTATTTCAGGAGTAAAAATAATAAGATGCAGAACTACTGGTAATTCATGTACATATTCAAACATTCTCTGAACATTTCAGGAGAGTTTTATGCATGGCAAAGAGCTGAAAATGTTTTAGGGCAGATAAAAGCAACTGAAAATTTTAAGAAACATACTTGCTTTAAAACTGCCCTAGACTGAAAATTACCGCTTCAGAAGTCTTTTTCCTCTTACGCACAGCGTAGGCCCACTACAAGGTAAATATATTCCAGCGGTATTATTGAAATGGTAGTTCGAAAGAACGTTGAAGCTAATTATGACAGCGCGAAAGAATGGGGCCCGGGCTTGCTCTATATATTCCACACCACTGCCCTTTAAATCCGGCGTTTAGGGTTTTAAAATGGCGTTAGGAAAAATGATAACGGGATTTGAAAGAGGAACAATTCTGGGATTTTAAAGGTAAATTTTTGGGTATAAAATCGAAACATATCAGTCAAGACTCCCCTTAGTTTTTGTTCATATTTTAACGAAGAGTATGACTATTGCTCAATCACTACTGTAACTGGAGTATTGAATTCTCATGTGGTGATTAGGAGAGAAAGGAAGAAAGAAGGAAAATAAGAATGCAACTGCTACTTGGCCAGGTTAGTACTCGGTTTATTAACTAACATTGATGCGGATAATCCCCACCTGTTGCGACAAGAGTGATCCATTAGCTATGGCAGACTGCACAAGGAACAATGAACTTGAAATATAATTACATTTGGAGCGCATTTAAAGTTGGTAAGCCTGTATAAAGACATCGTGTGGTATGTTAATAGAATCTGCCGCTCCATTAATGGAATAAGGAAGAAGACGAGTTAGTGGGTGGGGGTAATCTTGTTGGAGAATGTGCTAATGATGCGTCACGATATCATACATTTTCAGCCATCTTGTCTTATTTTTCATCTGAACCTAAGGCGAGCCGTGTTACCACGACAATCAGAATACGCCGAAGGGCTGGAAATGAAATGAGTGCTGAGTGTCGCCATCGATCCAGCCTCGTCGCGGCGCCAGACGTGCGCAACGTCAAAGATGTTACGTATCAAAATCTTAGCATAATATGATTTGCATCATCTCGCAGTCAAGTCTACCTTCTGCCCATTAGATATCATTGTACCGTCTAATGCAGATATACCCAAATAACTTCCGTGGAGACTAGGTAGATGTTGCCTGTCTAGTGAGTTTATATTTAGAGATGTTACGTTGAAGAAACGGCGGAACTTTGTTGATGTGTTTCCTCATTGGGAGGACGCGCGCAATAGGATTCCCTTGTATCTTCTCAAATCTTGGTGAAGCAGTACGACTGAAGAAATCGTCAGCCTGCCGATATGACACTACAGAGGCATGAAATTTATTATACTCAACATTACATTTCTATTATTTCCATTTCAGAATTACTTATTACTGCCCGCCCATAAAAATTACCACAAATCTTTTTTCGCTCCTGCAGTAGAGCTCTTTAACATATTACCTGTCTGTTTATAGTAAATTTTAAAACATGATTATACTTTCTTTAAATTACAATGATTATATCCTATGTAATTTACCAGCTGTATGCATAAGTTATTACCGGTTTTTGTGGTAAATAAAATACGTAATTTTCTACGAAAAATCTTGTTTTGTTTATTCAAAATATTGGCCATCGACTTCTACACACTTCACCCATCTTTAAGGTAAGTTATGAATAGCATGCCAGAAAAACTGCTTGTATTTTGCAGCAGACCATTCGCTGAGCCATTTTTCACAACTCCCTCGAAATTGCTGAAGTGCTGTTCTGCGAGCGCGTGCCCCATTGATGCGAAGAGGTGATACTCAGAAGAGGCCAGGTCGGGGCAGTACGGCGGTTGCCGAAGGATCTCCCATCCAAGCGATTTCATGGTGCCTTTCACTGGTTTTGCTGTGGGAGACGGCACATTGTCATGTAACAAGATTACTTTGCCATGTCGTCTGGGCCATTCCGGTCGTCTTTCGATCAATGCGTGATTTAAATTAATCATTTCTTGGCGATAGCGTTGTGCATTAACATTTCCGCCGGGATTCAAGAGTTCATAATACAAAATACCGATCTGGTCTTGCCAGACACACAGCATGGCCTTTCACATTGAAATAACCACATTTAAATGGTCAAAACCATGTCTCAAATGTTCTAATCGATGAAGCTTGTTCAGCATATGTTTCTAGCAGCAAACGATGACTTTTCATAGATTTTTCCTTTGATTAAATAAGAAAAGCAATGCGTGCCGCAAATATTCTTTTTCAGGTACAAGCGTCGACATGATCAGTGAACGATTCAACACAGACTGTAGTGTTTGGCGGACTCAACTTGTGTGTGTTGGTAAGATAATGTCAGACGAACGAACTGACATATGTGTCAAATTCATACGTTGCGTACTCTTCGCTGGCGCCATCTCTTAGTGAAACCGGAAAATAGTTATTTTTGCTAGTTGCTTTACGTCGCACCGACACAGATAGGTCTTATGGCGACGATGGGACAGGGAAGGCCTAGGAATGGGACGGAAGCGGCCATGGCCTTAAATAAGGTACAGCCCCAGGATTTTCCTGGTGTGAAAATGGGAAACCACGGAAAACCATCTTCAGGGCTGCCGACAGTGGGGTTCGAACTCACTATCTCCCGAATACTGGCCTGAAAAGAGTGGTAGATTCTTATATCAATTTTGAAGTCCACTGTTGATGATTTTTCTTTTTTCTTTTGAGTGTAATCAGATACAACGGTATTGCATCACGTGGTTCTGTGACATTTTGCTTTACTAGAGCGCTGTTATGATTCAATATGGTTTGTAATATTCACCATCCAAACTCTTGGAAACTGATGTTGTTGGATTGTGAACAGACCAAACAGAAAGTCATAATCGCAAAGTAATATATAAAAATTACGACTGATACCGTATTTTACAAATTATAGCTGATCAGATTAATATTTGACTGAGAAACAGAGAGTCGCATGGTAGAAATTAGTAGGATAAGTGAGAGCAAAAGCTGAGGCAATTTTTTCTCTTTTGAGTCTAATAATTTTCACATGTCCGCAATATCTATAGGTCATCGAGGTGGGTAGTAGTCGTCTTCACAGACCAACAATCTGCATTGGCTGTATATGCTGTAGTTTTGTTGCGTCCTGCCCACTCCTAGCCCTTTCGTATCCCGCCGTAAATAATAATAATAATAATAATAATAATAATAATAATAATAATAATAATAATAATAATAATAAAGTTTTAGGTCTTAAATGAACAACTTTTACGCTTTTCATCGACGCCGTGGTACTGGAATGTCGACGCGAAGATGTTATTTTACGTGCTAACAAATGTACCGACCCAAGAAGGCTTACGTATTTGAGCAAATTCCAACACCATTGGATTGATCTGGGGTCGAATCTGTTTGCTTGGGTGGAGAAAGACTTCGCACCACCGTCAGAGCCACTCAGCTCAGTTACTTTCATATTGTGGAAATAGCCTACATGTAACTGATAAAGGTTGAGAGAATTAACAAACTCGTCTCTGCCCGAATCAAACGAGCTAGCCCGCCGATAACACCATACCGTATGAGAGATAGATCTGGGCAGTCTGTTTTAAATATTATGTGATGATGTGTGACGGATCTTGACCTGGTAGTAGCTGAAATATCAATGGGTAGCTAGTATATTCTATCCCACATAGCAATTCTGTCTGAAGAGTTGCGTGGATTGCAGGCGCAAAGCGGTGTACAACCGACGTAGTTTATCCAACTACCTCTGCTCCTTATGACACCTACGATATTGGGGTTTAGAGGCCGACACGCTACCATTACTCCTAGGAGGTACTCTTCTCTCTCAATTACGAAACAGATAAATATATTTATTTAACAGAAACAGGTTATGTACCCAATTATAGATGATCCAATAAAACATTATAATATACAACAAATACATCTGAAATAAATAAATGAGAACATCCTAAAATAATTACCATTTTAAAACTAAATCTAGATACATTTATATATACTTATTTACAACACCTTAAATAAATAAAAGACCAACAACTGGGGATATATTATTTCTTTATTGCAATTTTTATCGACGCAAGCAATTAGGTACTTTTTAAATTGAAAATATGAAATTATTCCAAATGATGCAAAAGAACATTATAAACGTAATTAGAATATAATTGACATTTTTATCGTCTACCATCCAGTTCATCACAGGCCACATACATATTTCATATGATTTAATTAATTGGACCCTGTTTATTTAATCGTCATGTCATATTATTTACATATCCGTATATATTATAGCGTTATTCTATCATCATGCTTTCTCATAATCATCTCATTATATTGTATCACGGTCGTTTTAGCAAGAGCTGAGATAGGTAAGGATAAGGTAATGCGAGACGAAGTCTCTAATGGTCTTGCTACGATTTACTCATACGGAAAGGACAACAGGTTGAAGGACAAAGGTTTGGACAAAGGGTCGACTCCAAGATATCAGCGTTAGGCGATACCTGTGTATAACATATTTCCCTGTACTTGAGCTGCGATATTTGAATATGTCAACGCCCATCAAGCTACATTGTGGCGTTTTATTTTGGTCTATGAGGAAGCGGCTACTTGGAATGATTCGATGCGGAATTGATTCCAGAAGAAGATGGAGAAAGAACTCCAATACTATTGATTCACGTGGCAGTCTTCCAATTTGGGGTCACTATAGACAATAGTTACCGTGGTTTGGTGGATCGGCAGAGGTGAAAGACGGTGTCGGGGTGAATGGGTCTAACTACAAAGCCGAGATATGAATTAAAATTGCATTAAAGATTATATTTTCGAAAATGGCAAAACTTAACAATTCTCACATAGACTTTCAAAATTTAACAAATAACAACAAGTCAGCAAATAACCGACAATCAGGTACAAGACCAGTAAAGCCAAGATTTAGGGACAAATTAACAATGTGGGCTTCAAGCCCCACTTCTTACAATTTCTGAGCTCTCCGCTCAACTTTA
Source organism: Anabrus simplex (assembly GCF_040414725.1). NCBI lineage: Eukaryota > Metazoa > Arthropoda > Insecta > Orthoptera > Tettigoniidae > Anabrus > Anabrus simplex. Next base: position 281,553,282 of record NC_090271.1, read on the forward strand.
CCAAGGCACATTTTTGTCCAAAGGGTAGAAAACCACTTCATTCAAGGAGCCTTTGCTCCCAAACCCATATCAGGCCTCCTAGAGTCACTTTTACCACATATAAAAGAGCTAACCCGCTCTCAATTTTCTGAGCCTATCAAAGGCCACAACGGACTCTACCATTAACTGCCCTCAAGGCACACTTACAAAGAAACACGGGTATCTTGTACCCAACCTACTGGGCCTTAGTAGAAAAATAACAGGTTAAGTTAATGGCCCAAAATGCAAAATGAATGGAGGCGTGAATTTGCACTCCTACATGAAACTTTTCAAAACCTACGAGGCACTCGGCCCATGAAACAGGGGCTATTCCAAAACTATGCAGGTGACTCGTATACAGAATAAATTTAACACATTAAGGAAGGGTAGAAAATCGGTTACGAAAACATAGTCCCCTAAAATCAAAATGAAGGTTAGCTCGAGAGGGTAAAGCACTCCCTATCCCCGAATTACAGTTAAGGATATATGAAATTTTACAAAAGCGACGTAGAATTACATGTTTGAAGATAGGTTACATAGTAAAGGTTTCGGACCTTCCCCGCGGGTTAAACTGCTGAGCTAGCAAGAAATAAAGATGTTAAGCGGCCATTACCTTACTGAAGAACTGCTACCTGAAGAAAGAGGCGCTTCCCGTCTCCTGCTACATGTCCATACACTAAGTTAAATGTTGATTATGTGGCCGAGAGACAAGAAAATCAGCAGTTTTTATACCCTCGGGGAAGATTCGTGACCTTTCATGAATAATTAAGCCACACCCACTGGCTTTTATTGGCTACAGTACACAGTTACACACAAAATCGAAGAAGAAAGACACGATTGGTCAAAAATTAATTACAGAAATATGTGATTGGCTAACTTCGAAACTGGCGGAAAGAAAAGATTAATATTACCAACCCACAAATGAAAGAACGAAATTTAGTAATAAGAAAACTTATGAGTACAAAATATCTTCAAGAAAGTTCCCTCACTTCGCACCAGGGTGCATGATCATAGTTTTTTAGTAGAGACATCTATGAGATAATGTCCAAACTTCTTGATAAATAGTAAACAAAAACACGACGAAATTAACACAGTGACATCTTCAGAGCAAAAGTTTAAGTAGATCCAGTTTTAAGTTCACAGTTTCCCCTGTAGAGGAGTACTTTAAGGCGGAAAATTCAAATGTGCGGCGTAGAGGTGTACCGGCCTGTACATATGCGATCTACGGAGTACCCGCAGCCTGACGTATTCTCTTATATCCGTACAGCAGCAGAACTCACTTACAGCCTCACGACAACATCACATCTTCACTCTTGTTGAGTTACGTTCTATGATTACTCGTAGTTATAATTCGAGTCCGGAATGGACAAACAGAATTGTTAAGCCTTCTTTGATTATAGCTTCATTTTTATGGAAAGTTGATATCAATGACTTGGAAGAATTCCTATCTTGGATTCTCTCCTCTATAATGAATCCATGGTGGTTTATTTTTGTCAGGACTAATTAATATTCGCATGATGAATATTGGTGAAACAGGGAGTGTTAACGATAGACAAGACATCTCTCAATTACTGACTGACGCAATCATCAGGCAGGAATAGTACCAGGATAACCAGATGAACAGCTACTCGGCAGAGAACTACGAAGAATCGCGAAGAACGGATGCAGTCCACATTCCCGAACCACAGAAGATGGCCAGATGGCAGAGTCTACAAATGATGAGCCTATGAGCAAATTGTTGCAAGTCACCGCGTGATTAAATTAATTTAATGCTTAACTTCAATGCCTTAATTCAATTAATATCTCAATTCTTGATGTGATACCGTCATTTTACCCTTAATATCAATACACTGTCTTGTTAGCTGTTTTTAAATAGAATTCAGACTAGCCATTTTACCCGGGGCTGTGCGGATACTTTATTGATGGTTTACTTTTACTACCTGTTAATTACGTGTGAAATAAAGTTTTGTAGATTTCTTTATTGTGACTTTGACAGATATACACTCATTCATTCGTACTCTCGGTTACTTTGGATATTTTACTTTTTCACCCCTTCTCACCCCTGTGCCAATGCGGATGAACTTTTAATTAAACGACATCTGGAGTGTCTCTATTAATCTGATCGACCCCGAAAACTATAGATTGTACTTTAATATTGGTCGTTTCGTGTTACTTTTATACTTCACCCACATTCTACCCCCATCACAAGGGTTACACACACATCCATAATCCGGGCCATTTTGGACTTTTTTCGCCCCCTCTCACCCTCATGCCGATGAGGCTAAACTTAGACTTCAACAACATGCGGAGTATCACTGACCATCTCAGAGACCCCTAAACCTATGGAGTCGACATTATTTTCGATTATATTTATATGCCATCCTCTCCCCACTTCCACCCCTAATATAGGCGAAATATCGAATTTGTCGTACAAGGACGAGACAAAGCTCATTTTAAGCCTCACGACGCAAAGAACAGAACTCGGTAAGGCCCTATGGGCCCCGAAAGGGCCGAAAACAAACCCCCACAGTGCCTTTTTCCAGACAGCCATATGTGTATACTTTGTGCCTAGTTCGAATACCAGGCCTGTATGCTATTGTAGAATCATTAAGATAACGTTGCCATGGTTACCGCTAGTCACTTCTTCATCCGATTCCTAGAGCGAGGTAGTGTGATGCCAATATCTCCATAACGGTTGGTTTTAGGCACTTTCGGAGTCCGTATGGCCTTATCGAGTTCTGTTCTTCGTGTCGTGAGGCTTAAAATGAGCTTTGTCTCGTCCTTGTACGACAAATTCCATATTTCGCCTATGTTAATCTATATTAATGTGCCAAAGGAGTGAAGACGACTGTCAAACGTTTTCGTAGATGGGGTTACCCGCAGATTCTAGAAGGTAAGTATACAAAATTTGGATCAGATTGGAGGAACGGTATGGATTTGTATAAGGAACGGACAGACATTCTGATTTATATCTCCAGGGTGTATCCGTGATAATGTTATAAACTTTCAGGGATAATGAAGGAAACGGTCGAGTCAAAAGTTAAGCAAAACTCTACTTATTTAAGTCCGTTTACCTGCACAAGTTTCACAAGCTGCTCCATTTAAAACAAATGTTCGAAATGGCGGCACCTGCGTCAATGCAGGCATGGCATCGAAGCACGAAGTTCTTACGTACCCGTTCGGATATCTGCGGTGTCGTTTGAACTATTAAGAATCGAGGGACGTTAAACAACTTGGACTATTAATCTTTTGAATCCAACGTTTCCAGACCACGGTTCCTTTTTTCAAATTGATCCATTTCCATCATCTCTGAAAGTTGGTAACATCATCAAGGATACCCCCTATATACATAAATTACATTCATTGTCTTTGTTCCTCTCAAAAGTCCTTAATGATTAGTGTCCAGTCACCCAATCCCTGGGAATCTTTACAGCCTCTCATTTTAAATATTATTTTAATCATAAATTTTCAGAATTAGTTTCCAAGTGTGTGGCGATTTCTGGGCACATCACATTAGTTACTGTGATCTGGATCTAGCAGAGCGGCTACGTCACAATCGTACGAATCTATTGCGGAAATATGTTGTAATATTTAATCATAAAGATTTTAGGAGAAATCCCTAAGCCTTTAATTAACGTTTCAGAAAGGACCTTTCATTACAATTTGTCTTTTTTATTAATCCAAATGTTACTCATTATTATTCCCATTCCCGAATTTTTCGAGGGCATCTTAGTGAACTCAGAATGTGATAATTTTTTGCTTTGCTTTCCCAGCAGTTTTCTGTTTACTGAGTAGTAAACATCGACATAATTAGCTTCTTTTACGAGAGTCCAGAACATGACACGAGTGAACGAACTTGTCTGAAACCCTACCGCTCTGATTAGTCAAGTGTAAACTTCCCGTCTGCTCGCACACAGACTTACATATCAACAGCGTACCAAGAGTAGTTTTATAAACGGAAATAATGGTTGACAAACAAGCACTGAACAAAGACTTGCGGGAACAAGAACAGTAGTCTAACATGGTTCCTGGAGATCGTTAAAGTTTCTCACTAAGCACAATTCCCCGCTCTGTGGACCTTGGGTAGCGTGCAGGATTTCTGATTCCCGAGATCACGGTTCAAACATTATAGAGATAGTTAGATGTCTTATGGGCAATTACGTCGCACGATGTCAGTATAAAAATTATTTCTGGTAACAAAATCGATTTGTACCCGACAAATTCAATTAAAGGTAAATAAGGATGTAATCATCTAAGGTCAGGTCAAAACTGATTGCAATTTATCGCTTCTTATTTAAGGTAGGTGTAGAAATCAATACTTTTTGAGTGCAAATCAAATGTAATAGTTAACTACAACCCTAATATGCTCATTCTAAGGCACCTTGATTTCATTAATTGATATAATCCTAATAATAAGATAAGTAAAACTATTGTACTAATAATTGATCATGATAGGATATTTGGTCAACTTATAATAATAATACCGGGAAGAAGTAAGCCAAGGTGAAATTTGGCAAAAAATCGGACGTAAAAATTGATACAGTTGCAGCCTAAATGGTGTAATATTAATGTGCATGAATGCGGTAGCAAAGGCAATTATTATTATTATTATTATTATTATTATTATTATTATTATTATTATTATTATTATTATTATTATTATTATTATTATTATTATTATTATTATTATTATTATTATTATTATTATTATTACATAGCAGTGTTGTAGTTGTTCATTTTTATGGCTTTCCAGGAATCCCAGCAGCAAAACTGAAAGTAAGTTATCAATAATCCTATGAACCACTTCACCAACCTTCTCAACCAGTCCACAACGCTATCCGTATGCAACTTAGAAACAAGTATTCTCTTCTCTAGCTGTTTTCGAACCCTCTGGACTTGTTTTATGGCCGGATGCCCCTCCTGGCATCCCTATGCAGAGTGATTTATTCACTATTGCGTGTTGCTGTGGTGGTTGGTAGAGTGGTGTGTTGTCTCTAGATGGAGATGTGTATTAAAACGACCACAAACAGGCAGACTCCGAAAGGGAGGAATTGACGATATGCAGTTAAAATGTTGGTACCTGCCAGCCCCGTGGTACGCAATTTCGATACTTCCTGGAAGGGGCTAGTGATTCAGACGACTGGTGATCTCCCTGCCGTCCTTTACCTGTAAGATTGTGGGTTATGCAACGAGAATGTCACCCCTCTAGCCACATCGCGAATATTTAGGTTTACATCACGCGAACTGTAGGAAGGTCAGTGTTGGACTCAGCGTGGGAGTCAGTGTAAGAGTCACTGTGGGACTCAGTGTGAACCCAGTGTACTGGGGTTCGGTGGCTGGCCTGGAGGGGGGACAGAGGTGTTGGCTGTCGCTAGTGTTCCGCCAAGGTCTGAACGAGGAGTAGTTGTTGTTGTGCCGGAGTGTCAAGCGAGTAGCCGGACTGAAGACTGTGTATTGCCTTTGAGTGTGTGTGAACTTGGCCGTATCCAATATTCGAGAGATAGCGGGTTCGAATCCCAATGTCGGCAGCCTTGAAGATTCGTTTCCATGGTTTCCCATTTTTACACCAGGCAAATACTGGGGTTGTACCGTAATTAAGGCCACGGGCACTTCCTTTCCAATCCTACCTCTTTTCTTTGCCATCGTCGCCATAAGACCTACCTGTGTCGGTGCGACGTAAAGCAACTTGTAAAAATGTATTGCGTGAACTTCCGTGAGCTGAGGACCGCCGTGAGTGTAACTGAATGTGTGCTAATAGCCGCTGTTGTGAGTATTGCCCTGCTGTTGAATACTGAAATAATATTTGCTTTTTCCCGCAAAATGTAAGAATGTAGAAAATTTAGAAAACTAGGAAGAAATTACGAACACACAAGAATTAATTGTGCTTTTATCAGAGTAATTAGATTATTCATCGAATGTGGTTTTATAACAATACCACAAGCAATGATAATTATCAAAATATCAACTTGGTTGACCCAGCCACATCGTTCACATGACTACCACGCCTTCCGAAGAAAATTATGTATTCTCAATTTAAGGGTGGACAACGCAATCATGGAGAACAGCAAAATCGATACAAGAAGGTTCTGAAGTCACGGGAGTGGGGAAGATAGCCGAGTGACATTGCTTCCGGCTTCTCATCAAGGTGGGCGTGGTTTGAACTTAAGCCAACGCAAGTGTATTTGAAATGCAAATTACTTCTGTATGGTTTATATTCCACTTAATATCGGAGATCCTTTGTCTATGACTGCGATATTGTTTCGAATCAATCAATCAATCAATCAATCAATCAATCAATCAATCAATCAATCAATCAATCAATCAATCAATCAATCAATCAATCAATCAATCAATCAATCAATCAATCAATCAATCAATCAATCAATCAATCAATCAATCAATCAATCAATCAATCAATCAATCAATCAATCAATCAATCAATCAATCGATCAATCAATCAATCAATCAATCAATCAATCAATCAATCAATCAATCAATCAATCAATCAATCAATCAAAAATTATCTGCATTCAGGACTGTAGCCTAGGTGGGAGATTTCTTATTATCTGTCTTACAATTTGCTTTATGTCGCACCGACAAAGGCATGCCTTATGGTGACAATGGGATAGGAAAGGCCTAGGAGTGAGAAGTAAGACGCCGTGGCCTTAATTAAGATACAGCCCCAGCATTTGCCTGGTGTGAACATGGTAAACCACGTGCAACCACCTTCAGGAGAGGCGACAGTGGGTTTCGAAACCACTATCTCCCGGACGGAAGCTCACAGTTACGCTCCCCTAAACGCATGCACAGCTCGCCTGCTATCAATCAGTTGTTTACGTACAACTCTCAAGTAAATTGCAAGCTTTTGGAGCACTTCCCTGGATCAATTATTCCAATCCCTCGTTTTATAAGTGAATATTTTCACGGACTTGTCCTCTTGAATTCAAACTTTAACTTCATATTATGAGCTTATGTGCTTTTAAAAGTTCCATTCAAGCTTAATCGTCTACTACTGTCTACTATGTCATCTCTCCGCAGACAACTCGGTATATACCACCAAGTTGAGCAGCTAGTCTTCTTAGTCCTATGTTTTCCCAGCCCAAAGTTTCTAATATTTTCGTAACACTACTCCATTGACTGAAATCACAAAGAAAAACATCGTGTTGCTTTCCTTTCGATCCATTCCAGTTCTTGTATCAAGTAGTCCTGGTGAGGGTCCCGTGCACTGGAACCATGCTTACTGGAATCAAACGCCCTCTCCTTTACATCATTACTACAAGCCCTAAATATCCCCTAACCATGTCAAGATATCTGTAACCTTTATTTACAATCTCGCTAATGTGATTACTTCAATGAAGATCATTCCTTACATTAATTCCTAGGTATAAATATTGCTTCCCATGAAGCACTATCGCCCAATAAAACACTGACTCTTTTATTGGACTAATTTAATTTAGGATGACACAATTAGTACACCTCCCTCCCCCCCCCCCCGCAAACACATGTCTGACAATATCCCACTAATTAGCGGCTACTTACAAAAGTATCACCTCCCCGCAGCAGGTATTTACCCGTAACGAGTATTCTACATTGACAGGACTCACCTTTCACTTCACTTCGCATGAACCAGTCACGTAGACCTGCACCTGGCGAGTCGAACCCGTTCTGGGATATCCCGGCACTAAAACCCATACGACATTTCATTTTCACCCACCAGTCCTCTATAGCACGTCTGTTAACCATCACAACACATGCCTGCTGTTCATATGGCTCAAATCCAGAGGAGACCGATAACTTGCACGATCAAATCACGTGACTGCTCCACATAATGAACTACTCACACATATCACTCAGCAAGTCAACTACAAAATACAGTTCAAAACCAACCACTACACAACGAGAACCATCAACTCCAACACTACCCTGATATCACTCCAACCTTCTACCACATTTACTACGACAACAAAATCTACTGGAATTACTCGAACAACTACTTGTTCGCTTGCTTTTATAACCCTGGTGATGAAGTACCAGAATATTCTTCCTGCAGCCGGACCAGGAAGGTTCAAGTTTCACCTTCCAGAAAATCTACGGGAACATCAGACAAAGAGCACAAGAGGAGATGCCATCACATACCCTCAGGCTGACTGGGTGGTCTTCAGCCTGACTCACTCATCCATTTCAGGAAATACCGAAGGGGGATTCCAGATGGCTGGGAGAGGCATGAGGACGTAACAATATGAACAGTCAGGTAGAACTACAAATTTGCTAAAGTCTAATGTGAAGAAATACCAATGTTAAGCATCAAACCTTCAGCCCTTTATAGGACAACATTTGTTCCTTTTCAAATTTTGTTGTTGTTTTAATCAGTTAGGAATAGATGGGTTTTCTGGGGATTTTCCGATGATACAGACCGCTATCCTGTAGTAAACTAAGTATCTCCAGGCCTAGGATTGAGAAAGTGAAATCTGTCGGCAAACGAATAAGTGTAGAAAGGCTCCAGGACGAGGAAATTAGACAGAAGTACATGGATATGATTACTGAGAAGTTCCAAACAGAGGACAGCAAGCAGCTTCAGGATATAGAAAGATAATGGGTGGCATACAGGGACGCTGTACTGTAGTAGAAACAGCAAGGTAATGCCCAGGAACAACTGTGTGTAAAGATGGGACAAAGCGAATGATGAAGTGAGAGCATCCTGTAAACGTGAAAAGAAGGCTTATCAGAAATGGCTCCACAGAAGGACTGATGTAGACAAGGAATTGTGCGTAGATGAAGGAAATAGAGCGAAATAAATAGTTGTTGGTGAACTTACGTTTTAGGAAGTGGAAAAGGTAGTAAATAAACTCTATTGTCAAAAAGCAGTAGGAATAGATGAAATTGTGAAGTATAGTGGGCAGGCAGGGATCAATTGGCTTCATAGAGTAATAAGATTAGCATGGAGTGTCAGTAAGGTACCTTCAGATTGGACAAAAGCAATAACTGAACCTATCTCTAAGCAAGGGAACAGGAAGGATTGCAACACCTATCGAGGTTGGAAGGGAGGTGTGATCAGAGATTGAGGAAGTTGGATGTAAGCCAGTGCGGTTTCAGACCACAATGGGGCTGTCAGGATCAGATTTTCAGTATGCGCCAGGTATTTGAAAAATGCTACGAGAGGAATAGACATTTATATTAATATTTCGTAGATCTAGGGAACGCATATGACAGGGTACCGAGAGAAGAGATGTTCGCCATACTGGGATTAGGGGTATATTATTAAAATCAATCAGAGGCATTTATGTTGAAAATTGGGCTGCCGTGAGAAATGGTTGTTGAATTGGTTCTTGTTTCAGGGTACTTACAGGGGTTAGAAAAAAGCTGTAATCTTTCACCTTTGTTGTTCATAGTTTACGTGGATCATCTACTGAAAAGTATTAATTGGCAGGGAGGGATTCAGTTAGATGTAAATGTAGTAAGCAGCTTGGCCTCTGCTGACGACTGGGTCTTAATGGCAGATTGTGCTGAAAGTCTGCAGTCGAATATCTTGGAACTTGAAAATAGGTGCGATGAGTATGGTATGAAAATTAACCTTTCGAAGACTAAATTGATGTCAGTAGGTAAGAAATCTAACAGAAGTGAATGTCAGATTCGTGATACATAGCTGGAACAGGTCGATAATTTCGGGTATTTAGGATATGTGTCTTTTCTGGGTGGTAATATAGTGAGATTGAATCAAGGTACAGTAAAACTAACACAGTGAGCTCACAGTTGCGATCGACAGTATTCCGTCGGAAGGAAGTCAGCTCCCTGACGAAACGATATTTACATCGGTCCGTTTTCAATCCAACTTTGCTTTACGGGCGCGAAAGCTGGGTGGAGTCAGGATATCTTATTAAAAAATTAGAAGTAATAGACATGAAGGGGTTAAGTTAGGAATTAACTCGATGGATGAAGCTCTACGCATAAACCCACTTCGGCGTTGGGGTCATATGAGCCGAATGGAGGACGATAGGTTAGCTAGGATAATAATGGACTCTGTTATGGAGGAAAGAGAAGTAGCGGGAGACCAAGGCGACGATGGTATGAGTCAGTTTATATCGATTTAATGATAAGACATATAGTACTAAATGAGGCCACAGCGCTAGTTGCAAGTAGATGATTGTGGACAGGTTTAGTAAATTCACAGGTGCTTGCAGACTGAACGCTGAAGGGCATAACGGTATACAATGATGATATATGTATGTATGTTAATATCTACAAATGTATCCAGTTTTAAGCCAAATAAATGCATTGTCAGGTTTAAAAAATAAATGCAGAAATTCGGTGATCATTATCGTGACTACCATCCATTTAAGACGACATTGAATTGGTCATGATCAGCCTGTATCAAGTGCCTGTTCTTCCCTAATTGAGCGAAAGTGTGCAGTTAATTCATATTGATTCACTGACTGTAATACCAAGACTTCTGCCTGCCATGGTGGGAAAGCACAGATAAAAATTTGAGTTCATGCTACCTCCCGGGACAACACATGATATGAAAATATTTGCATATAATTCGAAAGAGAATATTAAATTTAATAAAAACTATTATATCATAAGAGAAACCTTTATAACTCTTGAAATTTCAATGATGTGGACTTCAGTAGAAAAGTTTCAAATGAAGCTCGTATATTTTAAACATACACTTATGTTCATAGAAAACAAAACACCTTGAAAGACTTGGGATAGGAAGTTTATATTCACCGGACATGTTCATTAGTGTGTTCTGAAGAAACGATTAGCATTTCAGTCCCCTAGGTTCAGCACGTGTCCTGTTGCCTAGTAGGCACTGGATCCTCCATGGGCACTGATAACTTGATCCATGCGTGATGGCGCATACGACGCGAATGGCATCCTGGGGTCTAGCCATCCATGCTGCATTTACCCGGTTCCACAGTTCACGTTTGGTGGTTGGCACTGGGTCACGGCGCCGCACCTGTCTTTTCACCATATCCCACATATTTTCAATTTGCGACAAGTCCGTGATCGGGCGGGTCCATGCAACAGTCTGACATCCTGTCAGAACAAGAAAGCACGTGTTCGTGCAGCAACATGTGGTCACGCATTGTCCTGCTGAAATATGGCGTTTGGGGTGTCGTGCAGAAAGAATATGGCTACATGTCGCAGGATGTCATTCACGTAGGTCAAACTGGTCACAGTTCCCTGGACACGCACCAGCTGCGATTTGTGGTTGCACCCAATAGCACCCCACACCATAAAGTCTTGTGTTGGTGCTGTATGTCTTGTGCGAATGCAGTCAATGTCATGCCTTTCCCACCATCTGCGGCGAACCATAATGCGGCCATAATTTTCAAACAAACAGAAACTAAATTCGTCCGAAAACACTATCAGCTGCCATTCCTGTCCCCGGCGACATCTTTCCCTACACCATTGCAGTCCAGCATGTTTATGCATATTACTCAAACGCAGGCGGAGGATTGGGCGGCGCGCCGGTAACCTAGACCGTAATAAACGGTGACAGAATGTCACTCCTGGTAGTGTACGATGTGTTACACTTTCCACTGTTGCGCAAGAGCCGAGGAAGAAGCAGATCTGTCCTGCAATGCAATTCGGATGAGGTGTCGATCCTCTCGGAGGGTGATCTGGGTCGTATTGTACGACCTCCTGTGAACCATTCTGTACACACCCGTTGCACTGCCGACACACTTCGTCCCATCCTGCACGTCTGCTAAAGTCACACTGATCCATTATCTTTGGTTTATAGCGACAACGAGAGCCGCGGACACATTTTACCAGTCGATGGTGGTGAGCCGAGATATCGATGTGGACCTTGAACCTGAGGGCCGACATGATTCCAATGCTAATCATCTCTGCAGAACATACTAATGCACATGTCCTGTGAATATGAACTTCTTATTTCTAGTCTTTCAAGTTGTTCTGAATTTTATGAACATGGGTGTATCTACCAATAGCGCCATTCAATTAGAAAGAAAACTACTGAAACATTTGCAAAACTAGTGCACGTAAACATGACTATCACATTCAGTTCAAACTGATTTGCACACAATTGCTATTAATCATCACACAAAAGCTCAACAAGACAAAGCAACACAAAGATCAAGTCTGCAGTCTATGGTGGTGATTGTGAGAATGGCTTTTGTTCAAAAATAGTGCTACCAACTGTGTAATGCAGAGGTGTGTATACCTACCGCTCCATCCCAATTCAACCGAACACTTCTATAAGGGTTAGCTCACGTTAACTAAAGCATACCTTTTTTTGTACAAGTTACTTTACGTCGCACCGACCCAGATAGGTCTTATGTCGACGATAGGAAAAGGCTAGGAGTGGGAAGAAAGCGGCCGTGGCCTTAATTCAGGTACAGCCCTAGCATTTTCCTGGTGTGAAAATGGGAAATCCCGGAAAATCATCTTCAGGGCTGCCGACACTGGGGCTCGAACCCAGTATCTTCCGAATGCAAGTTCACAGCCGCGCGCCCCTAACTACAAGGCCAACTCGTTCGATACTAAAGCATTTGTTTTGGCACTTAGGGTAGGTGTTTGCTCTAGGAACTATCCTATAAAGCAGGGCCTCTCAAACGCCTAAAATCTCACGCTTCAAACCGAGGCGCAAAGGATCTATGCACTGTGCATCGGTCCAACTCAGCTCGGTTCGGACCAACGTCTTGTCTCTGGGCGACTCAGCTGAGCTAAACTCAACTCTCCTTGGATGCTGGGGCGCTGCAGAGGAAGTGAGGAAGGGGGATACAGGTGGAGAGAGCGAGACAATCGTAGGGGAAGAGGGAGACAGTGCGTTTGCTTTAAATCGAGGAGTGGGGGTTTGCACTCTGGTCAAACAAGCGAACTCTTCTTTTGCACTTTGCGTCGTGCAACGCACCGGTGCATGCACCCTGAGAGGCCCTTCTATAAAGGAATAAGGAGCACCCCATACCCCTTACAATGGTTCACTATCCTATGCCACACCCTTACGCCACATATTAGTAGACGAAGTGCTCTTATTCGAGAATATGGTAAGATAAGTTACAGTCGACAGTTACAGAACTCAACGGCGTATGTGTTGGTAGAGCATATTCATGGCCACCTGTACTAGGACTGGCTGAAAATCTTATTGCCAGCAATTTAGGATTGAACAAACAATGGTCCAAGAAATGGCTAATATTTATTTATGTATTTATTTATTTTAAATATTTATTACCGTGCGAGGTGGCCGTGCGGTAAGGGGCGCGCAGCTGTGAGCTTGTATCCGGGAAACAGTGATTTCGAATCCCACTGTTGGCAGCCCCGAGGATGGTTTTCGGTGGTTTTCCATTTTCACACCAGCTGGGGCTGTACCTTAATCAAGGCCACGGCCTCTTCCTTCCAACTCCTAGCCCGTTCCTATCTTATCGTCGCCATAAAACCTATCTGTGTCGGTGCGACGTAAAGCCACTAGCAGAAACAAAGTATTTAATTAACCTTGAATTACATAACGTGAACTTAGGAGAGCCTGATCGACTCTTAAACACATAGAGATTAAACCTGGAATATGAGGGGACCTCCTGGTCAAGTAGAAGAATATTTATTCTCCACAGTGTAAACCTCGGACTGATGGAGAGACTGTTCAGTACATCACTCAGAAGTGTTCAATATATGCTTACACAGGAGATCCGAACGACTACACGTTTTTAACACATCAGGCGTCTGAATATGGTTTTAAATTAAGTTTTAAATTGTAGTTGAAGAAGCTCTATTTTCACTTCAATTTTATTTTAGTATTTAGTCCACATGCATTGCAGTAGTTGAATGCTATCGAATACCATGAGCAATGCAGATCGGGAAGGTATAATTCCTTTAAGTTAATATCATACCCGATCATGGGTATTTTCTATGTGAATATTATTGTACTTTTCCTTGCGTTTTTCCACAACTGTCTTTGAATGCAAATAGTACCTTTTGAACAGACACCTCTCAGTTATTTTATTTTATAATGAATTTTATGTGTTGAAAAATCTTGCGATTAATATCATTTCGTGTGACTATTTCTAGCCTGGTGCAGCCCTTGTTAGGTAGACTCTCCGAGAAGGGTGGGTGGTATCTAACGTGTTAAAAATCTGCTTGTTATTGAAATGAAGGATAGTGCTGTGTGTGGTATGTGAGGTGCAGGGTGTTGTGTACAATACAGACACCCAATCCCCGAGCCAATGGAATTAACCATTTAAGGCTAAAATCGGCAACTCTACCTGGAATTAAATCCGGGGCCCTCTGAACCGAAGAGCAATACGTTGACCATTCGGACAATGAGTCGGACATACGCTTAATAATAATAATAATAATAATAATAATAATAATAATAATAATAATAATAATAATAATAATAATACAGTTTAACAATTGGCTTTACGTCGTACCGATACAGGTAGGTCTTAAGGCGACGATGGGATATGAAAGGGCTAAGGGTGGGAAAGAAGCGGCGTGGTCTTAATAAAGATTCAGTCCAAGAATTTGCCTGGTGTGGAAATAGACAACCACGGAGAACCCTCTTCAGAGCTGCCGACAGTGAGGTTCGAACCCACTATTTCCCGAATGTAAACTCACAGCTGCGCGTCCCTATCCGCAGGCCAACTCCCTCGGTAATAATATCCAATTGTCATCGACAACCGGGAGGATGTAGCGTCTGATCGGCTGACTTGGTGAAGCATTCTTCACAAAGACCTGCAACAGTATCAAAAGGTGCGAGAAAGGCACGAGTCCAATAAAAGTTATCATAGTGGAGGAAAAGAATATCAGAGAAGAAATGAACGCCAAGGATATTTTGTAGATTTGACCTTGATTGATTACAGCAGAGTCTGTGCTTCTAGAACTGGTCTTGTCAGCCATCTCAGAGCACGTAATAGGCATCATTGATGCACTCGGAATACAATTGTGAAGGTTAATGTAACGAGTGTGTTTCAGTCTATCGATAATTTCACGAGCGCGCAATGCGAGGAAAATAATCTGAACAAAATGAAACCTCGCGTTATACTCGTATTTGGTAAGTCTGAATGAAATGTTTAACAAACAATGATTACCTACAGCTTTTATCCAGTCATTTTACCAGGTCAGGAATGAGATGAAACCCCCGACTAGCGGTGAGGCTAGGAAATGCGCCGGCTGCCGAAGCCTATCGCACTCCTCTGGGGCATTGATTAATGACTGAAATATGAAATGAAATTATATTGGGGGGTGTTGATGAAATGGAAGATGAGAGGGAAAACCGGAGTGCCCGGAGGAAAGCCTGCCCCGCCTCCACTTTATGGAGCACAAATCTTACATGGAGTGACCAGGATTTGAACCACGGAACCCAGCGGTGAAAGAACAGCGCGCTGTTACCTGAGGCACGGAGGCTCACTTAATCAATATTAATAAAATTAAAACAACATAGGTTAACTGAATTTATTGCATACCACTGGAAATCTCTTTATAATTGTCGACTAATTTGATTTATTCAATGCCCTCTAAATATCAGGCGTTAGGTTACAATTGAAAAGAACTGCACACTACATCCGGTAATTTTCAATCCCGTGCGATAATTTCATTTCGATAATATTTCGGTGATAGACGAACGTGATTGGTTGAAACTGGCACGAACTCTAAATTGGAGTAATCCATATTCAATGCCTGGCGGATGAAGTAAATAGTCAATTAATGTTTATAGTAATGATGATTAAATGTTCATATTTCTGCGTAATTTAGAAAATAGAACACCTCAGTGACGAACATTAATATCTTAGCGGCTCGCAGTTTGTGAATGTGAATTATCTGTTAGGTTGTTATGGAGATCTAACTTTGGTGACCATTTACTGATGTTTGTTCGGCAGAAATTAGTTGTTGATCATGTAGAAGAAGATATTCTCGGGGTTCTGTCATAGTTAATGTCGTTATATTTTGCTGAAGGTAGAAGGTTTCAAGAAAGTTTACGCGCCTATTTCTGAAAGTTATTTTGTTTGAGTTTTCAATAACCTGTTCGTTACCAAAGACACCACTTCAAGTAGTTTTTAAAAGTTCAATAACATTTGTTTGCACACTTTAGAGTGATGTAATGAAGTGTTTAACATGTTTACATACGTACAGACACTTGTTTAACTTTGAAAATCTATGATGGACCTGTACCAAATCTGATTACAGTAGTTGAAGAATGCGACCTGTGATCGTTGAGTTCAGCTTGTTTTCGGAGAGAGTAGGAAAATAAACAGAGTGTCAGAAGAGGGATTATGGTGGAAGGGACTGCGCACTCTTCAGTATTGATTTATAACTATGCTTTCTTGTGTATGTGGTTTCTTTTCTCCTTTTTTGCGTAAACATATCTTATGTGCTGGGGGTCATATTAAAATGTGCGTCATGAAATTAGCGGTATAAAATGTATCAGGCGATTTTAGCTTGCAACTGTGCAGGCTGTGATGTGAAGTACTGATAGATGGCCATGACCAAGAGACATATTATACAAGGCTATTTTTATCAAAGAGGCCTCATCTCTTCATACTCTACAGAATTGATTATTTCATTCGTGGTAGTTTCTTGGGCCCTGAGCCAGTTTCGCACCTTCGATGTACTGCATCCAACCCTTGTCGACTCCAAACTCCATATCTCTCAAAAAGGATTCATTGAATGTAAATAAATTAATCGTTATCATTTTGCAAAAGCAAAGTCACCTCCGTACAGGCCATGAAGGGCCTTGGAGGAGTGGAAGGTAAAGGCTTCCACCATTGTTAACCGTGGCACGTGATGGGGTAGAGTGGTTAGCTCTCAGTGGGGTGGAATTTTATTTCAGTTATATTTTGATTGTGTTTAAACTGTGTTTTAAAGGGCTGCCTGGCCGAGGCGGTAAAGGCGTGCTCGGTTCGCCCGGAAGGACGTGGGTTCGAATCCCCGTCAGGAAGTCGTAAAATTTAAGAAACGGGATTTCCACTTCCGGAGGTGCATATGGCCCTGAGGTTTACTCAGCCTACACCAGAAATGAGTACCAGGTTAATTCCTGGGGGCAAAGGCGGCCGGGCGTAGAGCTAACCACTCTACCCCATCACGTGCCGAAGTTAACAATGGTGGTAGCCTTTACCTTCCACTCCTCCAAGGGCCTTCATGGCCTGTACGGAGGTGACTTTGCTTGCTTTTTAGTAAAATTGATTAAAGTAAAATGAGAACGCCGATATCTTTTACGGCTCACATCTTAATAACCCTCATAGTGTTTGACTACCTTTAGGCCCCACTTCCTGATACGGCTTCGGGGATGAGGTAGGGTGAGTTTATGAGGCATGTTTTACGGACGGATGCCCTTCCTGATGCCAAGCTTAGCTGACGATCTAATGAAAATGAAATTGATGATGGTGAATGAAATTGGGTGAGAAGGTGGAAGGATTCGGCTGCGGCCTATGAATAGGAACTGTCCCGCCGTGTGCTTGGAAGTGAAAAAGCGAAAACCATTCTTAGGACAGCCAACGCTGGGGTTCGAACCCACGCATCCCCCCCGAATGGAGAGCTTGGCTCTATAGCCGTAGCGTGTTAAAACGCCTGACCACTCTTCTCGGTAGCTTCCTAACCCTGTCTGTTCAGTCAATATTATTAATGTATTTATTTCTAGTATTGCTTTGCTCATTCAACACTTTCGCCTTGAAATAGTTCAGTCGTTTCTAGATCGGTTGGTAGTATAAAGAAAGTGCGTTTGCTACTGCAGAGAATATACACAATTGGCTTTGCGTTGCACCGATACAGATAAGTTTTATGGTGATGATGGGATAGGAAAGGGTTAGGAGTGGGAAGGAAGCGGCTATGGCCTTAATTAAGGTACAACGCTAGCACTTGTCTTCTTCTTCTTCTTCTTCTTTTCCTACACATGTGGGGTCGCGGGTGCGATCTGTGTCGCACATGTGTATTTGGCCCTGTTTTACGGCCGGATGCCTTTCCTGACGCCAACCCTATATGGAGGGATGTTATCACTATTGCGTGTTTCTGTGGTGGTTGGTAGTGTAGTGCGTTGTGTGAATATGAAGAGGAGAGTGTTGGGACGGACACAAATACCCAGTCCCCGAGCCAGAAGAATTAATCAGAAGCGATTAAAATCCCCGACCCGGCCGGGAATCGAACCCGGGACCCTCTGAACCGAAGGTCAGGACGCTGACCATTCAGCCAACGAATCGGACAACGCTAGCACTTGTCTGTTGTGAAAATGGGAAACTATGGAAAACCATCTTCAGGTCTGCCGACACTGGAGTTCTAGCCCGCTATATCCAGAAAGCAAGCTCAAAGATGCGCGCCCCTAACCACGTGGCCAAATAGTTCCGTGCAGACAATGTAAGCCTTACTATCAACTGGAGGGTTGTGTGGTATGATAACGCGTGAAATTATATCTGCCGTGAAGTTTAATCCTCCCAGTCTCGAGGTCTTGCTGCCTGTTTGCACATATAGATGACAGGTGGCTATGGTAACACTAAAACAAATAGCGAAACTGCTATACAAGGAGAATAATTTGGTAATTATCCAAGATAATTTAGATACGAATTCACATATGGTAACTAGGTAATTAGTGCTTTAATGTGTCCGGCTCCATGGATAAATGGTTAGCGTGCTGGCCTTTGGTTCAGAGGGTTCCGGGTTCGATTCCAGGCCGGGTACGGGATTTTAACCTTAATTGGTTAATTCGTACGGGGGCTGGATGTGTGTAGCGTATTCAGCGTTAGAAATCATACTACGCAGGGCCCTCATCTTCACGGACATGCAGGCCTTCTAATAGGCTTTCAGTCCTTGTAACTGTAGACATGCTATTAAGCTTTGTTGCTTTTGCCGCATCAAGAAAACAAGGTGACATTCTTTACGTTTTACAGAGAACTTAATTTTCCGAAATTGAGCGAGAAAAGATAGGTCGCGAACTATCGTTGGGAGGACCAACTAGAGGATACAAACGTTGCAATGAGATCCCTTCCCTTATTTCTGAGTAATAACATAAGAACCGACTTCATGGCTTACTCTGGTAGTTTCAAATTAAAGTAAGAGCGACAGTTTTTGTGATAATAAAACGATGTTGGGTGCAATAAATAAATAAATAAATAAATAAATAAATAAATAAATAAATAAATAAATAAATAAATAAATAAAGTTTCATGACAAAAGTTTACAAGGTGAAGGTATTGACATTAACTGAGTGCTGCACAACGAACATCTCGCTTTTACAGAGATGAAGTAGAGCAGTTAATTTCGAAGGAATCCTTTAATTAATAATGAGTTAATTAAAACGTTTCTCGAGGATCAATACATGTCTGATACGTTCGCGGCTCATTACTTTCATTGGTGACGGACGAGAATATTCACTTTGCAACCACGGTTTCATTGATTGTATATGGTGACAGTTCAAACAATATGATTTATACCAATTTTCCGTAACAGTAATATATTCGAATTTGTATTTGCCCTATTCCGAACCCACTTACCTCTGTGGAAACAGAATACCAATGTCATAATGAGAGCTGAAATGTCCTACCTTGCAACTGTTCAAATTGCCAAATCGATATCCCCATATATAGGCTTTATACCTCAGTAGAAAGAATTGTGAATTGTATCTTTGTTATACTTCCATTTAACAAAAATTAGATGACCTTTGCGGTTTTGTGTCAAGAAATCAGCACAATCCTAGCCGCATTGAATGTAGCAGAAACATAATACATTCGAGACAAAATGCATGGTTTTGTAGGTACAAGGAAAGTTCGACTCGAATTGAGAAGAAGCGCTTTTGGCAACTGGAGCAAGAAAGAGCATAAAGGCAAAGGTGTAGTTCTATTTAAACAGTATACTCCAGCGAATACATGGATTCGTGATCATAAACGATTGTCTGGCAGTGAATGGCGTGAGGCAGTAAAAATGAATGCCAATGTATCTGCTGTGCGTACTGTACCTGACAGATCCCAGGGCAACAGCTTCCGTCGGCGTTGCCACAGAGAGAAATTCTTTCACATGTCCTGGGAGCTTGTCCGCGTGGTGATTTACTGAACACCTCACGCCATAAGGTAGCCAGATCAATGAGAGCTAACACTTTAAGAGGACAAGGTTATAATGTATATGAAGAAGTACACGATCTCTCCAACAGAGGAAGCAACCGACGCACTAATTATTGCTGTTAAGACATCCTTTTCTGAAGGTTTTAGAATTGATCCAAGAATTAGAGTTGAGACGAGCAAAAACCAGCCAGAAGAGGTCGATGCAGAGAAAGGGAAATTTGTGAAGAAATGGTGGACTTCCATAAGCAAAAGTACAAGCTTTCATTCACCTCAGTAATCGGCTTGATGTTAGGTGCTCGAGAAACCATACCTAAACTCTTTGTCAATTTTTGCAATACCTTTGGGCTGAAGAGGTATTTCATGTACAACATCGCTATTACTACTCTCAAGACGTCCATCATTACCTTCAAGAACCATGCTTGCTGACCACAGATAAATGTTTGACTTGCTTCACTCTTTTGCCTCCTCTTAACCTCATACTATCTCGTGTATCTCTCTGTACTCGTTATTGTTTGTTAAGGTACTCTTTGTTCTTAGGAAACCTGCAACTGTTGCACGAAGGTAGTATAATGATAAATAATTGAGCCTATGTGAAACAATAGAAAAGATTCTGCTACGATTTTCCTTCAGTAACTTAGTTTATTTATTTTGAGACGTTGATATTTTAAAATTATTTGAGAAACCAAACAGTGAGTTGTAAATCATATACCACTCTCTAGGAAATACGACAGTTCTACCAACACAAAGGTATTTACTAAATAGCAGTTCAATATAAAACACATTTTATATGCTCCTTGTGAAACACATACATTTTCTAAACTAGTTGTCTTTAAAGGCTGTGAAATCATTTGAATTCGTAACAGCCCGAAACGCAGAAAAACAACATTTTTAGTCACATCTTGCGAAAGGACAAATACACCATTAGACAACTGATCGTAATAAATAATGAAAATAATGTTATTGTTAGTTTTACGATTTTTGGACGCCGATGTGCCGTAATTTAGTCCCGCAGGAATTATTTACGTACCAGTAAATCTATCGACACGATGCTGACGTATTTGAGTACGTTGAAATACCATCGGACTGAGCCAGATTGAGCTAGGATCGAACCTGCCAAGTTATAGTCAGAAGGCCAGGGCCTCTGCCGTCTGAGCCACTCAGCCCAGCTATGTGATCAGAGAAAGGAAACAAGGGCGAGGGTGGCTCGATATTCACAGTACGGAAACTCTGTTACGAGAAGCAGAAAATAGGAATAATTCCTGGGTGACGATCGTCGACCTTCTGTGAACAAAGAGCATCAGGAGGAGAAGAAGAATATGTTTTCATCACATACCATACTTTTGGTGAATATCTTGGATATCGTATGTATGCTGGGTATTCAGCCCGAAGGATGATTTGATCCTCAACAGCTCAGCTCTCATAAATGGCTTAGGTGTCACTAAAAAGGCATTCTAGGGGAATGAGGAGTGGAGTAGTTTCCCCTTGCTCTCCCTAGCGAGCCAGAAGATGCTATTACATACCACTCTGCCTAGCCCACTGAAATTCGTCTTCCATCTGATTCTATGACTGATATTTTCGTACCATTAATAACAGGAACTGACTGCGTAACAATAATTATAGTGGCGTGTGGCCTCCGGAGAGGCCTGGTGCAGTTCTTTGGAGTTGACTCCCGACAGGCGACCTGCACGTCTGTGAGGATGGAGACCTACTTTAATTCTTTTTCTTCTTCTTTTCTTCATGGGGCCTCTAAATATTTGTTCCTAATTAGCACCGACCTCTAAGATCTTTTGTTACCATATATTTCCTTCATTCCCACACAAATATCCCTGCTCCCTTCACAAAGTTGCAGGTTGTTCGTTTGGTTCTTCTTGGATTTTTTCTCTTTCTTCACCTGGTAGTCCTAAAGTGGAGAGTCTGATTCTACCTAGCGCCTGGCATTCGAAAAGTATGTGTTCAGCTGGTAGGATGGAGCCCTAAATATGATGAATTCTAATGATGAAGACGGCACACACACTCAGCCCTCGAGCCATCGGAATTAATCAACGGTTAAAATCTCCAACCCAACCGGGAATCGAACCCGGGACCCTCTATATGAAAGGCCACCACGCTAACCATTTAGCCATGGAGACTGACTGTACAAATAATTGCATCACTTATATTGTCAAAGGCAAGGATGAGCCAGATCAGTGAAAGTAAGAAATTTGATCTAGCTTTTACCAGAAGACATAGTGCATTGTAAACACTAGATCTTTCCAGCAGAGGTGGGTCTTAGATGTGTTAAATTTCAGATAATTTGTGAATTGTAATTGAAGACCTTCGAGGAATAAAGATGTAACCAACAAATGTTTGAAAAGTGAGATTTCAGTGGAAACATTGTGTATCATCACGCCTCTATGCTGTGGTGTCATCTTATGTCTTACATTTGAAGTTCAAGCTGGTTTACAGCCAGCAGAACTTTGTCCTCAGTGGTGTAAGGATGGAACGGTGCTTGTGTTGGATCATCAGGAAATCATATCTATATATTGAAATATTTTCTTGATATTGTTTTTGCCGATAATTTTATTATTGCACTAATACAGTGAGTTCCTCTCATCGGTTGACCGGCAGGCGCGCCCAGCTTATCAGCCTCCCGTTGACTCATCACTTCCCGCCACATAGGAACAAGAACAGCACTTCGATCACTTTATCCGTGCATGACACGAGATGACAATTAAAATTAAGAAAACAAAAATTAAGAAAATTAGTAATTAATAATTAAGAACATAACCTCGTGCCTTAATGACAGAAGATGTTGGAAATGTTGTACTCCTGCATCCGCACATTTCTGGCATCGTCTCAGGAAACTCAATTTTAACATTTGCGTAGCGCGCCATGTTGAGCTCTTCTAAACCGAGACTTGTCGTCCAAGTCGTCTTAGGGATTTTGTAGGCGTATGTTCTAATATTTCTGCGAATTCATTTACTTTTTCCCTCATTAAGTACACGTTTTTTAACAATTCACTTCTTATCGAGTAAAGAACCAGTTCCTCTCAATTTCTGCACGGTATCTCTATGTGGAGGGCGTACACCTGGAAATTGTGTAACAAATCTCCTAATGACTTCTCTGCATGACTCTGTTTTCACATAATCATCGGTCATAAATACCCTTTCCTCTACCGTGTTTTTACATGTGGAGGCATTATGAGATATACCCCGAAGTAACACTTCACAACTCGAGAACAGTTGGAGCGACAGATCTACACTTAATACACGTTCTACGCACGGACATGAACTGCGAAGTGCGGGCATTCCCGTGCTGTCGCTGCGCTGTGTAACGGGCAGTGATGGGTCAACGGGAGGCAAATAAGCTGGGCGCATCTGCCGGACAACCGATGAGAGCAACTCACTTTATTATTTGCTATAATTTGTGTTGCAATTGCCTGTACAGGATTTATCTTCTGTTATAAACAAATATAAGACATACTTGCAGATTATTTTCCACAGTATCACTTCCATTTTATATATTATTTTAAAAACCTTAAGTTATAACAATAATATATATTGTTTATAATAAATGAACTCATTCGTACACTTATATATGCAATTGATTCAAGAAATGTATCCCATGAAATAAACGCCAAAATTATTTTTTTTCTCCTGAAAAATTACTACTTTGTTGGCTACATCCTTATTCCGGTAAGGTCTTCAATTCTGTGTGCATAAATTGATTATTAATGATTGAGCGTTATATTCTCACATGATAATCTGACCTTAAATTAGTGCAGACTCACGTTACCCTATTCAGGATAACAACGTAATTCATCAGCGTTATAATTAGTTAATTTAAACTCATTCGTATAGAACAGTCCATGTCACTAAAACAGCTATATGTACACATGGAAGATACATCAGTACACGTGCAAAGTAAAGTAAGAGGGTTATCTGTGTGTACAGTCAGACGGGGGGCAGCATCGTTTGTCAGACCTGTGTTTGCTTTTCTCTTCAAATATAGTTAATGTTCCTGTCGACGATAATAAGTTCATAGAAACTGAACAGAAATGTCCCTCGTTACCTTTCCAAACAGACGCACAATCGAGCGTTTATTTCAGCTGACGAAGATTACCCGAATATTCTCTACTCAAAAACAAAGACAAAGTCACCTCCGTACAGGCCATGAAGGCCATTGGAGGAGTGGAAGGTAAAGGCTTCCACCATTGTTAACCGCGGCACGTGATGGGTTAGAGTGTTTAGCTCTACGCCCGGCCGCCTTTGTCCCCAGGAATTAACCTGGTATTCATTTTTGGTGTAGGCTGAGTGAACCTTAGGGCCATATGCACCTCCGGAAGTGGAAATCTCGTTTCTTAGAATTTACGACTTCCTGACAGGGATTCGAACCCACGTCCTTCCGGGCGAACCGAGCACCCCTTTACCGCCCCGGCCAGACAGCCCCTATTCTCTACTCTGTATGTTACAATTAAGCTAATTTTCCTCGGATTCGTAAAGTTTGTTAAAAGAGGTAATCATTTGCTGATATGAGTAGAATAGAATAGAATAGAGCACTCCCAACCCGTACTTCCGGATCGCCTGAAACCGAGGAGAGAGCATTAGTCTATTGCAGTTCATTAAATTCCATAGATGCATTATATTATCATTTTTACAATTATTATATTATATCTACAATAAATATTATTCATGTCGTCTTAGACGTTAACAATATTATTACATATATGAATATTGAATTTTTTAAATATTTTGAAATTTAGTTGGTCCGCTTCTGTGGTGTAGTGGTTAGTGTGATTATCTGCCATCCCGGAGGCCCAGGTTCGATTCCCGGCTCTGCCACGAAATTTGAAAAGTGGTACGAGGGCTGGAACTGGGTCCACTCAGCCTCGGGAGATCAACTGAGTAGAGGTGGGTTCAATTCCCACCTCAGCCATCATCGAAGTGGTTTTCCGTGGTTTCCCACTTCTCCTCCAGCAAAATACCGGAATGGTACCTATCTTAAGGCCACGTCCGCTTCCTTCCCTCTTCTTTGTCTATCCCTTCCAGTCTTTCCATTCTCCCGCAAGGCCCCTGTTCAGCATAGCAGGTGAGATCGCCTGGGCGATGTACTGGTCATACTTCCCTGTTGTATCCCCCGACCCAGAGTCTGAAGCTCCAGGACACTGCCCTTGAGGCGGTAGAAGTGGGATCCGTCGCTGAGTCCGAGGGAGAAACCGAACCTGGAGGGTAAACAGATAAAGAAGAAATCTAGTTGGACATGTGAGCTTCGTTCAGAAATTTCATACATCATGGTATACTTTCTCTCATACACGGACTAGGAATTTACATTTTTTGTGCCAGAAGGATATGATTCTCACACTGTTTTAATGTTTTAAAAATAATTTTCAGGAATTTGTATTTATCGCTATATTAAAGGCTTCACGTAAAATCGATACTCTATATGTAGATAAATTCAGACAGTTTCCTAAATCCATGCAAACAAATACGACCTACAGACTATTGTGCCATTCGGCGTTCAATCTACAATCCGCTACAATGCTCTTTCTCAATTCTCTCTTTACAGCTAACTCTGTAGTCTTGTACAGTTCTAACCCCTTTACCATTATTATTTATTTACTTATTTAATCCATTTACCCTCCAGGGTCGGTTTTTCCCTCGGACTCAGCGAGGGATCCCAGATCTACCGCCTCAAGAGCAGTGTCCTGGAGATTCAGACCTTGGGTCGGGGATACAACAGGGGAGTATGACCAGTACCTCGTCCAGGCGGCCTCACCTGCTATGCTGAACAGGGGCCTTATGGAGGGATGGGAAGATTGGATGGGACAGGCAAGGAAGAGGGAAGGAAGCGGCCGTGGCCTTAAGTTAGGTACCATCCCCGCATTTGCCTGGAGGAGAAGTGGGAAACCACGGAAAACCACTGCTAGGATGGCTGCGGTGGGAATCGAACCCACCTCTTCTCAGTTGACCTCCCGAGGCTGAGTGAACCCCGTTCTAGCCCTCGTACCACTTTTCAAATGTCGTGGCAGAACCGGGAATCGAACCCGGATCTCCGGGGGTGGCAGCTAATCACGCTAACCACTACACCACAGAGGCGGACACTAACAGACGGTATGAAATGATAATGGAGAGTGTTGCTGGAATGAAAGACGACAGGGAAAACTGGGGTACTCGGAGAAAATTCTGTCCCGCCTCCCCTTTGTCCAGCAAAATTCTCACATGGAGTGACCGGGATTTGAACCACGGAACCCAGCGGTGAGAGGCTGGAGAGTTGCCGCCTGAGCCACGGAGGCTCCACATCAAATTTCATTATTCAACGCAAAATCTTACTTTCGAGAAAATGTAACATACCACGTCCTTCCTCTCTTCAATCAATATCTTAAAATGGAATCAGTTGACCTGTTTTCAAAACGGTAACGCGTCATTCGTTTGCTTAATTGAACTCCATGCACTTTCATGGTCAATTTTACAATGTGCTTCTTTTACGTCGCTATCTATCTAGAATAGAAAAGGAAAAGGGAAGGAAGCGGCCGTGGCCTTAAGTTAGGTACCATCCCGACATTTGCCTGAAGGAGAAGTGGGAAACCACGGAAAACCACTTGGAGGATGGTGAGGTGGAATCCAATCCACCTCTACTCATTTGACCTCCCGAGGCTGGGTGGACCCCATTTCAGCCCTCGTACCACTTTTCAAATTTCGTGGAAGAGCCGGGAATGGAACGCGGGCCTCCGGGGGTGGCAGCTAATCACACTAACCACTACACCACAGAGGCGGACGTTATATATCTTAGAATTAAAATGTGGGTATTGATAACCTCCATGGCATTGCCTCATAAAACAACAGCTATCGTAACTTCTTCATATAAATTTGCGTAACATAAACTCAAAGCTAAATGGATTTATTATTTAATTGAAATTGTACCGGGCGGTACACCTCCACGCCGCGAATTCAAATATTGCGCCAGTTGAAACCTCTCTACAGGAGAAACTCTGAACTTTAAAATCTGTATTAATCAAAAGTTTCTCGGAAGATGTCTCTACTGTAAATTTTGAAGTGTTCTGAACTATGTCTATTTCGATTTGTATTTGTTTGCTCTGTAGCAAGAAGTGTGGACATTCTCTTCTAGATGGCACTACTTAAGAACTATAATTATGCACCCTAGTGCGAAGTGAAGGAACTGTTTTTTTGAAGAAATTTGGTATTCATAAGTTTGTTCTTTGTTAAATTTCTTTCATTCATTTTGGGGTTGGCAGTATAACCCTTCTCTTTCCGCCAGTTTTGAATTTAACCAATCAGTAATTTCTGTAATTAATTTTCCACCAATCCTAGATTTCTTCAGTTTTGACTTGTAATCTTTAGCCGACCAATAAAAGTTTGGGGGGCGGGTTGTTATTATTCATGAAAGGTCTCGAATGTTCCACGAGGGTATATAAACTGCTGATTTTCTGGTCTCGGGGCCACTTCAGTAACATCTTTCGCAGTGTGTGAATATATATAGCAGGGGGCGGGAAGCGCCTCTTTCTCCAAGCAGCAGTTCATCTACAAGGTAATGGGCTGTTAACATCTTCATTTCTTGCTAGCTCAGCAGTCTAACTCTCGTGGAGGGTTCGAAACCTTTAGTATGTAAACTACCTTTTTTATATGTAAATTCTTTTCTGTCTATCTATAAATTACAAATCTGTAAAGCGGGGATGGAGAGTGCTTCGCCCTCTCGAACTCCCCTTCATTTTGAATTTGAGGTGACTATGTTTTCGGAACCGTTTTTCTCTTCCTTCTTAAAGTCTTAAACTTATTTGCCAACTAGTCACCTCCCTAGTATGGGATTAGCCCCTGTATAACTGGCCGAGTGCCACCTAGGTTTTAAGAAGTTTCATGTAGGAGTGCAATCTACGCCTCCAGTCAATTTGGTTTTTTGGGCCATTTAATTAACCCAGAGTTTGTTTTCTTCATGTGGAGGCCCTGTAGGTTGGGTACAAGATACCTCTGTTTCACTGTATGTGTGCCTTAAGGGCAGTTAGGAATGAAGTTTGCTGTAGCCCTTGATAGGCTGGTAAAATTGAGAGCGGGTCTGCTCTTTCCCTCTTAACATTGTAATAAGGAGCAAGTGCTCCTTGTACTTAGGGGTTTTCTGCCCTGTAGCTATTGTGGTGGTGCGCTGAGAGCTCAGAAATTAATCTTGGAGCTCGAAGCCCAAATCTTGTAACAATTGCAATTTCTTAAATTGTTTTCCTGCTACTTGGTACCTGTTACTCTGTTGTTGTTATCTGTTGATTTTGAAAAGAAAATATAACCTTTGTTAAAGTTTTAAATTAACTTTAATTTCGTAAGTTGAGACCTATTCCCGCCCGCACCTTCTTTCACCTCTAACTTCCACGGATAACTCCGTAACAAGTGGTAGCAGAGCGTGGTTGAATGGGTCTCAATTTAGTCCCTTTTGATCGCTAAACATTGTTTTCGTTTTGAACTCTAACAATTTTCTCAGTTGCTGGAATTTTTTTATTTTTCTAAAATTTTTCTGTCATCATGTCCGGCTCTCGCGACGTCCACCATCTCGGCTATTTGCGCAAGGAGGAATTAATTTATGAATTAACCATTAGAAATGTTTAATCTGGAGGCACGGTTGCGGTAGACGCCAATAAGTTGAAATATTCTCTTGATTTTCCTATTACCATCCCGACTTTGGGAGAAAAAGAGATCGATGACGCTCTCTCCACGATCACTGATAACGCTACTGAGCTAGCATCTGTAGTTAGTTTTTGAAGTAAGTGATCCATCTCCTAATCAACTCAAAAGAGTACAGGCCAGATTGTACCACTTTTATAATAGGGTATGTGATCTATTGTCCCTGAAATTAAATGACCTTCAGGGTAAGGAAGCTAGTGCTGTTGCTGAAATCCTGTCTAAGATGTCTAGTAATGTTAGCCATTTGTTATCTGGATCTGCTTTTCCAAAAACCGACCAGCCTATGGTAGTGAATATCGTAAGTGGGGAGGATTCCTCTAAAGAGGAAGGAGGTAGTACTGGGGAGGCTACCCAACGAACATCTGCCCCATTAGGAACTGTGTCCGATCGTCGCACGTCCATTCCACCCTTCGTGTTAAATAATGCTCCTTCTGAATCTGCATCTCCGCCACTTAGGCCCTTTCCTACTACGTCCCCGGGTTTCAGCAGTTTGCCCCATCCTTTAGCAATGTTGCTCAGAGGTATTTCTAAGTTTTCTGTTAACTCTACCAGTGACGTAAATTCATTCTTAAGGTTTTTATTTGAGTTTCAGGATCATGCCCTGGTTTTTTCTCTTTCTCCGTGTCAAATTTTGCAGATCATTTATCCCTATGCAATTGGTGTTCTCTCAGACAAGATAGTTAGGGCAATTGCTGAACAGTCATCCATAGAAGATTTCCACGCCCATCTGTTGGCAAATTTTATTCCAGCTCGAGCTAGGTCATCTCTAATTCAAAAGTACTATTATAGAGTGCAGCGACTTGATGAAAACCTGGCAGACGTCATACAAGACATCAAATTCTATACTAGGGTATTTGCCCTTCATTTTCCCGAAGATCAAATCGTTCAAGCCATTGCGGAAGGAATTTCACCCCCTTACAGATCATAGTTGTGTTTTGCGTCGCGTCCACAAACTTTGCCGAGTTAGAGGCTTTGGCTGTCTCAGC
This sequence comes from Anabrus simplex, assembly GCF_040414725.1. Classification (NCBI taxonomy): domain Eukaryota; kingdom Metazoa; phylum Arthropoda; class Insecta; order Orthoptera; family Tettigoniidae; genus Anabrus; species Anabrus simplex. The sequence goes on from NC_090271.1 coordinate 281,582,946, forward strand.
CGAAGGAGTTAGATACGCCGATACCTTGCATGTCGCGAAAGAACCACCTCCATCCTCTAGTAGGTTTCGGCCTCCACCTCGCCGACCCGTCACATCCCGTAAATGTTACGCTTGCGGGTCGCATGATCATCTTCGCAATAAATGTCCAGTGATCAAGTCTAGTGGGACAAGGAATGGAGCAGGATCATCTCAAGGCTGTTTTAAATGCGGCGCGTTTTCCCATATCGCCAAGAATTGCCCAAATTCAAAATAGCACCCCCTCCTGCTCAACTTCTGGTGCAACTTCCACCAAGGACAATAATAATAAGTGTATAGTGGCTTCGGCTGAGTCGGCTAACCCATCTTCCCGAGGCTCAGCCCCAAGTAAACATGTCGAAATTTCAGGGAAAACTCAGTCTTCAAATTTATCTTTTGAAGGTCCCAAAGAATGTCTTAGGATTGCGGCGGATACCCCCGCACCTGTTCCTTTTCTCAAAATTGAATTAAATAATGAACATGTAACAGCTCTATTAGATTCTGGCAGTGCTTGTTCCATTATTTCGGCTGAATGGTATTCCAAATTAAAATCTATTTGTAAACTTCCTGATTTTTGTTCGACTTCGGTTCAATATGTTTCGGCTAATTCTTCTCCATTAGAAATTTTAGGTTCTTTAAAGGTCAAAATTCTTATTTCTAAATTTACTTGGAAGGTTAAACTATTGGTGGCAAAGCACTTGTCTTGCCCCATTATATTGGGAGCAGACTTCATGTCCAATACTGGTTTAGTGCTCGATCTTCAGAGCAAGTCGTGCACTTTCAGATTTGACAGTAATTCCAAAATCCCTTTGCTAAAATGTAGTTCTGTGTCATGTTCATCTATTTCGCCTACCCAGGATGAGATGTTGTTAGATCTTAGACATCTATCTCAGGAGCAGGCTGATAGTATTCGTAAGCTGTGTCAGTCGTTTCCAGAGGTTTTCTCGGGTACTCTTGGTGTTACTGACCTTATTGAATACAAGATTGAGGTTACCGATTCCATCTCCGCCAGATTTCCACCTTATAGACTATCTCCGCCTAAAATGAAGGCGCTGAAAGAAATCATTGATCAGATGTTAAAAGATGGTATTATTCGGCCCTCTAAGTCGGCATTCTCTTCGCCGATTTTTCTAGTTCCGAAACCCCAAGGGGGCTTCAGGCCTGTGATTGATTATAGGGCTCTCAATCGGAAGGCGGTGTTACAATCTGTGCCCCTTCCAGACCTTCATTCTTGTTTTTCATGGTTTCGTAAAGCTAAGTTCTTCACCATCTTAGACCTTAATCAGGCTTATAATCAGATACCGCTAGCAGAGGAATACAAACATCTGACAGCTTTTGCCACGGATTGGAATTTGTATGAATACAACCGCGTGCCTTTTAGGCTCCCCACGGGAGCAGCTGTTCTTACGAGACTGCTAGACAGGGTCTTCTCCGACATCAAATTTGAGTACTTGTATCATTACCTGGATGATGTCGTCGTATTTTCGGAGACCTTCGAAGAACATTTAGATCATCTGAGAGAAATTCTCAATCGCCTTCGTAAGGCTGGGTTAACCGTGAAGTTGTCCAAGGTCGCCTTCGCTAAGCCTTCCATGTCATTCCTAGTGCATATTGTGTCGCCCGATGGTGTTGCAGTCGATCACTCTAGAACACAGGCCATCCGTGATTTCAAGCCTCCCAAGGACATCAAAGGTATTGCTAGGTTCACTGGTATGGTGAATTTCTTCAGGAAATTTATTACAAATTTCGCCAATAGAGCGGCGCCCTTGAACCTTCTTCGTAGGAAAGGCGTCAAATTTGAGTGGGGGCCTTCTCAACAAGCCGCTTTCGAAGATCTCAAATTAGCTCTGTGTAATGCCCCTGTTCTGGCTATGCCGGATTTCTCGAAGAAATTCATCGTCCAAACCGACGCGTCGTCGGCGGCAGTGGCTGCGGTCCTTCTTCAAGAGACCGAACTAGGGAGGCGACCCATCGCCTATGCATCTAGGACTCTTTCGGCTCAAGAAGCCAAGTATTCCATCTATGAACTTGAGGGTTTGGCTGTCTTGTTTGCACTAGAAAAGTTCCGCCTTTATCTGGAACATGTCAGGTTCGACTTGGAGACTGATAACCAAGCCTTAAGTTGGGTCTTAGGTAGGCCGTATAGTACTGGTCGTATAGCCCGGTAGGCCATCCGAATTTCTGCCTTCCAATTTGACGTTAGGCATATCAGAGGTACTGAAAATGTTGTCTCAGACGGACTCAGCCGTATGTTTAGCAATAATGTAGAGACCCATGAACTGGTCGATAGTTCTTTACCTCCCGAGTCAATACGACCTGAGGTTAATGCCATTTTAACTGATGCTCCCATGTTGTTTAGGGATCTTGAGAAATATCAACGTGAAGATCCGACGCTGGCCCCTATCATGGAAACCCTTTCTTCTGGGGAACATGTTGTTCCTTATGTGCTGAGGAAAGGTGTTTTATGTTGCCCGTCGAGGCATGATAATAAGATGAAGGTTGTGGTTCCAGCTGTTCTCGTGCCCATGATCTTCAAGTACTATTATGAAACCCCATTAGGGGGGCCTTTAGGTATCTTCAAAAGCCGTGAAAAGATCCGGGAGATGTTTATTTGAAAAGGTATGGACGGTGAAATTCGTGAACTAGTTAAAGCTTGTAAATCTTGCTTGCTTAGTAAACCCACCATGTCCACCAAGGTAGGCCTATTGTCTTCTCATCAAGCATCGCGCCCAATGGAACGTCTGTATATCGACTACGTCTGACCCTTCCCCCAGTCAAAGGGTAATGCCAACAATTTCATCCTTGTGTGTGTAGATGGCTTCACTAGATTCTCATGGTTATTTCCGACTAAGCTGGCTACCGCTCAGTCCACCATTTCCTGTTTAAATTCTATCTTTGCTTCTTTTGGTCCTTGTCAATATATCGTGTCCGACAATGCTAAGGATTTCACTTCGAATCTTTTCCGTAAGTTTTGTTTTTATCTATCTATCTCTCATGTAACAACTTCTGCTTACTATCCTCAACCATCTCTGGCTGAACGGGTCAATCGTAATCTGAGGTCGGCGCTGATTGCATATCATCATAAAGATCATTCTAGGTGGGAGACGTCCCTGCATTGGTTAGCTTTTGCTTTGAATTCGGCGGTTCATGAATCTCATAAGTTTACTCCAGCTTCTTTGATGTTCAAGTTTTTCCCCAACACGCCGCTCTCTAACCTTTGGTCTCTTAGTGATATTCTACCCGAGACAATAGATCCTGATAACATTAAAGATCTTTGGAAGAAGGCTAAGGCCAATCTTAAAGTGTCTCATGAAAAGGTTAGGGAAAGATATGATCGTGGACGGAGACCCACCCATTTGAAGGTAGGCGACCAAGTTATGGTCAAGAATTTTTTTCCCGCGGGCAAGCTTGCCCCCAGATTTCATGGACCGTGCGTCATTTTAGATTTCATTACCCCGGTGACGTAGTTGCTAAGCAATCCAGCCACCGAGAGGATATTTAGGGTTCACCTGTCGCAGGTGAAACCTGTGTAATTTCCGCGCTAACTTGTCCTTATAATTTTGTAAGAATCCTGAAGGTTATATTTTTAAGTTCATTTTAAGGCCTTCTGCCCCTTGTTGTTTTACATTTGGTTGAATCTGCCTTGCATAAATTGTGTGAAACCTTCCCTCAGGTTACTCTGCTGTCCTCTCCGTAAGGCCATTACCAAGCTCCCGTCTCCTGCTAAACCACACCAGTGGCTAATTATGATGAAATAAAAGCTTCCACGCCGCTGGCCCCTCAGCCTCACCACAAAGACTGTACCCTAAAATCATTATGGTCCAACAAAATTCTGCCGCCGAGATCTTAATGTTTCAGTGCCCCCGCAGCCGTGCGGCGCCGTACCGCCACTGTGGTGGAGTACGGGCCCGCTCTACTCCAGTGAGGTCAACCAGTGTGCGGCGAGTCGGAGCCCTCCTTCCGGCCAAAGCTGATGTGCGGCGCACCACCCGCAAGCTACTTGTGGACTGTAAACAAACGTCGCATCTGCGGCGTGCAGCACGACTACCCCTCTCATAGTGCGGGAGAGCGGTATCTCAGGGTACTTCGAGCAGCCTGCTCTGGACACAGACAGCGGCGGCAGGTCTGGCCGTCAAACTTAATCAACAACTAATGTACTCATTCAGCTACATGGACATTCCATATCATGCTAGCTCAGCAGTCTAACTCTCGGGGAGGGTTCGAAACCTTTAGTATGTAAACTACCTTTTCAATATGTAAATTCTTTTCTGTCTATCTATCAATTACAAATCTGTAAAGCGGGGATAGGGAGTGCTTCACCCTCTCGAACTCCCCTTCATTTTGAATTTGAGGTGACTATGTTTTCGTAACTGTTTTTCTCTTCCTTCTTAAAGTCTTAAACTTATTTGCCAACTAGTCACCTCCCTAGTATGGGATTAGCCCCTGTATAACTGGCCGAGTGCCACCTAGGTTTTAAGAAGTTTCATGTAGGAGTGCAAGCTACGCCTCCAGTCAATTTGGTTTTTTGGGCCATTTAATTAACCCAGAGTTTGTTTTCTTCATGTGGAGGCCCTGTAGGTTGGGTACAAGATACCCCTGTTTCACTGTATGTGTGCCTTAAGGGCAGTTAGGAATGAAGTTTGCTGTAGCCCTTGATAGGCTGGTAAAATTGAGAGCGGGTCTGCTCTTTCCCTCTTAACATTGTAATTAGGAGCAAGTGCTCTTTGTACTTAGGGGTTTTCTGCCCTGTAACTATTGTGGTGGTGAGCTGAGAGCTCAGAAATTAATCTTGGGGCTTGAAGCCCAAATCTTGTAGCAATTGTAATTTCTTAAATTGTTTTCCTGGTACTTGGTACCTGTTACTCTGTTGTTGTCATCTGTTGATTTTGAAAAGAAAATATAACCTTTGTTAAAGTTTTAAATTAACTTTAATTTCGTAAGTTGAGACCTATTCCCGCCCGCACCTTCTTTCACCTCTAACTACCACGGATAACTCCGTAACAGAAATAATGACATAAAACATTGTTAGTGTAAATTTTCCAGTTTTAACTGTAATTCGTAGTGCCATTATTAGCGTACTTCATCTGTAATACTCAACGCGGATGTTAACAATGCATGGGTGAGGGATTCTAGGCCACCGCTGCACAATACCTGAGGCAGCTATGATATGTGCTTACGGATACGATAATAGCGGCTTACTCCCATTACCATTCCGAGAACACAGGTGGCAGAGCAGAATGGAATATTCTACAGTGCATGAATAGGCTATCATTACATATAATGGAATATCCATTTCAGTCGCAGAAGTATTGAAGCTCAAACATTCTCTAATGCATGTAAAAGTTCACTTTATTTACAAGTTGCTTTACGTCACACCGAAACGCAAAAGTTCAAAATACTGACTAGGTTACTAGCAAGGACAGGTCTGGACATTTGGATTTGAATGAGTGGGTTAGTCACTCGTCCGCCTCTGTGGTGTAGTGGTTAGTGTGATTAGCTGCCACCCCCGGAGGCCTTGGTTCGAATCCCGGCTCTGCCACGAAATTTGAAAGGTGGTTTGAGGGCTAGAACGGGGTCCACTCATCCTCGGGAGGTCAACTGAGTAGAGGTGGGTTTGATTCCCATCTCAGTAATCCTGGAAGTGGTTTTCCTTGGTTTCCCACTCTCCTCCATTCGAATGCCGGGATGGTACCCAATTTAAGGCCACGGCCGCTTCCTTCCCTCTTCCTTGTCTATCCCTTCCAATCTTCCCATCTCCCCGCAAGGCCCCTGTTCAGCATAGCAGGTGAGGCCGCCTGGGCGAGGTACTGGTCATCCTCCCCAGTTTTATCCCCCGACCCGGAGTCTGAGCTCCAGGACAGTGCCCTTGAGGCGGTAGAAGTGAGATACCTCGCTGAGTGCGAGGTAAAAACCGACCCTGGAGGGTAAACAGATAAAAAGAAGCAGAAGAAGGTTTAGTTACTCATGTGGGTGAGCTCAGAGGAGTGTTGAAAATTCAGAGTTTTGTGACACATGACTATTCGAGGTACCACTCTTTACCTAAAGGGTACACAAGTCTTCTTCCTTCCTGGTTCCGTCTCCTCAGAGAACGCTGCTGACTATTATGAATTAATTATTTCTACTTTGCGCTTTCCCAGTCAGGGTTGTCGCTTTTGAACGTTGAACATCTGTTGGAGATTCAGCGACAAGTTTAATCTATTTATCACTTGGGAGGTCGTGTCGGAAATAGAACGTTTTTCTGCGTCTTGCGAGTATGAAGACAAAGGATGATTTCCCGACAGAATGAGGTCCGTCCTCGTTCGTGACGCGGTCTACCCATGGTATCTTAAATATTCACATTTCAAGACACTGTCGGATCTTTGATGAAACGCCCTGCCTTCCACTCAAATAAAGTGTGAAACGCCTTAGGAAGGTGTTGGCAACACTGTGCGCCGTCAATGTAAATGAGCCATGGGACTAGCAAAGCAAAATTTGAATATACACACTTTCCCAACACGGTACTATGGACTATTGTAGAGACGTGTGATTTATTGCTCCTTAAAATAACATTGGAACCAGTAATACGATTGAACCAATGAGTTATGCCACGTTAAATGAACGTCGCAAACCTTTATTGAAAACTCTGGTACGGATATTAACTTTCGAGATGGAAGGACGTAATTTAGAACTACAATTCTAGTGAGTACTATGTATGTTGCCTTTGTAGCTGAGTCAGTGTACTGTGCCGGTGGCCTCTGGCATCTGAGTATAGCTAGTGTAAGGGCTCCAATACGACCTTATGCAACGTTCTTGTACGACAGAGCGTGATCGTTTGTAACAGGGACGCAATGTTTATCCACACCTACCAGGTCACATCACAGCACTTATTAATTTCCTCAAGATGTATTCCAGAGACGATTAGGTTAATATGTGGCTAATTTATGAAGAAACAAGTCAGAACGTTCGAGTCGCAACGCCTGTATCATGAGCGGTTTTCTGACTCATTTGTCTACAAAGTATGGAGGAAATGGCTGAGGAGTGTGTGGATTTTGTAAATCAATACTAAATTAAACTGGATTAATGGAATCTGTATTTCATCTCTCTGTGACCACAATGCAAGCCTGTGTCAACAAATGAGTGAGTTCGATACGTAATTAGTGATTCATGTATTACACCGGGTGGCCAGCCCGTCCCTCGTTTTTTGGAGTTACGCAACCCGACGTACTTGTATACCATAGCCAACCTAAAGGAATTGCTTACTTGATCCTACATTGCCTTAATGCAACTAATTTATTTACAACTAAATACACTTAATCGGGACCGTTCAGTTCATGCTCGAGAATATAGGAATATGGAATCATTAGCCCCAACATTATTTAAATGACGTAAACCGCAATAAATTTTGAAAACAATCACAGCGGCGAATAACACTACCATTCGTTTGGACAGGAAGTGTCGGTTAAGACTACGAACAGGTTCCATTCATGCCAATGGCACGCCACGGATCTCCATAGCCGAGTGGCTAAACCATGAGCAACCGGGCGAGTTGGCCGTGCGTGTAGAGGCGCGCGGCTGTGAGCTTGCATCCGGGAGATAGTAGGTTCGAATCCCACTATCGGCAGCCCTGAAAATGGTTTTCCGTGGTTTCCCATTTTCACACCAGGCAAATGCTGGGGCTGTACCTTAATTAAGGCCACGGCCGCTTCCTTCCAACTCCTAGGCCTTTCCTATCCCATCGTCGCCATAAGACCTATCTGTGTCGGTGCGACGTAAAGCCCCTAGCAAAAAAAAAAAACCATGAGCAGCTGCTATTGCGGAACCAAGCTTACAGGACACAGGTTCAATTCCGAGGCTTTACGTCGCACCGATACTTAGGTCTTATGGCGGTAATGGAATAGGAAAGGGCTAGGAGTGGGGAGGAAGTGGCCGTGACCTTAATTATGGTACTTGCCCATCGTTTACTTGGTGCGAAAATGGGAAATCACCGAAAACCATGTTTAGGGATGCCGGCAGGGGTGTTCAAACCCACTGCCTCCCGAATGAAAACTCACAGCTGCGTGCCCCTAACCGCATTGTCAAATCGCTCTGTGCTTCCTCTTTCGATCAGACTTGTTACTTGCACCTTTCCTGACCGTTCTCCCTTGTTCATTTCTTGTCGTCTTCTAATCCCGCTTTTATTAGTTTTGAGAGAGTTAAAGGAGTTGTTTGTTTTCACGCCTTTTGTGCCCTTTCATTTTGACTGTACTTTATCCTCACTGAAATGTAGGACCTGTACCTATTTTCTTGCGATTGGCGTTAAGAGGAATCTAGTTCTACATCTCGACAAGTAAATAATCATCACCTTTTCAGTCTTCACTCTCTGTCCTATCCCATTTTCTCCGGAAAGTTTCAAATTTGAATGCGACATTAAAAAAGCGACAAAAACTAAACTTTTGTTGCAACAGTCGATGCTGGATCTCAGGGAGAAGGTTGGAGTCACTTTAGCGTTGCTTACTTCTTGCCGCTGTAAAAATACAACTTTTTAACCCAAACACAGTATAAGTTTTTCACGAGGAATGAGTTGCATGTTTCAAATTCAAAAATAATATTATAAAGAAATACTTTCGGGATTTTTGAAAAATGCATATATGGGAATTAATTTTTGTTTATACTATTTCACTAGTTATATTACCCGGCGCTGCTCGGACATGTTATTGTTTCCTTTATGTATTTTATTACCTCTTAATTATGTGTGAAGATATTTTTTGTAGATTTAGTTTTTGTGACGTTGATTGATTACGAACTATTTTGTTGTTTAGAAGTTATTGTTATGTGTTTAAATTCAAGTCTTATAGACTATTTTCTTTCTCGTTAAATCAAACTAATCTCGGTAAGTGTGGACATCTTCTTCATCACCACTTTTAGCCATGCCTACGCAGCTGAACTGGTATGTAAACGGCATCCAGAGTGCCACAATACAACTCAGCGACCACGGAAAGTATGTATTCGACGCTAATATTGGTCGTTTTGGATTATTTTTGTACGTCATTTCCTCTCTTAGGTTTGGTAGAAGGTGTTTTACGCCTCCAGTATATTTTCGAGATAGTGATTCGTATTTGTACGAAGTTTGGTTGAGAGCTATTTCGGAAGATATTGTACAGACATACATCTACAATTTTGGTAATATTCTCCTTCACACCTTTCATTTTTAGGATTTGTGTTACTTGTTAAAGTTTTTTTAAGTTTCCTTAATTGTGACGATGATTGATTGTTTATGAACTCTTTCGTAAATTTTTAAATTTAGAAATATTGTTATGTGTATAATTTTACGTTTTAATTTGAAATTATTTTGTTTTGCCTTAAAGTATTTTGTTATGGCAGCCCAGATTGTCCGGGAAGTACTCGATCCTTTCAAACAATAATAAAAATAAGTTATAACGTAATGTATTTACGCGTCGCATTATAGATATGATGTAGACGATTCCATCTGTCACTGGGACTGACACCTGAAACTGTGTAAACAACATTAATCTCGGTGAATTTGGACATTTTCTTTACCACACCTTCTAAATCACCATGCCGATGGGTGCTGAACTTGGACTGAAACGACTTCGGGAGTGTCACTATTCATCTCACTGACGCACGAAACTATGGATTCGACATTATTATAGGCTGTTTTTATTAGTATTTTACATGTCACCCCCTCCCCCAGGTGTCTCTTACCCCCGAGGTATCTTTTCGAGATAGTAACTCATATCCCTACCGAGTTTGGTTGAGAACTGTAATGGGGTATGGGCTTAAACTTAAAGGCATCTGGAGTGTCAGTAATCATCTATTACTATTACTATTCTGTTACTTTTTACTCCATCCCATTTCCACTTCCGCGCGGAGGGGAAGACACACATAAATCTATAAAATGGTACATTTTTTTTTTCCTTTTTCAACCCTTCTCACCCCCATGCCGATGGTGACTGAACTCGGACTTAAGCGACATGCAGAGTGTAACTGTTCACCTGAGCGACCCCGAAACCTATAGTTTCGGTTATTTTATTTTATATATGCCACCCCCTCCCAACCACAACCCCAAGGGTGGCTTATCCCTCAGTGCTCTCATTTGCTCTCCTTTGCTTAGCGTACATGACGCACGTGCCTACTTCGAACACCAGACCTGTATTCTACCGCAGATTACCTGAGCTGACGTTGCCATGATTACTGCTGGTCATTCTTCATCGATTTCCTGGAGCGGGGAAGTTTGATGCCAATATCTCCAAAACGATTGGTTTTAGGTCCTTAAGACATGATTTTCAGGGCCCGTTGAGCCTTACCGAATTTTGTTCTACACGTCGTGAGGCTCAAAATGAGTCTTGTCTCGTCCTTGTACGGCAAATTGAATATTTTGTCGCCTGTATTAGCCTATGTTAGTGTGCCAACGGGCCTAAATCTAGGGAATGGAGAGGGATGTTAAGAATTCTTGTAGATGGGGTTACCCGCAGGGTCCTTAGAGTTAGGTATACAAAATTTGGAACGGTATGGATTTGTGTAAGGTAGAGACGGACACACAGACAGATATTCTGCTTTATATATAGATTATCCTGAGACAAAAGGCCGAGGTCATTCCATGAATGCAAACAATATCTGACGCAAAACGGTATCCCAGACAGATCACTTAATGTTAAGAAGAAATTTAGACGATTGGTTGAACAGCTACCAAAATGTTAAGATGATATCATACTCTAGAAAATGGAGGGGATCATTGCTCGAAGACCACAGAAAGGCATTTGTTGATGAGCTGAGAATATACTGCCTGGAAGTCAAAGCCGGAATAAGAATAAGAGCTGGACACTGATGTGAAACTCGTTATTGCCACGTAGTCTTTAGAAGCTTAATTATAAACACCCATTATCCAACTTATCGTCAGTTAGAACACCTGGAAGGTATGCATAGCCATGGGCAAGTTGCAGGCTTCACTCCTTTCCACTCCAGTGCAAGAAACATTATCCAACTTATCGTCAGCTAGAACGCCTGGAAGGTATGCATAGCCACGGACAAGTTGCCAGCTTCACTCCTTTCCACTCCAGTGCAAGAAACATTAACCAACTTACCGTCAGCTAGAACGCCTGGAACGTATGCATAGCCACGGACAAGTTGCCAGCTTCACTCCTTTCCACTCCAGTGCAAGAAACATTATCCAACTTATCGCCAGTTAGAACGCCTGGAAGGTATGCATAGCCACGGACAAGTTGCCAGCTTCACTCCTTTCCACTCCAGTGCAAGAAACATTATCCAACTTATCGTCAGCTAGAACGCCTGGAAGGTATGCATAGACACGGACAAGTTGCCAGCTTCACTCCTTTCCACTCCAGTGCAAGAAACATTATCCAACTTATCGTCAGCTAGAACGCCTGGAAGGTATGCATAGCCACGGACAAGTTGCCAGCTTCACTCCTTTCCACTCCAGTGCAAGAAACATTATCCAACTTATCGTCAGCTAGAACGCCTGGAAGGTATGCATAGCTACGGACAAGTTGCCAGCTTCACTCCTTTCCACTCCAGTGCAAGAAACATTATCCAACTTATCGTCGGCTAGAACGCCTGGAAGGTATGCATAGCCACGGACAACTTGCCAGCTTAAACTCCTTACCACTCCAGAGCAAGAAACATTATCCAACTTATTGCCAGTTAGAACCCTGGAAGGTACGCATAACCATTTAACTGTGTGGACGGACAAGTTGCCGACTTAACTCGTTGCACACTCCAGTGCAACGACACCCCTGTTATCGCTGCTGTAGAGCAGGTTGGCCTCCCCAGGCTAAATATTCCTGCTGTATGACTTTCAGTGTGAACGGACTTACGTCCCCGCCAGATAACTCATTCCTTTCTAGAGGAACTTTCACTTAACTCGAGTATTGTATGCCAAGGAATTACATTCGGACGTTATTGCTTCATTTATACCACGTAACTATGTATTTATAATGTGCTTATAAAATATTACTATTACACTGTTTTATTGTAACAGACAATTATTACTTACCATAACAGTGTTTAAAATGCACATATGACCGAAAACCTACAACCTGTTTTCCAGTCAATGACCGGGTCAGGATAGGATTGTGCCGGCTGCCGAGTCCTGTCGCACTCCTCTGGGGCAATGATTAATAACTGAAAAATGAAATGATAATGGAGAGTGTTTCTGGAATTAAAGATGACAGGGAAAAACATTCTCAAATGGAGCGACCGCGATTTGAACAACGGTATACAGCGGTGAGAGGCCGGCTCGCTGCATCCTGAGCCACGGAGGCTCCTAAAATGTACAAATAGATAAGCAAAACACATAATAAGTAAATGGACTTAATTTTCAAACCATCGCTATATTTAACAATGGTATATCGTAACTATAGCGAAGACCACTATGCTGCTCTTGCAAACGCGGGCCATATGTCACGTTTGACCTAGTATTCTACGTATTTATTTGTAGCTTGGCTTTAGTTCTGTGCGTCACCGTCTACTGACGTTATTAGTTTGTTATGGTTAAGAGTTATTCTATGATGAGCTCCATTTGCAGTGAGCGAAACAAAAAGGCCTCACATTCACTGACTTAATTGACCATATTCATAATTGATATGAATTACCTGTGCCCCTTCATGACGGATGCTACAAATAGTACATGATTGGCTCTACAGCATTAGTGGTGTTCTAGCTCAGAATAAACACGTAATTCACTATGAACTCCTTACTGCATGCCCAAGTTTAGGCTGCACGTGCATTCGCAAGAATGGTATTCCAATATTTTTGAATACTTCGTATAATACTTTTTCACTTCTGACCGGGAATATACAGTTACTTAATGAGGAAGTTATTCTGCTTTCTCTACACCCTGGTGGGCTTTGAGTACGGACTATATTAAATATGATGACTTGGCCCTGTTTAACCGTCGGATACCCTTCCGGACGCGAACTTTATGTGGGGGACATATTCAATGTTGCGTGCTTCCATGCTGGTTTGATGTACGGTGTGTTGTGTGATAATGAAAAGGAGGGTTTTTGGACTAACAGAAACACTTAGTACCCCAGTTAGATGATTTAAGGACACATGGCAGAGTGGGGAATAGAACTAAGCTAAACAAAATATGTTTCTATTATGCCACCTTATTGCCATTCTTTTACACATACAACACTTAAGCATTATATATTTCTTCCTCACCCAGAACACAAACTATGGTATGATTTATTTATTCTTTCTTTCTTTCTTTCTTTCTTAATTAGTTTACCCTCCAGGGTTGGTTTTTCCCTCGACTCAGCGAGGGATCCCACCTCTATCGCCTCAAGGGCAGTGTCCAGGAGCTTCAGACTCTGGTTCGGGGGATACAACTGGGGAGGATGACCAGTGCCTCGCCCAGGCGGCCTCACCTGCTATGCTGAACAGGGACCTTGCGGGGGGATGGGAAGACTGGAAGGTACAGACAAGGAATGGGAAAGGAAGCAGCCATGGCCTTAAGTTAGGTACCATCCCGGCATTTTGCCTGGAGGAGAAGTGGGAAACCACAGAAAAACACTTTCAGGATGGCTGAGGTGGGAATCGAACCCACATCTACTCAGTTGACGTACAATTTGCCAACGTTTCAAACACATCGCAGTATTCTTTATCAAGGCGACTGAAATACCCCTACTCGATCCGAGGTAATCAGTCTCCCAGGCAGCAATCACACTACATAAACTGAATAATTCTACACACCGTGGAAGCTTCACCTCTAAGATACGAAACCTTTACGGGGAGGATATTCTCAAAGCTACTAGTAATGTGATTGCTGCCTGGGAGAGTGATTAGCACGGATCGAGTAGGGGTATTTCAGTCATTCTGACAAAGAATACTACAATGTATTCGAAACGTCAGCAAACTGTACGCAATATACAGAAAAGAAATCACGGTTTACCCGTAAAATAAACTAAATAATTCTACACACCGTGGAAGCTTCACCTCTAGGATATGGTGGTTTAAGTTCAGTATTTTTATGACCAACTTGTTAATCTGTATATACAAAATGTCTCATTCTGTGTGTCATTCGCAGCGATGTTAAGAAAACGCGAAGGTTTCAGCAGCTGAAATTGGTACCAGAAAGTACAGTGAACTTCTCCCGGCCAATACTTCTTGTATTGCTATAAATAAAAAAAAGACGTTTGTTTCAACGAAATTATTGTCTCATTCGCCATGATGATGTAGGTACACAGCTATCTATCGGCATCGTATATCGTGACTTCTGTTACTTTCCACAAATATTATCGGCACACCTTTTTGCAATAGATTTGTGTACGGGGATAAGGAGTAAGGAGGGAGCTCTCCCGGTTCCGGTAATACTGCCAAATGAATGGAAATGAAATCTGAATTGAATCGATAATATGATCGATCGATATGAATTTTCTAAATCTCTATTTTCTTAAGCCAACAGCTGTGTCACACACATACATTATATAACAACAGTACTAGTACGTAAAATGTACGCCAGATGTCGCACAGCAATGCATAAGGGATTCATAGTTTGTGTTTCAAAGGTTGCCAATACGAATCTCGAAGATTGCCGAGGTCTACCTATTCAGCACTAGGATGTAAATCTATCGCTAAAAAGTGTGCCGATAATACGGGAACCTTCTATAGATTAGAACTGGTATCATATATAGTTTACAAGAACAATGCAATAATGACATCATACCTGAAATTTTTTAGTGAAAAATACTATCTTTAAATGAAATTAATGTATTATTATTTTCATTCTGTGGTAGGAAAACACACTGTCTCCACTGTCTCACAGTTCGTTTAGGCGTGCATGACAAATGATCTGACACCATGGTTAGCCAGTTCCAGTTACGTTGATCGAAAAACATACATATTAGGATGTTGGCCGGCATGGTAGGTCGGGTGGTGGTATGCATTTTCTAATCACTAGATAGCGTGCCAAAAGCCTGGATTATATTCTAAAGCTTTTCTCAATACTCATATGTAGTGAGGCATATGACGCTGTTGATGGTGATTCTTCTGTAGGATAGAGGTGTGAAGCCTTAAGCAAAACCTTTGGTGCTGTTACACAGGAGTAGGCTATATGTCGGCAGGGTTCCACCCTCTCCCTTCCCACCTTTATATATCACGTGATTCATTTTATGTCATTAATACCTCTGATGCGTTTGACGCCAGGAAGGGCATCCGGTCGTAAAACTGTCTACGAAGATTCATCTTACTTCACACCCGACTCCGTATGGGTTGGACACACAAGTTTGAGGAATGAGATCTTAACGAACATTGATCTTGGATGCTTCGCTGTAGGTGTTTCTGTGGTAGAGACACGTATGGGCTGAAATGGAATTTCGTATGCTTGGTTCTTTCTCGATAAAATGCCCCTCATTCAACGAGGTGAGATTGTCGTTTCGTTTCGCATACGGAAACAAGGCCAAACGGCACTACCGAGATTTTAAAAAACCGGATACCAAGAAATATTCTACGAGATTCACTTGGTTCTTCTTTTCATTCAAGTGGGAGTACAATGTTTTTCAAAGTAGCAATTTTTTCCCAGGAAGTACACAAGTTAACATCATCAACCAATGGGTTCTGAATAGCTTGAAACATGACCATATAATGTACATTACCATTGACTCCATAGTATGCGATATTATTGATATTAAAGCCGGTTTATGCAATGGAGAGAGGTTGAATCTAGGGAAGCTAGATACACATTTCGTTCATGCAGAAGTTCAGGTGGGCTCAGCTTCAGCAAGAAAGTGTTTTCTTCCAAGAATATGTTTAGCACCTGTGAATGCGGAAATACTATTCGTCCTTGAATGGGGGTAATTTCCTCTAAATTTAGCCTTCTCTGTCACAATGAATAAGCCACTAGAACAAACTTTAATGTTGGGATGAATCTCCCCAGTGTTTTGAACAGTTGTACATAGCTTTTCAAGAGTACACAAATCCATAGACTTCAGAGTGTAAATCCAAGCTACTACTTCACTCATATGGTTTGTAAGGAAATAATATAATGCCTGTTTTGATTCTATTCAAGTGCCGTATAAAACCTGGAAAGTGAAACATGGGTCTGCCTCTGTGGTGTAGTTGTTAATGTGATTATCTGCCACCGCCGGAGGCCCGGGTTTGATTCCCGGCTCTGCCACGAAATTTGAAAATTTCTACGAGGGATGGAACGAGGTCCACTCAGAATCGTGAGGTCAACTGAGTAGAGGTGGGTTCGATTCCCACCTCAGCCATCCAGAAAGTGATTTTCCGTGGATTCCCACTTCTCCTCCAGGCAAATGCCGGGATGGTACCTAACTTAAGGCCACGGCCGCTTCCTTCCCTCTTCCTTCTCTATCCCTTCCAATCTTCCCATCCCCTCACGAGGCCCCTGTTCAGAATAGCAGGGGAGGCTGTCTGGGCTAGGTACTGGTCATCCTCCCCAGTTTTATCCCGAACCAAAGTCTGAAGCTCTAGGACATGCCCTTGAGGCGGTAGGGGTGAGAACCCTCGCTGAGTCCGAGGGAAAAACCGACCCTGGAGGGTAAACAGATAAATAAGAAGGATAATGGCTCATTTCAAATTTCCAGTTACTTTCTAGATAGCAATTTCGACTTCGGGGAGAAGCTTACGAGTAGCAAAATTAATATAACATCTCATCTAGTATGTAAATATACGTCTATAAATCCTACGTATGTTTAGTTGTTCTCACTGGGCCACTTTCTGAAAAAGAGTGCACTTTTAGAGAAAAATACATTAAAATAATATTTTACACGTGGAATTTTATTTTCCCTGGAAGTTATCGCATAAATTATGCTATATTTTGTTTGGGTTGAAGAAGAACTATATAGTACATATGCAAAATTGTAGTGTTCTTTGTGTAACACGGTAGTAGCAAGGCGGCATCATACAAAAATGTATTGTTTTAGTTCTATTCACAACTGTAATATGTATCCTTAAGTAGATGTGATCAAAATCCTCCATCTCGCTTGGAAATGAACCCGGGACTGTCTGAACAGAAGGCCTCAAAGCGACCATTCAACTAATGAGACGGAGTATTCAATGAGAAATGAACTGGAGATAATTTCAGTTCTGTTTCCTTTTGGACACGTTATATGCGTGGAACATACAGCCAATTACCAGCCTTGAATTGCCGAGATGAATGCTGCCTATCGCGACAGCTTAATGATATTCAAATGCCATTTGGTTGAAGTGATGGCATCCTCACTCGTTTTTCTTGGTTCTCTGCACCTGGTTCGCTGCATCTTTTATCAGTCTGCTCCTTAGTACTTCAGTCGGCCCCGGGGTGTAGGGGTAGCATGCCTTCCTCTTACCAGAGGCCCCGGGTTCGATTCCTGGCCACGTGAGAAATTTTTACCTGAATATGAGGGCTGTTTCTAGGTCCACTCAAACTGCGTGATTGCAGTTGAGGAGCTATCTGACGGTGAGATAGCGGCCCCCGTCTAGAAGGCCAAGAATAGAAGAGAGGATTCGTCGTGGCGACAACACGACACCTGGTAATCTGCAGAACTTCAGGCTGAGCAGCGGTCGCATTGTAGGCCATGGCCCTTCGGGACTGCTGCTCCATGGGGCTTGGTTTGGTTTGGTTTCTCAGTAATTCTCATGAGGTTACGTCAACTCCGTTGAGCCCTCCAGAGGTATTTATTTATTTATTTATTTATTTATTTATTTATTTATTATTTATTTATTTAGCACCTGGCTTTCAATTTCGGATGTGTCCTAGAACGTGTACAACACGCCAGATGGAGGTAGTTTGACATTGGTGTCCTGTACGGCCTGCACATTTGTCGAATAACTCAAAGGGGTATGCACAGTCCTTAACATCTTCACCCGACGGACGAATGAGACCAAATGTGAAAATCTCTGCTCAATGGGAGATTCGTCAACGACTTCGTCCAGAGGCGTAGCCAAGGGGAAAGTGGGGGTGGGGGGAGTAAACTGGAGGTTAGAACCAAGTTCCCCACCCCCCACCATAAAAATTTCACAAGTTGGATTTTAGATTGTAAACTAAACATACCATTCGCTGTAGAACTGTTGACCTTTATAGCGTTGTCTTGTTGTGTATTTTAATATAAGATTATGTAGTGTACTGTAGTCTGAATATCAACACAATTCACTTGTATGAGGGTCCTTATAATGACAAGTCTTGCATGCGCGCGCCACACACACACACAATGGTGGTTGTGTTGGTGGTGATTATTGTTTGAAGAGGAAGTACAACTAGGCAACCACCCTCTATATAACACTAATCAGAGAGAAAAAAATGAAGTGATCCGACACTTCGAAAAATGAAGATATCGGCCAAAGAAAGACAAAGGCATGAAAATGAAAGTCTCCCAATGCCTCGAGTGCTCTAATACCGTCGGGGTCGGAAAAGAAAAAGATTTGAAAAGATAAGTCGTGCAGGATAAATAAAACTGAGGAGCCTGGTACAAGTAAGTGGAAGCAATTCCAGGACTCATCTAAGGGCCTCATGGTCGCCATCCCACGCTCTAAAGTTCAGAGCCCCTTGGGCCCCTTTTAGTCACCTCTTACGACAGGCAGGGGATACCGTGTGTGTTATTCTACTGCCCCCACCCACAGGGGAGCACACACACACACACACACACACACACACACACACACACACACAATCTCCTCCATTGTGTTCTGTCATCATAACCCCTCTTCCCCCCGCCATGGGATGATCCTGGCAACGCGACTAACTTCGTCACCTTATCCGAACTGACAGAGGATTTAAAGGAGTATCTAAATGAAACAGACACGGGCTAGAAAATAAAACGGTGAATGAATGGAAACAAAAATATAATGCTGTATATTAGAAAAGCAGGCACTCTAAAATTAGTGAGTGCAGATTTTAAGAAACTGTATAAAAATGTGCTCTAGTGGCTGAAACTTCGGGAATGCTAGAGAAATGTCAACATAAATTTAATGCATACAACGTTACGGTTATATAAAGATACAGTGAAACTTCGTTTGCTGTAGTTGTCATAGAGCACTGGTTACCATGACGACGGTGCATCTCTCCAGCAGATGAAATTAAGTTCCCTCAGGCCCTTATCCGGGAAACGTAGAAAGGCAATTACGGAACCCGTAGCTAAGAATGCAGTTGTGGGCTACCTCCATCATTTCAATTACATCTTCCTTCCTGACCTTCCTCTGACAATTAGTCAGTCAATCACCACTGATCTGCATTTAGGACAGTCGTCCAGATGGCATATACCTATGAGATATTTACACAAATAATTGCAGCGATTTTTTAATTTTATAGAACATTGCGCTTGGTAAATTATTCCAATCCCAAACTCCTCTTCCTATAAAGAAATGTTTGCTGCAGTTTGTCCTCTTCACTTCCAACTTTATCTTTCCTACTTTTTAAAATCACCACTCAAAATTATTTGTCTACTAATGTCTTTCCAAGCCATCTCTCCACTGACAGCTCGGAACATACCACTTAGTCGAATAGATCCTCTCCTTTATCACAAGTATTCCAAGACGAAACTTTTCAACACTTTCGTAAAGTTACTCTTTTGTCAGTAACCACCCAAAACAAATTGAGCTGATTTTCTTTGGAATTTTTCCAGTTCTCGAATCAAGTAACCCAGGTGACGGTCCCATACACTGGAACCATACTCTAACTGAATGGTTATTTAAGAAAACACGCATGTCTGTTTTCGTACAAACAGGTTTAATGCATATTTATGTTGAAATTGAACGTATTCCCATCTTTCAGAGAGAAAACATGCAAGTTCACCTCATTATAAGGGTTTTACTGGGACCTTAAAAATTTTCTCCTGGCCTGCTGTTCATAGGCGGTTCATATCTGAGGAAATTGAATTACAGGCATGGTGTTGTTGTTATTGATAACAGGGAGGATGTCCCTGCGTCACAATAACAAGTGATATTGTTAAGACAGACAGTGCTCTGAATTTTGACTTTAATGTTGTTGTATGAAGGGAAATTTACGAAATGAAACTTAATTACATAATTTATATGTGATATATATATATTGTGCTTAAATATTTATATGCATTAAATAACCTCGTTATGTTATGTTTTTGCTATCAAGAGTTTATTTATTTGTAAACACACATGTCCGGTAAATTGCAGTCCCCACATCACTCTTTTTTGAAACCTTATATTTTTCAAAATTGATCAGAATGATTACAAAAGATCTGATAAATAGTTGATATGGCAACCAGACAAAAATTTCAAGCATTAGAAGCTGTATTCAATTTTTTCCACTTTTCTCAAAACTAGTAATAGTGGACATGTGTGCTTTCTCAAATAACAGATTCAATTGCGGTCCTACCAGAGACTTATATGACTCCTCCTTTACGTCCTTACTCCCCGGTCCTCTTATAGTTCAAACATCATCAGGTTTCAGAACATAAGATTGTCTTTCATTTTCATAAACCTTCTCATCGGGCTTTAATTCTTTGGAACTTGGACTCTCTAATGAGGAAGTGGAACTTCTCCTTGCAAAAAGAATCACCATCACCGGTATCATTCAAGCGTTTTTCATACAGAATTTTATACGCGAAATGTAGGGGCATTTAATCATATTTTCTAGTCCGACTCGTTGGCTGAACGGTCAGCGTACTGGCCTTCGGTTCAGAGGGTCCCGGGTTCGATTCCCGGCCGGGTCGGGGATTTAATTGGTTAATTCTAACGGCACGGGGGCTGGGTGTATGTGTATGTGTATGTGTTGTCTTCATCATTATTTCATCCTCATCACGACGCGCAGGTCGCCTACGGGGGTCAAATGGAAAGACCTGCACCTGGAAATAGAAAGACCTGCACCTGGCGAACCGAGCCCGTCCTGGGATATCCCGGCACTAAAAACCATATGACATTTCATCATATTTTCTAGTTTGTATTGTAGAATAAAAAAATAGGCTTATATACGTAAAATAGATTGAATGACCGCCTGACAAGTACTTAAGCTTGCCTATCAAATTTTTAATCGAAAAGTGTTTACAAAATACCTTGTTGTTACTTTTCACCCGATTTCATCACTCAAATAATATGTCTTGAATTTATGAAAGCATCTGAAAACTCGGCAGCATGCCATTCAGGAGCCGTGCTACTGCCTGGTGTTCTGCTGCAACCATCCTGCGCTCTTCAGTGCTAGCACTAGTTTACTTTATTGCCGAGTACTGTGCGCTGGTTAACAGCCCGCCCCCATGCAACTGAATACTAACATGCGTCATGTTTCTGGCACTACCTGCTCTACACCAGCCCACTTTCTCCTCCTGCTTTCTTTCCTTCTCTTTTTTTCTATTGGTTTAACGTTGCGCTAACACAAGGCCTCCCAAACGCCCAAAATCTCACGCGTGCAAACCGATGCTCAGAGTTTGTGTGCATCGTGGTTCGGTCCGACTCGGCTCGGTTCGGACCAGCCTTTTGTCTCGGGGCAACTCGTCTAAACTTGGCTCAACTCTGCTCACATGGTGGAGCGCTGCCGAGTAAGTGAGGAAGGGGGTAGACAGGCGTACGTAAAGTGTGTGTGTGTGAGAGAGAGAGAGAGAGAGAGAGAGAGAGAGAGAGAGAGAGAGAGAGAGGGGGAGAGAGAGAGAGACCACGCTATTGCTTAACATCGAGCAGTGAGGGTCTGTGCTCTATTCAAACATAGTAAAGTCGTCTTTTGCATCTTGTGCCGCGCAATGCACCGGTACATAAACCCCGAGAGGCCCTGCACTAAGACATCGAAGGTTTTCGGCGACGGAAGGACGACAAAGGGCTAGGGCTGGGAAAGTAAAGGCTGTAGCCAAGCATTTTTCTTGACGTGAAAATGGGAAACCATAGGAAACCATAGTCAGTGCTGCCGATGTGAGATTCGAACCTCTGCTTTCTGGAATAATACCAACTGATATAAGAAGGCGTAATGCTCATGTTCAAGAGTATAAGCAGATCTGCAGTAATCCTCAGCTACCTGTCCTAGACGTCACACAGAGGGGTATTTGAAACAAAAATGAGGGCATAATTACTTTGTACATACTAATTTCTTTTCCTTTCGCTTTGTTGTAAGTCAGACAGATGTGTGGACCTCATAGAGCGATGAACTCACCACCTGTCACGTATTTATCAAAAGAACACTAAGTGAAATGTGAGTAGTTCTAGTTGCTATTAAGCTAAACTGCGTCTATGTATTGGGGAACTTTTGTTTTCATTTCCATTCACTTGAAAAGTTTCAAAATATTTATTTTTGTATGAAGTAAATTACCTATACGTACACATATATGACGGACACGGAAATAAAACAGGTTAAGTTACAATAAAATTTAGTTTACAAAATATTGAAAATTTTAACAATTAAGACGAAATTTCCAGTCTGAGGAAGAATCGCAACTCTCTTCATCATATTCTTCCAGATGTTCCTCAGATCGTAGCATTTATATAACCGTCTTGATAAAAGGCTTTGATTTGGTTTGTCTTTGTCTAGTGGAACTGAAACAGCGCTCAGACGTCAATAATTATCTATTCATAATGTCCATTTTGCTTGGTTCCCAAGAAAAGTTGCTAATATTCTCTGAATTCGGAATAAAATGCTAATTTCTGGCCTTTGCGGCCTCTTCCGATAATGTCCTTGCTGGTAGTTCAGCGTGCTGAATAAGGTTGTGGACTGCAGAGGACATCGGGTACCACGAATATAGTTCTAGGTAAAATTTCGTTCTATCTGGGCAATAAGTAGAAAATATTTCAATGTTGATCTTCTGTGCAATGGAAGTCATCGCTGGGAAGGTGGCAAATCATTCTATGAGACTTTTGTCAATCATTTAATAAATTATTTTGGAACACTTCCATATTTTCGAAAAATCCTCCTAATATTGCTTAATATTCTTAAAAAATAACTCTTCAATTAACAATTTTAACATTAGAAGGCCCTGGACCGTTATACGAGTAGAATGAGAAGTGAGACGGCCAGTACTAAATTTATAATTTTTATTAAGAAATATAGGCTGCACTAAAACAAATAGTATAAAATTAATTGCCACCTTCTGGTACCTAAAATTCAAATTTTCAGCAATTAAAAAAGTGAAACTTACGTATGTCAGAATAATAATAATCGTATGGCCTCAGCTACCGTATGCAGACATTTCAATTTGACGCCATCTGGCTGTCTGCTCGTCAATTTCGACGTTCCGTTTTACTCTAGGCCCCCACTAGATGGCAGACCGAGTAAACCGAAACTCTCCTGGGCGTCTATGGCTGAGATTTAATGAATTTTGTCGGGTAAACACCAAATGTGTCACCAGAGATCTTTTACATGCCGACATCGTACGACATGGAGTGTCGAATGGACTTTTTTCCGCCCTTCAAAAATCCAACTACCTCTGCCGGGTTTGAACCCGCTATCTTGGGATCGGGAGGCCGACACTCTACCACTGATCCACAGAGGCAGCTGTATGTCAGAAGAGACTCAACGACAAATACTGCCCAACAATGCCTTCTGTGAAGAAGACGTTGCCAGCTGGTTTCAACCTCCCTTGTAGACTATGGTCCGCACTGAACAGGATCTGAACAAACCACGGAAACTGTGCAGCCTTCCACTGCAAGTGGAAGAGAATGCCAACGCCTGAGTATGACTGTGGTGCTACAGAACAGACAGTAAAGCAAATCATCGAAGAATGAAGGACTAGAAAGTACAATGGCAGTGCTAGTGACTTTGCATTTGCGACTCCAGAGGCTATAGACTATATAAACAATTTGGACATACGTATATAGTGTAGATGTTACAACAATATATATAGCCATACGCTAAATAAATAAATAAATAAATAAATAAATAAATAAATAAATAAATAAATAAATAAATAAATAGATAGATAAATAAATAAATAAATATTAAAGAACAAGCATGACCCGGAAAATTGCAGAACATTAGCTAAATAATTTATAAATTTATTCTTAGGTAAAACAAACGGCATCCTTCTTAGTTTCAAAATGATACAGTTATATGAAAATGACATCAATTATTAACGTATAAAATTAGTTGTAATAATATTAAATACCTGTTTCAATGGTATCCATTTCGAAAATTTCATTTTTTTTTTGCTATTGGCTTTACGTCGCACCGAGACAGATATGTCTTATGGTAACGATGGGACAGGAAAGGGCTAGGAGAAGGAAGGAAGCGGCCGTGGCATTAATTAAGGTACATCCTGGTGTGAAAATGGTAAACCACGGAAAACCATCTTCAGGGCTGCCGACAGTGGGATCCGAACATACTATCTCCCGAATACTGGACACTGGCAGCACTTATATAAGCGACTGCAGCTATCAAGCTCAGTCGAAAATTTCAACAGTTTAATTACATATACTCGAAAGAAACGCCGAAAATATTGCTTCATTTTACTTCTACTAGAAGTTCGAAACAGCTGATCATGCCACGCTGAGTGAGTCAGGTAAAACAAAATTGGGTTCTTATGTTCACTCAGGATCTGAACCTTATCAGGTAGTTGCCGTTTCAAGTGTAAGAATTCTCTCTACAAATGGAACAACATGCCATCTCCAGAATGCGATATTAAGACCCTCTTCAGGTCATTCCCTACATTGTAAGAGAGTCAGCTGCGGGCTAATTCAGGTAGTTGGGAAAACTTCTACAGCCAACAGCAGTTACGCCGCAGTGGATTGGGAATCTAGATATTCATACAAATACCACGTTTTGTTTTATTTTAATAATTTGTGTAATGAAGTGAAAGTGAACGTAAATTCCTATCCACGCACTAAATAAATAAAAATGTAAACTAGAAAGTAAGAGTGGATTACTTAAAAACATGAGACGGAATTGGTGTTTATACTAGTTAAAGGAAGTTAGAGAATGAAGCTTATATAATTTTTAGTGTGCTCAATCAGATGCCAAACGCTAAAAAATTGTAATATTTTACATTTCCACGCCGAAAAATATTATACAGTTTATTGTTGTTGATATCATTAGTCAATTAATTGGTTTAATACAGCTCATGCCACTTTATCTCAATTACTATATAACTTATCCATTCTATACCTACCCCAAAGTTCTCTCAAAACCCTAATGAAGAAGTCTAGAGTGTTAGAAAGATTTATTCTATCAATAAAGATCTTTTCTGATGAGATTTTATCATATTGTTCTCCTATCAGTAACTTGGTTCATTTATAATGCAGTCTTCCATCTACATTAAGTATTTTACTGTAAGATCACATGCAAAAGCTGGAACTCTCATTATATCTGCGACAAGAATTTTACTTTTAAACAGTACCACGTTGCACACAGAAGTCTACAGACATATTTTCTAACGCGGATAATCATGTTCGTAACATCGTAAATTGGAACCCACGAATCATTTGTAAAAAACAGAGAGGTCTTACATTTTGATGAATGCTGTAGTTTCCTAGTGGTGATGTGAGCAGTTTCTTTTGTCACCCCAAGGGAGAGAAGAGTGGAGGGGTGACCGCGGGACTCTTTGCTGAGTCTGGATTTTTAAATTGAATTGTGACGGGTTACCCACTATCATAATTTCTGTTCGACCTCCTTTTTATTAATTCCGATATCACTAGACTCGCAAGGCTAAGGGAGGCTTTCATCTTCGTACTCTTTGTCACCTGTCCATCTTAGTCATTTTCATTACTCTTAGACAAGAGAGGATGTTCACAGAATTGTATTTTCCTTTAAAGTAGTGATCATCATCACCAGCACCACTACTAGTTATTTACTGTTCCTCTTCTAGCCAATATTTCGTGGGATTTATATCCATTTCGTTACGACGCCCAATGTTACTTAAATCTTTCAGAAACCAGTTTTTCAACTTGGCTGTGCCGAATTATCTAATTAAGGAGGTCTGCTGAAGAGGTAGTATTATTTTATACTTCCAAAACAAAGTCAGTATTTCGTTCACATGCATTACGTTAGACGAATATTATCGACTGCCAAGAGAAATCCAGACCAGGCGGATGTAATTGTTTTTTTTTTATTTTTTTTATTTTGCAAGTTGCTTTACGTCGCACCGACACAGATAGGTCTTATGGCGACGATGGGACAGGAATGGCCTAGGACTGTGAAGGAAGCGTCCGTGGCCTTAATTAAGGTACAGCCCCAGCATTTGCCTAGTGTGAAAATGGGAAACCACGGAAAACCATTTTCAGGGCTGCCGACAGTGGGGTTCGAACCTACTATCTCTCGATACTGGATACTGGCCGCACTTAAGTAATTTCTTAAAAGTTGTACCAAACCTGATCATGAGTACGAACTATGTGCCTTTTATATTAGGTTTCTTGCGCTTTTTCCACACATTTCTTAAGGTGAGAGTAGCATCTTTGGAACAGACACTCCTGAATTACAGCTCAATGAACATAGGATATTTAAAAGACAAAATTTAAAGTTTCACAGTTTTAGCTGCAAAGGTTTCAGAGTTACAGTTTACTAAATAATAATGGTATTTTCTTCACGTCCCACTAACTACTTTTACGGTTTTCGGAGACGCCGTGGTGCCGGAATTTTGTCTCGCAGGAGTTCGTTTACGTGCCAGTAAATCTACCGACATGAGTCTGACGTATCTGAGCACCTTAAAATACCACCTGACTGAGCCAGGATCGAACCTGCCATATTGGGATCGGAAGGCCAGCGCCTCAACCGTCTGAGTCACTCAGCCCGGGGAGTTACAGTTTAAAGCCTGATAATGGCTATATGAGAAGTACCAGCTCCCCTCAAACTATTGAAACGAGGTCATCAAGTTGGCTATGAGGTCTGTTGCCATCACTAGCATTACCGATATCCTGTGACCTCGTATTCTCCGTCATCGTATTACATGCCCATCCCCGTCTTCTTTACAAGGGCTGCACCACGCAAAAATAGTCACACGAAATTATTATCGTACTACGTACTATGTTTGAAACGGGGAAACGCGAGTCTCCTACCTGCATATTCTTTGTTCCGTAGAACTCAGGTGTAAGGAGGATTGCCTAGAGGCTACTTAAAGGGGAATCTGGATTCACTGAGCAGTTTTCCATTAACTAACACACTGTAACCATTGCCTATAGTTCTAGGCGGTAGCCTGTGGGCAGTGCTGGCTCTCTGAAAACTCTTTTGTTTTCTACAGAACGCTTACGACAGCATTACTCCAAATGGTCAAGTCATGTTAAACTTAAACTATGCTGGCGGCGTTGTTAGAGTCAAAATGAAAAACAGTGCTCAGTTTAGTGCAGATACTTCTGCAGTACACTTGGATGAACAATTAACTCTAATATTATTATTAGCATTTACCTGATGCTTTACACACGTGGAATTTGTCTTTGTGCCAAATCGTAAAATTAACAACATAATTAAAAAAAGGAATTCCGTGTTTGGTAAAATAAAAGTATTTTAAGAATTTAGAATGAAATATTTTTCCACCCAAAATAAATTCAACAAACCCCCAATGGACATCCTGGAGAAAGACATTTAAATGAGTATAACTGGAATCATATTTGGCGTAACCACACTAGGGTTACAGAAATTGTAATTCGGAAACATTACCTCAGTTGGCTTTGCAATGTATCACAATAGTCATCTCCAGGTTCTAAGGTGTAGAGGATCGTCGGATTTCAGACAGCACATTACGAAACATCAAGAAAATTCTCTCCTAATTAACGGATGTTGAAGGTTCGTACTTGAAGTTAGTGAGATCTTCTTCAAAAACAACCACTTCATTTTTTTTCCCTTTCAGTATTTCGTTTACTTGCACATAATTTGATACTCTTGGTTTTTCAAGAACTACATCCAGTTTTTCATTTCAGTTACTTTCCATTAAATTTCCTCTCTTTTATTTATTAAATGAAAAGCGCACAATGTGCAAAAACAGTTTTTGTACAGATGGTCAACTATGCTAATGCCATTCTTATTATTGAGGTTGTCCTCATTTTGCAGTTTTGTGCATGAAATCTTTCACAATGATCGCTGCACAGGTTACATATACAGTCTTCGTTCGGCTGGTGGAAGTTTTTGGTTTGGCAGAATCTGTGGTGAAATCCATGAGTGGCGTAACGTGTAATTACGTGCCGTAGCTCGTAATTTGCTTGCTTCCATTCTTCCGTCATTATAGCATCCGTGAAATAGAAGTCGGACGAAATAGCATTCCTTTTCTCGTTTGAAATTTGGCGTGCATTCTCGTAGGGCTTGGTGTTTGGTAGACGAAACTGTGTTTTGATATCGTCAATGAAGTAGTCCTCCTTGGTAGAACATACGTTAACCTTGAAGGGTCTGACTTCCCAATGCCTAGTATTCTCTTGAGATATCGGGCCTTGACTTTTTCTATTGTCATCAGGTCGCTGAGTGTGAGTTTTTCCCAGGTGATGCTAATCCCATTGGTTGCTATTGGTGATATGGCTGTCCTGAACAGTAGCATTGCTGTAC
The DNA here is from genome assembly GCF_040414725.1 of Anabrus simplex. Lineage (NCBI taxonomy): Eukaryota > Metazoa > Arthropoda > Insecta > Orthoptera > Tettigoniidae > Anabrus > Anabrus simplex. Next base: position 281,611,303 of record NC_090271.1, read on the forward strand.
CCAATGATATTTGTTGAGGTTGTTGAATGTTGTAGATGGCTTTTATTGCTCCGGCTGCTCTTTCTTTGACATGGATATTGTAGGATGTTAGAGTAGTTTGGAGGGTGACTCCAAGGTACTTGAATTTCGGCACTATTTCCAGAGGTTTGTTGTGCATGGTTATTGTATTTTTAGGTGCATGTTTTCCTCCTTTCCTAAAGGTCATTTGTTTAGTTTTGTTGTGGTTTATTTGCAAACCGTTTCTTTCTGCCCATGATGTGAGCCTATTGAGGACCTCTTGGAGCTCTTCTATGTTTTCTGAGCCTATTGCCATATCATATGCGTAAAGTATAAGCAATGCTGAGGTATCTGTGATTATTTCTGTGATGTCTGCTGTCATTATGTTGAATAAAATTTCGCTGATTGGATCACCTTGTAGGACTCCGTTTGTTTGGGTTACGTTTCTGGATAGGGTTATGTTGTCTGATGTTTGGACATAGTTATATTTGAGGATATTCGAGATTATGATTGCTATCGGATGTGTAGCTCCTATTAGGTAATTGAGTTTCCAGACGAGTGTTGCTCTATCAACAAGGTCAAAAGCCTTACGATAGTCTACGAAGACTACAAAATATTTCTTTCCTGGATGCCTCAATGTATCTTGGACCTGTTCTATTAGGTATTTTACGGCATGTAGTATGCTTCTTCCCTTTCGGAAGCCGAATTAATTTTCTGGTATCTGGGAGTCTATTTCTTCTGCAAGCCTGATTGTTAAGATTTTCATGAAGGTTTTGAATGATGTATTTTCGAGGGCTATACCTCGATATGAATCAGGATTGTCAGTTTCTCCTTTCTTAAATATCATTTTGATTGTTGACAATCTCCATTGCTCTGGAATTTCCCCAGTGTGCATGCATGTGTTGAATAGTTCTACCCAGCACTCTAGCATGACAGGTAGAGAATCTTTGAGGTGTTCTGTGCAAATGCTGTCTGGGCCGGGGGCCTTTCCATTTTCTGCTGCTGTTATTGTATTATATATTTCCTGCCTCGTTATGGGGATGTGATTTCCCGTCATTGTTACTGGAGTTAATTCAAAAGCTGTTGATCGGTGTTGGAGGTTGAGAATGCCTTTTAAATGGTTTTTCCATGACCCCATTGAGATATTATTTGTTACTGAAGTGTTTGGTTTCCTAAGCACTAGGAATGGGTCATTTTGGGCGTTTGCAGCACGTCTCCTGGAGTCTTCCTCAATGTACTCCGTTCTTGTTTTCTTGCTTAGTGATTTATATTTCCTTCTTTGTTCGGCATATTGGGCCAGGTGACTCGGGTTCGATGTGTTCTTCGCTCGATGTAGTGCCAGGAGGGTCTTTTTCCGTTCATTGTAACAGTCTTTATTGAACCATGGTTGTGATCTCCTTACTTTCGTGTGCGTTTGGCATGATTGAAGGGTTCTTGTACAAATTTCCACTGCTTCAGTTAGTTCATGTCGTTGAACTAATAGCCTTGCTTTATCTATCTCATCATCGATATGTCTAAGTTTCTCTGGATCTAATTTCCTGGATATTTTCTTACTTGGTTGTATTGGCAATTGATCTTTATGAGTAATTTCAAAGACTGTCGAGATTGGTATATGTTTCCTAATCGGAGCTATGGCTGAAGTCCATAATGCTTTTTGACTGAATATCTTAATGTCTGCACCTCTGTAAAAGACTAAATCTATGGCGCTGCTTCCATTCGAGGCTATGAACGTTTTCATGTAGGGACTGTTAACAAGGGCATAGCCGGCTTCTTCCAGAGCCTCTTTAATCAATTCTGTTCTGACGGTTGGTTTGTCTATTCTTGCATTTAGGTCGCCTGCGAAGATTACTCTATCATCTGTTTGCGTTTGTGACAAGGCCTCTGTTATTCTTTCGATTGTCTCCTCTGTTGACATATGTGGTTGAACATACATGCCAATGATTGATAGTAGGCTGGTCTTTACGGTAATTGTGTTTTCTTCTTTTATTATTTGTTTTATTTTCCTTAAGTTCGGTTTGAGAAAGATGGAGACACCTCCTGATGGTCTTCCTGTGGTCTGACGAGCGAATGAATGAATTCCGTAACATCCTTGAATGTTGAAATCCTGTGTTAAAAATGTTTCTGTCAGTATAATGGCGTTGTAGTTGCTTAATGTCTCTATTGGAAAGAGAGGCAGAGCGTTTTTTATGCCTTCAATGTTCCATAGGAGCATATATGTATGTTTATTGTAGTTCTCCTCCTTCAGCACGGTTTGCTCTCCGAAAACGAAATCTTCTTACGATTGTTCTATTTGGCCAGAATTCCGGGCGTACAGCATCTTCAAGGAATTTGAAAGGGAAACCTATCTTGAAGGCCTTGTTTTCACTTCGTGTGTGAAATTCTTCGCAATGGATATTGTCTTTAATTCCATTTTTCTCTAGGTACTTCTTAAACTTCTCTTCTGTTGCGTTTCCTTTCAGATTGCCGGGTAAAGCCATGCCATTTTGTCAGCAGCTTGTAGATCATCTTCTTGAACCCTTGTCCCTCTGATGGTTTGTGTGTTTCTTTTATTTATTACAGTTGTCCATTCTGTTTCTCCTCTATAGTTATGATCGTTATCCCTTCCGTCTGTTTTGTTATTGAGTACTTCATTATCCTTGTGAGTAAGCACTGCATTCCTATTCAGGGTCTGCGTAACTTTTTCTCCAATAATTATATTTATTTTATTCGTTATGAAGTCCATCATATATCTTACGGTTTCTTTTAAATCCGCTAGATCCGTGGTTTCATTGTTCACGGCTTTCTTTTGCTGAATGAGCTGGGTTGTCCGTTCAAGTAAATGCGAGCTTTGCATTCCGTCGTCAGATGGTTGAATTTGCTTGTTGTTGCTGTTTGTAGGTTCTTGGTTGTGGCCGGGAGATGAAGCTATTTTTTCTGAGGTCGAGCTACCTTCTCCTGCTTGGGTGTGGCCGCTAGATGGAAGTAGCTGCCAGTTGGAGTTACTTGCAGGTTCTTGGTTGTGGCCATCAGATGGCGCTAGTTGTCTCGGAATCAAACTGTCTTCTCCCTCTGATACGTCTTCTCTTTGGTATTAGATAACCTCGCTTTCATAAACAATCATTTCGTTGTTCTTGTCTTTCACCACATTAGTTAATATATCAAAGCAGTTTCTCAGATCGCTTACCGCTTTTAGTATCTCTTCTTTCTTCTCATTCTTGAGGTAACCACCTGTTTCTGTAATATTAACTATCGTTTTGAGAGCGTTCTCAATGTGGGATCTGGTAAATGCAGCACGGGTGAAGTTTAAGAAAGCGGAGATTGTTATCAGTGGAATACTGTGTAGGAGGGATACTGACTGGAGGGTGATTGGGGATTTAAATGAGACTATGGAGTGGGTATGTGGGAAACTGGGAGTGAAATTTCTAGATCCTAATGGGTGGGTAGGAGATAGGGATCTGCGCTCGGATGGCCTTCATTTAAACCGCAGTGGTACGTATAAGTTAGGAAATTTGTTTAGAAGGGTAATAGGGAGGTACATTCAGGGAAACGGGATGGCCTAGGGAGCGGTGATAAGGGAACAGGGAACTGGAAATCAAGTAGGGATGACATAAAATTGTTAGTGTTGAACTGTAGAAGTATTGTAAAGAAAGGAATAGAATTAAGTAATTTAATAGATATATATTTACCATATATTATAATAGGAGTTGAATCATGGCTGAGAAATGATATAATGGATGCAGAAATTTTCTCACGGCACTGGAATGTGTATCGTAGAGATAGGATAGGAAAGGTGGGAGGGGAGTTTTCATTCTGGTGAAAGAAGAATTTGTAAGCTACGAAAAAGTTAAAAATGTGACACATGAAATTCTAGGTGTAAGGCTCATTTCTAAAGATAATAGGCAACTTGATATATTTGGAGTGTACAGATCGGGAAAGGGTAGCACTGATACGGATTCGGAAATATTTGATAGGATAGTCAGCTATGTGGGAAACGATATGGAAAGAAATGTGATTGTAGCGGGATATCTGAATTTGCCAGATGTCAATTGGGAAGGAAATGCGAACGACATTAAGCATGACCAACAAATGGCAAATAAGTAATATGGGAAGGACAGCTGATTCAGAAAGTGATGGAACCAACCAGAGGGAAAAATATCCTGGATGTCGTGCTGATAAAACCAGATGAGCTCTATAGGGAAACTGAAGTAATAGATGGTATTAGTGATCATGAAGCTGTTTTTGTGGTAGTTAAAAATAAATTTGATAGAAAGGAAGGTCTTAAAAGTAGGACTGTTAGGCAGTACCATATGGCTGACAAAGCAGGTATGAGGCAGTTTCTAAAAAGTAACTATGATCGGTGGAAAACGGTAAATAAAAATGTAAACAGACTCTGGGATGGGTTTAAAGAAATTGTTCAGGAATGCGAAAACAGGTTTGTACAATTAAGGGTGGTAAGGAATGGTAATGACCCACCTTATTATAATAGAGAAATAAAGAGACTAAGAAGGAGGTGCAGACTGGAAAGAAATAGAGTTAGAAATGGCTGTGGAAGTACGGAGAAATTGAAGTAACTTACGAGAAAATTGAATCTAGCAAAGAAGGCAGCTAAGGATAACATAATGGCAAGGATAATTGGCAGTCATACGAATTTTAGTGAAAAATGGAAGGGTATGTATTGGTATTTTAAGGCAGAAACAGGTTCCAAGAAGGACATTCCAGGAATAATTAATGAACAAGGGGAGTGCATATGCGAGGATCTTCAAAAGGCAGAAGTATTCAGTCATCAGTATGTAAAGATTGTTGGTTACAAGGATAATGTCGAGATAGAGGAAGAGACTAAGGCCAAGGAAGTAATAAAATTTACATATGATAACAATGACATTTACAATTAGATACAAAAGTTGAAAACTAGAAAAGCGGCTGGAATTGATCAGATTTCTGGGAATATACTAAAGACAGTGGGTTGGGATATAGTACCATATCTGAAGTACTTATTTGATTATTGTTTGGTCGAAGGAGCTATACCAGATGAATGGAGAGTTGCTATAGTAGCCCCTGTGTATAAACGAAAGGGTGATAGACATAAAGCTGAAAATTACAGGCCAGTAAGTTTGACATGCATTGTATGTAAGCTTTGAGCAGGCATTCTTTCTGATTATATTAGACATGTTTGTGAAATTAATAACTGGTTCGATAGAAGGCAATTCGGTTTTAGGAAGGGTTATTCCACTGAAGCTCAACATGTAGGATTCCAGCAAGATATAGCAGATATCTTGGATTCTGGAGGTCAAATGGTCTGTATCGCGATTGACGTGTCTAAAGCATTTGATAGGGTGAATCATGGGAGACTACTGGCAAAATGAGTGCAATTGGACTAGACAAAAGAGTGACTGAATGGGTTGCTATATTTCTAGAAAAATAGATCTCAGAGAGTTAGAGTAGGTGAAGCTTTGTCTGACCCTGTAATAATTAAGAGGGGAATTCCTCAAGGCAGTATTATCGGACCTTTATGTTTTCTTATATATATAAATGATATGAGTAAAGGAGTGGAATCGGAGGTAAGGCTTTTTGTGGATGATGTTATTCTCTATAGAGTGATAAATAAGTTACAAGATTGTGAGCAACTGCAACGTGACCTCGAAAATATTGTGAGATGGACAGCAGGCAATGGTATGTTGATAAACGGGGTTAAAAGTCAGGTTGTGAGTTTCACAAATAGGAAAAGTCCTCTCAGTTTTAATTACTGCGTTGATGGGGTGAAAGTTCCTTTTGGGGATCATTGTAAGTATCTAGGTGTTAATATAAGGAAAGATCTTCACTGGGGTAATCACATAAATGGGATTGTAAATAAAGGGTACAGATCTCTGCACATGGTTATGAGGGTGTTTAGGGGTTGTAGTAAGGATATAAAGGAGAGTGCATATAAGTCTCTGGTAAGACCCCAACTAGAGTATGGTTCCAGTGTATGGGACCCTCACCAGGATTACCTGATTCAAGAACTGGAAAAAATCCAAAGAAAAGCAGCTCGATTTGTTCTGGGTGATTTCCGACAAAAGAGTAGCGTTACAAAAATGTTGCAATGTTTGGGTTGGGAAGAATTGAGAGAAAGAAGAAGAGCTGCTCGACTAAGTGGTATGTTCCGAGCTGTCAGCGGAGAGATGGCGTGGAATGACATTAGTAGACGAATAGGTTTGAATGGCGTCTATAAAAGTAGGAAAGATCACAATATGAAGATAAAGTTGGAATTCAAGAGGACAAACTGGGGTTAATATTCATTTATAGGAAGGGGAGTTAGGGATTGGAATAACTTACCAAGGGAGATGTTCAATAAATTTCCAATTTCTTTGAAATCATTTAGGAAAATGCTAGGGTGCAACAGATAGGGAATCTGCCACCTGGGCGACTGCCCTAAATGCAGATCAGTGTGATTGATTGATGATTGAATCCGTGTTTTCATCTGGTCCGCCATTTTAAACATTTCCTCTCTTTTCAGATATGGTTCAAATATATTTATTTACTAGAGAAAGGGTGCTTAAGAGGTGTTGGATGAACTCATGATGTTTCGAATTGAGGGTGGGCAATAAAAATATAGTCGAAAAATGGTGAAGTTCCAAATAAACTGTTGAGACCTAAAAATGACCAATAAGGCAAAAAACACCCAAAAGGCAAAAACCAACAAATAAAACCCACCATTTATTGGCTTACAATGACGCAGAATGACATATATTATGTTGGACCGTGTGTTCGGACAGTCGAGAAAAAGATGTATTTTTCTCAACTTCCGAACCCCGAGAGAAACACTCCCGCATTAAATACAATTGCGGAAGAAAGGATCTATCCGAAGTCGATAAAAGCAGAGTTTAGAAAGTGCTGGGATTTGTGTAATCACACCACATATGAAGTTAATATCAATAATAATAATAATAATAATAATAATAATAATAATAATAATAATAATAATAATAATAATAATAATAATAATAATAATAATAATAATCATCATCATCATCATATGCAGTAGTTTTAAACTATAAGTCATACTAAGATGTGAGAATGGAGGTAATTCTACTCTACTGTAACCTGACAGTCATGCCAGCTGGCTTCAGCTACAAACATTATTTTGACAATGAATGTTACCAGAAGTTCAACGAACCATTTGCCGAGCTCTGTGTCGCTGGCTGTAGGTCGTTGTCCTCCTGTTCCCTAGAGAGCGAGTTGGAATCCGGGTGTGGTCGACAGCATTTGAGGGAGATTAAAAGCAACAGCTTCGTGCCGTTGATTCCTGGCATGTAAAATATGTCTATTGAAGTCTGTACAACTTGATTGATGTTATATAATACTGTCATGATGAATTATTATTATTATTATTATTATTATTATTATTATTATTATTATTATTATTATTATTATTATTATTATTATTATTATTATTGATTCGTTGTGCCCAACTATGGAGCGCGTTTGAACTTATTTTGCACAATGTTTCTTCTTGTTTTCTTCCCAATATCTCTTCATTTTTTCTCTGTGTTCCTTTCTGCATGTTTCCTCCAGTCTGTATTTTTTCTTGTTGGTTTCTCTGCAAATTTATGTTTGTTTACTGAGCTTCTAAATTTCAGTCTATGTTGAACGGTTTCGTCCTCAATACCCATTTCTTGTAGATCTTCATGAATTTCTGCTAAGCAATTGTTGCGGATTTTCAGGGTTAGAGCTAGATTCACAATTTTCTTTGTCAGCCGGTTGTAATCCATTCTGTGTAGGTGTCCGTAGAATTTTAGTCGTCTCTTTCTGATGGTATCTGTGATTTTTCTGTGAATTGAAAAATTTTGTGTGGTTTCTTTTTCATCCAAATTCTATTTTCGAACTTTGGTCCCAGGATTTTTCTGAGAATTTTCCTCTCTTGTTTCTCAATGCTTTTCATTTGTGACCTGGCGCCAATGATCAGTGTTTCAGATGCATAAAGTGCCTCTGGTTTGATGACTGTATTGTAGTGTCGTAATTTTGCATTTTTTGATATACATCTTTTGTTGTATCTGTTCCATGTGATTTTGTAAGCCCTTTGCAGTTTAGCAGTTCTTTCTTTGTTAGCTTCCTGATTTAACCCTGCTGGCTGAATAATTTCACCTAGATACTTGAATTTGTCTACTTGGGAAATTATTCCACATTTGGTGATTAATGGTATATTATCGAATATTGATTTAGTTCCTTCCATAAACTGCGTCTTTTCAAATGAAATTTGAAGTCCGGTTTTTACGGCTATTTCATGCAATTTTTCTACGGAGTGGATTGCTTCTTGTCTGTTGTTCGAAAGGTCATCTTCGAAAGCTAAGCAAACAAGGTGAATTTTGTCTTTAAGAAGTCTGCCAATGCTTATACCTTTAGTTTTCTTTCTCCATTCACGAATCACTTTTTCCAAAACTAAATTGAATAGTAGTGGGGATAGTCCATCTCCCTGTCGGACACCAGTTCTGATTTCGAACGATTCAGAAATTTCTCCCAAGAACTTAACTTTTGATGTTGTGTTGGTCAGAGTTTGTTTAATCAATTCCCTCGTTTTCCTGTCGATTTGAAATTCCTCTAGTATGTTGAACAGGGTCTGCCGATCTATGGAATCATACCCCTTTTTGAAGTCAACAAAGGTGATTACTGTTTAAACTAGTTATATAGTATTTATCGATAGGATCACTAATACAATATTTGAAAATACTATTTTGGGCCTTCTCCCAAACTAACATTTCACTCAGCGTGAATGAAATTATTTATAGCCTACATTATAGTGGCTCATTCCCCGACTTTACATACCAGTTTTCCTTAAATTATCTTCAGCCATTTTCTCGCGATTCCCTTACGTACATACAAACATGCATGCATACATACATACATACATACATACATACATACATACATACATACATACATACATACATACATACATACATACATACATACATACATACATACATACATACATACATACATACATACATACATACATACATACATACATGCGGACAGACAGACAGAGAATTTAGTCTTTTGTTGCTTAGCCCATATCAATGCCGAACATTGCTAACATGAAAATGTTGGTTAATCGTGTTGACTGGCGATGGTTTCTGTCATGAAGGTCTTAAGGTGTAAAACCGCGTGGTAATGGGCCCGTATCGACAAGGAAAATTGTAAAGATGTTTATAATAAATGAGAAAAACGTAAATGAAGGACTGCCTTTACATTAGATACTCTAATAACCCAGAGTGAGAATAAAACTAAATGTAAAATCCTACAATATCGAAAGCTCATAAACTGATGAGCAGTAACATTACATTGACCATTGTTGTTGTTGTGTCATTTGTCTCTTTTGCTGCCATTAATCTCCCATAGGTGGGATTACAGTTGCGCCCGAGTAAAATACCGTGCCTGAATATTTACGAAAGTAGCTGGAGAGTTAGATTACTTTGCACATGCTGTATGTTTATTCCGTCGATGACGAGTACTACAGCTAGTTATTATTATATGAAGAAGGCCTCTCCATAGAGTTAATGAACACTTTGATCATCTGGCATTAGTGTCATCTTGTGGCGAGATATTGGACTGTTTCATGTTAGTAGTTCTGTAACCTATCTAACGGTAACGCTTTGTTGTTTGGAGCCCATGTTGAATGTCGTGTTTAGGAAGAACAGTAATATCTAAGATGTGGTGCCCCCTAAAATTTATCTGCTTGAGGTTACCACTAACGGTTTTCTTGCACCCAATCTGCTGCCAGTCAGCTATAAATAAAATGAGCTATTAATTGCCTGAAAATGTTGTCTTGTTCGGATCATCTGCTGAGGTTCACACCTCGCTTAAGGTGGTTGGCGCTCTGCGGCCACCAATAAGGTAGGATAGTATATCGTAAACATGTGACCTAGAAACGTCGAATGAGCGGTGGAAATATTTATTCTTGAGTATTTTATAGTTTAGAACTTAGTGTAGCGCCGTTCCCTGGTCCATTTTAATGCAGGGATTTCGTTAAATTATTCATCTATTACGTAGAATTTTCCAGTTCCTTCAACAAACATGTGTAGCAGCCACAATGTGTGCAATATTTTTAAAGGTAGCACGAGTGTTAATCTTCGTTTCCTCTTTTGAAACTATTCTCTTGTGACTAGTTAGGACTTCCTAAATTTAACCTTCTATTTTATATTTCGGCTGTAGATTTTTCATTATACTAGTCACAAAGTAGCATTAGCTTATCCTGTGTTTCACTGGGCCTCGCGCCCCATATGTTTTTAAACGTAATGTCGTGGGATAGCTTCGTAGATTTCAGCATCTTTTTTTATTTTACGCCGACTGGTTTTCTAAATTTCATTTCTGGTATCCTTTCGTAATTCTTGGCCTGTATGTAGGTTTGCTCCTGCTTAACTTCGTATTTCTCCCCCTTTCTTATGTTGTGATATTGTTGCCTACCTTTACTGAAAAAAAGGGCATCGAGTGTTTCACGGTACTTACCGTGGTATACGAAGGCTTTAGAGGATGGGAAGTTTAATTCTGTGGTGAAATACGGAGGTTGGTAGGTCATTAAATTAATTTTTCAATAAAGGAAATTAAATTTTACATAAACATAAACATAAACATAAACATAAACATAAACATAAACATAAACATAAACATAAACATAAACATAAACATAAACATAAACATAAACATAAACATAAACATAAACATAAACATAAACATAAACATAAACATAAACATAAACATAAACATAAACATAAACATAAACATAAACATAAACATAAACATAAACATAAACATAAACATAAACATAAACATAAACATAAACATAAACATAAACATAAACATAAACATAAACATAAACATAAACATAAACATAAACATAAACATAAACATAAACATAAACATAAACATAAACATAAACATAAACATAAACATAAACATAAACATAAACTACATAACTGAATTTATTACGGTAACACTTGTGTAGTGGATAATGTTGATAAGAGGACACTGAAGTGGTTTGGTCGCTTGGTTCTTATGATTCCTGAAAGAAAAGTTAAACTAGTGTTTGAGGCTATACGTGAGGGAAACAGTTGAAATGGATGTCTACGAATGGAGTACAATAAAATGGCCACAAAAATTGGGAAGTACAGAGAAAAAAATCGAAGTGAAGTAAGGTTAATAGCACGGGAGAGAAATGAGTACCGAAGACGGTTGGAAAGCCCAACGCCGAGATGCAGAAGAGAGCGGCGAAGAATAAATAATTAATATCACTTAAAGGTAGATAACTCATGTCATAAGTTTACAGATATACTGGGCAACCTCGCTCCCACTAAACAGGACCGCCTACATACAGAGAAATACGTGAATGAGAGGTTTCATTGTGCTGATGAAATAACCTTTGGTACGCAGTGATTCGCAACATCATCGGAATGTTGAACATACTCTTGTAGAAATGTGTACGGATACAGGAGGAAATTGATGCTCAGGAGAGAGACAGTGTATGGGCATGGAATTAACATCGCACGAAGTTAGCTTTGAAGTCCTCCCAACCCAAGTGCTATATTACAGACTAAACAGCACAGATTTGTATTACCCAAACCCATACACAATTATTGCTCGGTTATTATACGGATACGAAACCAACCTCGACAGTACTGTAGCTGGCACAAACTTCAAATGTTTGCTCACTGTTGGAAACTTCTTCTAGTAAAAGATAAATAGAACATCAATGGGATTGGAAATATAATGAACCTTACACTTTATTGCCTCTGAGCCCGCTTGATGGTCATTGTCTTTATGGCGTCAAGTCTATATGTTCCGACACTGCTAGCCGGTTCATCTTGAGAATGTTGGCCGGCCGGTAAGAAAAGTGGTGGTTTTCAATGACCTCTATTCGGTTACGATAGATGAAATGTCCCTTCCTGAGGTGCTGGAGATCCGTAGATCTAGGCTGAGAGCATTCATTCATTCATTCATTCATTCATTCATTCATTCATTCATTCATTCAATAATAAGAATTCTCTCCACAATTGGTGGTTATGCGTGACTGGTATAGAGGGACCTATCTTCATGAATGGATTCAGTTCATTCATTCAGTCATGCATTCATCCACATGAAATGTTTTCACCTTATCTGCTGCAGTTTCGTAGATGTAGGCTGTGAACATAGAATTCATTCAATTTTTCGATAACTCATTCAATATTGAATGCTCTCTCTCCTGCTGGTGGCTATCGTTGACTGGGAGAGAGGAATGTTCTTTTACTCATGCATGCATGAATGCAATGCATTTAGACAATTCATCAATTCAATCAGTCATTCATTCATTCGTACATCATTCAGTTATTTCATAATGTCTATCGTAAGCTAAGGATAACACTGTTCAGACTCGCGATACAAATAAATCTATAATGCAGTACATTTTTTCTAAACTAAGGTTGGTTTTATTGAGGATTCAAATACACCATATTATTCCACAACTCTTTTGCCACAATACCCTATTTTTGAACATAATCTCCCATGAATGCTACGGTCTTACGTCACCGGTAACATTCGACTGGTCGATGTGGGAAGCCAACGTCGTGCTGCATCGATAACTTCCCCTTCATCCACCTAGTATTTCCTTCATTGGTCCAAACAGATGGAAGTCAAAAGCTCCGAGATCCGTGCTGTAGGGTGGATGAGAAAGAACAGTCCACTGAAGTTTTGTGAGTTCCTGTTGGGTGCGCAGACTTGTGTGAGGTCTTGCGTTGTCGTGGAGAAGGCTCACCATGCTTTTGTCCACCGCCACGTATCCTTAGACATTCTACAATCGCCTATCAATATCTGTGATGACCTGGTTTTCCGCCAAATATAACTCAATAACTGCTCTCTGTTTGGTGCGCACCTCCGTTACAGACGCCATTTTGAAGGCTAGCTATAGCGCTGCCACCCGTCGAAAATTAATGAAACTCTACGAGACGAAGCGAGAATATTCATTGATGTCCCAAACAAAATTCCATTTTTAAAAATCGAAATTGGCCGAGAAATAAAATGTGTCGCATTATATATTGAACGCTCCTCGTACATGCTGTCCTAGGCTGTATAACACTGTTAACGTCTAGTACGAAAATAAATAAAAAATCTTGGGCACTACTGTTTAGAGATAAGGTGTAAATAGTGATTAGGAATAATTGTAATATTTAAGGATGTAATATATAAACTAACTGTAAAAAATCATGCATGTACCAAAAATAATTTGGATTGCAATAAATGATTACTCTCTCCCCAAGTTCCTGGCGATTCTGAACTAGGGGATAGGGGTATTCTATTCAACGTGCCGAATTCCTGGATTCTTTTCCAAACCTTTCCACAGTGTTCATATGAAGTGCTGGCATATGACCCCGTTGACGGTAATTCTTCTGTTGAATGGAGGCTTCAAGCCTTGAGCATACCCTTTGGTATTATTCGACGGGAGTAGGCTATGTGTCGGCACTGGAGGTTTTTTTGCTATTTTCTTTACGTCGCACCGACACAGATAAGTCTTATGGCGACGATGCGATAGGAAAGGCCTAGGAGTGGGAAGGAAGCGGACGTGGCTTTAATTAAGATACAGCCCCAGCATTTGCCTGGTGTTGAAATGGGAAACCACGGAAAACCATCTTCAGGGCTGCCGACAGAGGGGTTCGAAACCACTATCTCCCGGATGCAAGTTCACAGCTAAGCGACCCTAACCGCACGGCCAACTCGCTCGGTGAACTGGAGTTTTACCCTCTCCATTCCTTCTGTCATAAAGCACATAATTCACTTCATTTCATTAAATTCTCTGATGAGCCTGACGACTCAAAGTCCATTCGATCCTAAGACCTCGTTACCGACGATTCATCTCATTTAATATACGATCTCGTAAAAAAGTGGACAAGGGTTGGACGTACACAGACTTTATTATTTCTACACAATTCATGGACATTGAAGGCGAACCATATACGGAGAGTGTTCTACTGTAATGCCATCTGGTATAGAGATACGTCAATAAATGACAGCTCAGGCTTCAGAAGGCGTTAATGCCGCTACAAAATGTTCGCGTATAAATACGGTACGTACTCAAACTCGTATTGTTTATGTAGTGAAGTGACTATGTTCGCAGTGAAGAAAAACAAAACATTAAAAATCATCGGAACGTCCGCTCTCTTTCACCACCAAACTCACAATGCACTCCTTGGTTAACTCCTTTCTTACTTACGTTTTCAAACACAGCCCATCTCTCGACCAGTTAGTTGCGTTAACTTCTAGGTGCTCCGTCCCACCCTTAAGATGGGGAATTAAATTATATTTTTTTCGGGAAATAGTACCACTGTTCTACCAGGCGAATAGGATTCACGTCTATCGCTCCTGAAGACTTCGTCTAGTGCCCCGAAAATATATGTATCAGTGAGAAAAAAGGAGAAAGAAATAGGGGAGCCATGAAAGGTAGGAAATAAACTCGTAAACCTATTAGTTTCGGAAAAGAATAAGAGATAGGGCAGGAAAAATGGAAGAGAAAAGTTTGGTACAATTTAGTGGTCACATTATTCATTATTCTATGGTCGCTATTCTACGCTCAGAAGTTGTGAGGTTGTGTGAATGTTTGTACCTTAGTAACACTTGCAAATGGACATACTACCACATTTTTATCATGCAGAACCTATTAATTATTTCAACAGAAAATTACTGGCCAACGCAAGGTTCTGCTCCCTGACGGACAGTTACTCCGTTCGCCAACAAAGTCCCCAAATATGTTACCGTTTCAAAAAGAAGTAGATGAATGTGGTGGTGGTACAGTAGTGGTGATTGTTGCTTTAAGAGAAGATAATGAACTCATCAGTTCCTCAAAATTAATTGAAAAAGTGAAAGGGAACCTACCGTCCTAATAATGAAGGTATCAGATTAAAGAAGGAAAGATTTATGATGCACTCCCAGTAATATCGTAAACCTAGAGCTGTTAGGATCGAAAGTTGACAAGAGTTGACCAACAGAGATCAGATAAGGAAGACAAAAAGAATATCAGACTCACCTAGATCGCATGGAAATAGGATGGTGAGGTAGAGATAAGTTTGTTATCTTATCGCTCCTTGTACTGAAAGTTTCTTGATCAGTGATGGGCACAATATCTTCGCAACTGAGAATAATTTAGTTTATATTAAATGTTTATGTACGTACGAATATCACACTAATTAACCTCATTCAAGAAAGTAGTATTATTTTATACTACCGTGAGAACTGGACATTGTTAAAAAAAAGAAACACAAACATCTATATGCAAAGGAGATGTGGATTTAGAGAAGAATGACCAAAACTTCTTAGAGAGAAAGGAAAGCAGATGAAAATATCCTAAACGTAGCTGCTGAAATCAGGCAACTAATAAATACACATCTGTGAAAGAAGATATTATGTTTTAGTCATTTAACAAGCCACAATGCCATAACAAAGAGGGTGCTAGAACTATAAAGTAGAGAAGAAAAACGCAGAAAGGAGAGATTCATAGTGGTATCGAAATGATTAAGAGAATACTGTATATCGCAGGCGACTTACAATTTGAGACATAAAGTCGGTACTGCTGTCTTTGAGTTACCTTCATTAACACGACTAAGTAAAATGTAATGTAAAATGTATCTCTTGTCAGAATTGTATGTCCATCCGAACATAGAATGCACCTTAGTTGCGTGCTTATGTAACTTGTAATATGTTTGATGAGCAAACTTGGAGGAACATTCTTGTCAACTTTACATTGAGCGGAGCATAGGAATAAGTTCAGAAGTGCATTGTAGTTCAATTGCCTCTATGTACAAAGAATATGAAGTAATTTCAGTTGATAACTTACAGGAAATGGTTTTATTATTATTTATTTGGTCCGTCTACTCTCCAGGGTTTCCCCACTCCTCTGGACTCAGCGAGGGATACCACCTCTACTGCCTCAAGGGCAGTGTCCTCGAGCATGTGGCATTTGGTCGTGGATCCAACTGAGGAGGAGGATCAGTACCTCACCTGCTACGCTGAACAGGGGACTAGGAAAATGGAAGGGACAGGCAAGGAAGAGGGACGAAAATGGATGTGGCCTTAAGGTAGGTATTATCCCGGCATTTGCATGGAAAACCATGGAAAATCACTTTGAGGATATCGAATCCCCTCTACTCAGCTGACCTCTCGAGGCTGAGTGGACCCCGTTTCACACCTCGTACCACTCTTCAAATTTTGTAGCAGAACCTGAAATCGAACCCGGGCCTCTGCGGATTGTAGCTGATCACACTAACTCCTACACCACATAATCTGACAAATGGTTTGAACAAACAAATCAAAAGGTGGTATCAGAAGTTCAATGTTACGTCCATTTTCAATGGATGTGAAATGAACGCAGTCTATGGTTTAACAAATACATCAGAATGAATATTTAATTTTCACTACATTGTGCTCGGGAAAGCTTTCAACATATTAGGTCTTGTTCAGTACATACAGTACCTATTTCAACTAGAAAACAAGAATGGTCAATCGAACAACTGACATGTTTGACAGATTCTTTACAACAGAATAAATGTGGCCTAGGCCGACATAGCTCCGACACAAAATCCGAAGGTTGCCAATTCGGATCCCATTGGTATCCGGTTAGCCATTTTTCATTCTGTGCTTACGATCTTCTCAGTATATCCTGAACAGTTCGGTAAAATAAACCAGAAGTTAACATCAGCTCAGAGAGATCTTGAAACATGTCCGAAAATTCTTAAGTTCTAAAGACTGAATAACTGCGATATTCATGTTATAGTTTGCACTTTCCTGAACTGGGGCAAGGTTTGGAAAGAGCGTTGCATCTCCCATTTCGATCTATATTTCCCTCAGACACTGTAGCTGGCGTGCCATTGCCCAATTGAAGACCTTGATTTAGATAACCTGCATAAATCACTGTCACACCAAATCACTAAATTTATACTGGTCAGAAGGGTTCTTGATGCTAATGCAGAAAGTATCATTGTTCCTACATAGTCTTATCTTCCTTTAACTAAGGAAATTTTCATATTTTCTACTTAAATCTTTCATCGAGCCCAATGAGAGTCAATGCGCAATATATTGCGTCTCGCTGTAAGCGGCTCTCTGGTTTCGATGCAATATATTGGGTGTCTAATTTCAAAGTGCCATATCTTTGGTTCTCTACGTCTTTGAGCTATGATTGAAAAACATATGGTATGTGCCATCTATTGGCTACATTACTGATCATTAAACTTGATCGTCTTCTCATGGGAAGTGCTGTAAACTCAGTTTTTGTATGTGAATGTACACTGTTATCGGCCCCAAGTGATCTCAACTTGGGAGCGTGGATTGGTGACCATGAGGCCCTTAGATGAGTCCTGGCATTGCTTCCACTTACTTGTACCAGGCTCCTCAGTTTTATCTATCCTATACGACCTCTCTTTTCAACTCTTTTCTTGTCCGACTCGTTGGCTGAATGGTCAGCGTACTGGCCTTCGCTTCAGAGGGTCCCGGTTCGATTCCCGGTCGGGTCGGGGATTTTAATCTTCATTGGTTAATTCCAATGGCCCGGGGAATGGGTGTTTGTGCCGTCCCCAACATCCCTGCAACTCGCACACCACACATAACACTATCCTCCACCACAATAACACGCAGTTACCTACACATGGCAGATGCCGCCCACCCTCATCGGACGGTCTGCCTTACAAGGGCTGCACTCGGCTAGAAATAGCCACACGAAATTTTTATATTAACTCTTTTCTTTTCCGACCCGACGGTATCAGAGCATTACAGACCTAGGGATTCTTTCATGTTTACGCCTTCCATGGTCCTTGTCTTTCATTGGCTGATATATTCGTTTTTCGAAATGTCGGACCAGTTCCACTTTTTACCCTCTGATTATTCTTAATAGAGGACTGTTGTACAGTTGTACTTCCTCTTAATGATCACCCCCACCTGTACAGTTTTCGGGAATTAACTGCTAATTGATGAACATGAGGCTGCCCACAAAAGTGCTGAAGTAAAACAGAATAATGGGGAAGCGTTTGAAATATTGATGAATGATGGGAATGAGTGTTGTGATTTTACCCATACGAATGAAGAAGTCGATGAATTCCTTCCCGAAAATATCATAATCGAGGGTGAAGTAATACGTGGCAGTGGCAAAGAAGAATTACAACCACCATTTGCAAAGAAACACAAAATTTATATAGTGCATAATTCGTAAAGAAATAATTATCAGGAGGTTCTCCCTGAGTCTGAGTACAAAATTGCACTGATTCACCTGTGAAAACCGGGCGAGTTGGCCGTGCGATCAGGGGCACGCGGCTGTGAGCTTGCATCCGGGAGATAGTGGGTTCGAATCCCACTGTCGGCAGCCCTGAAGATGGTTTTCCGTGGTTTCCCATTTTCACACCAGGCAAATGTTGGGGATGTACCTTAATTAAAGCCACGGCCACTTCCTTCCAACTCCTAGTCCTTTCCTAGCCCATCGTCGCCATGAGACCTATCTGTGTCGGTGCCACATCAAGCAACTAGCACCTGTGAAAGGATTGCTTTTATATTTAGGAATGTTATTATCATACAGTATGTTATGCGAACAAACGCAATATGGAGAGTAACAAAACTAGTTCAATTATCTACTCACCCACACTCTTATTTCTCTGTTAATGCTCTGTAATCGCTATAAAGCACTTATGCAGTTCCTTTATTTCAATGATAACATTTCCCAACTTCAAGATGACAAAATCAACAAAATCAACCCAAGCAGAGATCCTGAATCAATATTTACCAGTGCAAAGAGAGTAACAATATATACTGACCGTAATCAGCTCCATATTTTGACGAATAACACACAAAAACTTTATTCATCGTGAGATTTTGTGTTTTTTCACTTTTTTCACATATAACTAGGCCATTTAAAAACAGTACAGTAATTTATAATGCGATATATTTATGAGTGCTCAAAATATAAATTGAGGGGTACGCTAGTCCTTGAAAAAAACGGACTCTCAAAGAGCTAGACAAACATGTATGAACTAAAATCTGCAAATAATGAGAAAAATTAAGGGGTTACCGTAACAATGTCACGTGGCTTAAGCCTGACTTCCGGTGAAATTAAAAACAAACTTTATGTTTATTTGGTTGGTCACACAGTGACATGGATGCTAATTTTATTGCCCAAACCGTACCACTCCATATGACTCCGTACCAGTCGGTGTGTTCATTTTTGTGAGCTGTATGAATCATGGGGATATAATTTGCGAAGTTGAAGCCTGAAAAGATTTGCGGTGGTAGAGTTCAGTACTATTCGCATTATTCTTTCCAATGATATCAAATATAGAAATGTTTCAGAATATTTGTTAATTTTCGAAATATCGTTCACAATGCACTAACGTGTCTTAAGTCCTAAATTTACTGCAATGGTACTAATTATGTCGGTTGCATGATTAACTATTAAAGTACACACATCATAGGTCAGAATTTTACATTCCGAAGTCGAAATGAAGTAAATATGTAAAGAAGAGGCCATATAAGTCCCTGGTAAGACCCCAATGAGAGTATGGGGCCCTCACTAGGACTGCTTGATACGCGAACGTCATACGTGATTTCCGACAAAAGGGTAGTGTTACAGAAATGTTGCAAACTTTGGGCTGGGAAGACCTCATAATAGGAGACACGCTGCTCGACTCAGCAGTATGTTTCAATCTGTCAGTGGCGAAGTGACGTGCCATGACATTAGTAGATGAATAAGCTGGAGTGGAGCTTCTAAAGGTAGGCAAGATCATAATAACGAAGGTAACAACCAACAAGACAAATTTGGGTAAATATTCATTTTTAGGAAGATAATTAGTTATTGGAATAACTTATTAAGAGCCGGTCCCGCGGTGTAGAGGTAATGTGCCTGCCTCTTACCCGGAGGACCCGGGTTCGATTCCAGGCCAGGTCAGGGATTTTTACCTGCATCTGTGGGCTGGTTCGATGTCCACTCAGCCTACGTGAATAAAACTGAGGAGCTATCTGACAGTGAGATAAGCGGCCCCGGTCTAGAAAGCCAAGAGGGCCCGTTGTGCCGACCACACGACACCTTGTAATCTGTAGGCCTTCAGGCTGAGCAGCGGTCGCTTGGTGGGCAGTGCTCCTTCGGGGCTCTTGCGCCATGGGGATTGGTTACAAATTATTAAGGGAAATGTTCGAAATTCGAATTTCCAACCTGTTTGAAGCATTTCAAGGAGAGGGTAGCTAAACAACTGATAGGGTTTCTGTCGCCGAGCGACAACTTCAAGTGTAGAAAAATTATGATTGATTGATTGATTGATTGATTGATTGATTGATTGATTGATTGATTGATTGATTGATTGATTGATTGATTGATTGATTGATTGATTGATTGATTGATTGATTGATTGATTGATTGATTGATGAAGTTAAATACGTGATATTCTCATTATCAATTATCCCATAACTTTTTCCGCAAGATGCGTGGGGCAGCCATAGTAGATGTAGAGAAAGATTTCTGGCTGTACCCCACAAGAGGTGTTACAGTAGATATTTATATGGTAAAATCGTAAATTATTAAAAAAATTTAAGCTTCCAAATTTGACCCTCATTTTTGCCAAGTTATTCTGGTGAGTATCGGACCATTTTGGTATGCGAATGAAAGGCGTCTAATGTTCTCGCTTTAGACGTCATAACTACCTTCGTATATATTTGATTTAGCAGGTATTAATCATACATTTAATCTTGTATTCAAATCGTCCCTTATTTTTAAAGAATCCCTCACTCCTTCTGAGGCCTCCAAATAGTCATATTTTCCTGTCAAACATGTTGAATCAAAAGGTGCTTCAAGGATTCGTAACGGATATTTGGTTTCCGAGCTGTAAGTCCAAAGTGAGAGAATAATTTCGTTACGCTTCGGTTGGAATGTCTTATATGTTGCCTGAGTTTATAGACGTTATCACGTCAAAATATAAGCAAGCTCCTTCTCTAAGTGTAATTACCGCTACAGGTGTGCTTTCGAAACGTTCCTAAGTGTCACATTCTCTATTTTCCGTGGAGACCTTCGTTAATTGTAATATGAAAGTAGCGTCGCTTCCTTGTGCGCAAAACGTTTATTTCTTTTGAGCTGCTTCTATGATCAAAGAGAAACTACGAGAAGAACTTTCAAAGGATGTTTTTAATGCATATCATCAGAGGATATTGAAGAGTGGAGATAATTTTTTGTTTATATAATAAAGAATTGTTCTCAAGAAATGTTATCTTAAAAGTATTTCCCTGTTAGGAATATAAAGGAATATGACACAACATTTATTGTACTGAAAAAGGTCGGCAATATCTTCTATTGAATTCCCCGTCATCAAAATAATTACCTAGAATTTTAAATTTGTACGTATGATAAGTACTACACCTTTGAGAACCAGAAGACACATTTTTAATTTTGAAGGATGGATGGCCAAGATGGGGTGGTTCCTTTTATGTAAAGCTGAGGGGGAACAACGAAATACATTCCTGATAAAAGAGAAGTTGACTAAAAGTATATTTTTTTTCCACAGCGCATACTACGCAAGTAGACCTCTAACTGCAACATATGCCAGTATACCTCAATAATAAATTTATGAGGTTAGATGTAAAACGTGCTTTGGCCAGACCTGGTGTTTACAGTGCGGTATGTTTCCTGGTATAGGCTGGAGCAATTTTATTACTTTTATAGATCTGTCTCTGTCTTATCCTTGGCTTTGACAATGTGAAAGTGACTGAGGTATGAGCGGTACTAGTAATGCCAATCCTTATGCAGCCAGTCCCTGCTATGAATGGAGTGAAAATGTTGCTCATAGGGTCGATTGGTGTATGAAATTCAGTGGGCTTGGCAGACTGATATATAATAGCAACACTGGCTCGGTGAGGGAAGCAACGGTAAACTACCTCACTCCTCATTTCCCTAGTACGCCTCTTCAGTGATGCGTAGACCGTCTATGACAGCTGATGGCAGAGCCGTTGAGGACTGAACATACATACATGTTTCCTGGTATCCAATTTGTTACTTTTATTGGCCATTTTTTTTTGAACTGTTAAGTTCTTCAGTGTGACGAAAGTAATTGCGAAAAAATAAATTTATAAAATACTAGCAGAAGTACCCGTTCTTCGTACGGGTTATCAGAAACTGCCTTTAGTTACTCATACTATCGGTGTGACTGACTTCATTAGATATTTATATCATTGGTGTATTTGCTTAAGTACGTAGAAATTATTTGCCATGTTTGGAATTCGTGTATCTTCTTCTTTTCTTCATGGGGGCCTCTAAATATTAGTTCGTAATTAGCGTCGACCTCTAAGATCTTTTGTTACCATGTTTTTTCTTCATTCCCACCTAGATATACCTGCTCCCTTCACAAACTTGCAGGTTTAGTGTAAGTATACTTCCGCTAGTTAGTACCACAAATATAAATATTATTGAATGTATCTGTTTGATCCGACATTTCGTAACTATTACAAATGATCAAGGAAATACGCTATGCATAAAAGAAACTACTATAATTATCGAGAATTATAATTCTCAGGGCTTGTCACTCATGTCGCACATCATATAATGAATCTGAGTATAAACGTTGAGAAATGTTTTCATGTCATGGGAACACCATCTCGACAATTGTGTACATTATATTTGTTTTCATGGTTACAATGATCATAAAAGTGGACCAAAATATCGGCAGTAATAACATCAGTGATCCTACTATTTCAGACTCCGGGTAACAGACTCCGCAAAATGTTGAAACCTAAGCCAGTACGTAAAAACGGAGGGCCGTCGCCAACCGCTGGTCACTGTACTACTAAAATCTCCAGGGCTATTATTTTTAAACTTCACTTCCTTTCCATCCCCGCCCAAAGGAGTGCTATGAGCGTCTTACACAACAGTTTATTTTTTCCAGATAGTAAGTCATATGTGTAGCAATTTTGGTTCGCAGCTATGCCCAAACGTACATGCATAATCTAGCTGCTGTAGAATCCTGGAGCTGACGTTGCCATGGTTACGGCCATTCGTTTTTTATCCTATTCCTAGAGCAGAGGTAGTGTGGTTCCAATATCTACATAACGGTTGGTTTTAGGGCCTTAAAACATGTTTTCGGGCCCGAAGGGTTTACCGAGTTTTGTTCTTTGCGTCAAGGGGCTTAAAATGAGCTTTGTCTCGTCCTTGTACGAAAAATTCGATTTCGCCTATATTAGCCTATTATTTTAATTATTTATTATTATTTATTTATTATTTATTATTATTATTATTATTATTATTATTATTATTATTATTATTATTATTATTATTATTATTTATTATTTATTATTTTAATATCTCCCCCGTCGCCCCCCCCTCGAATTGTTTTGAAAATAAAATACAGCCCATGTTATTCACTGGCAATGTAGCTTTCTATAGGTGAAGTAATGTTTCGAATCGGTTCAGTAGTTTTTGAGTCTATCCGTTACAAACAAATATACAAATTTTTATATAATATTAGTATAGACGTATAGATAACATCCCTACACATACAGTTGTCGTCAGGAAGGGCATCCAGCCATAAAACAGTGTCAAATCCACATTTGCGACACAGTTCGCACCCGCAACCCCACAGGCGTGGGTAAAGCGATAAAAGAAGACGATACTCATTTTAAAAATTCACTCGCTTTTTCATTCTTTTCACCCCCTTAAGTGGATTTTCCAAAAAGAGTGTGTTCATTTTTAAAGGAGATTCAAAGTACCAATTTTAAAAGTCTGTAACATCTTTATTTTTTGAGATATACACTGACTTACAGAACAAATGCAACACCAAGAAGGAGTGGTTCGAAAGGGATGAAAGTTGGGGAAAAAACAGAGACGGTACGGATGAATAATTGATGTTTATTTCAAACCGATATGCAGGTTACACAATGCGCACGGCATCGACTCAGTAGGATGTAGGACCACCGCGAGCGGCGATGCACGCAGAAACACGTCGAGGTACAGAATCAATAAGAGTGCGGATGGTGTCCTGAGGGATGGTTCTCCATTCTCTGTCAACCATTTGCCACAGTTGGTCGTCCGTACGAGGCTGGGGCAGAGTTTGCAAACGGCGTCCAATGAGATCCCACACGTGTTCGATTGGTGAGAGATCCGGAGAGTACGCTGGCCACGGAAGCATCTGTACACCTCGTAGAGCCTGTTGGGAGATGCGAGCAGTGTGTGGGCGGGCATTATCCTGCTGAAACAGAGCATTGGGCAGCCCCTGAAGGTACGGGAGTGCCACCGGCCGCAGCACATGCTGCACGTAGCGGTGGGCATTGAACGTGCCTTGAATACGCACTAGAGGTGACGTGGAATCATACGCAATAGCGCCCCAAACCATGATGCCGCGTTGTCTAGCGGTAGGGCGCTCCACAGTTACTGCCGGATTTGACCTTTCTCCACGCCGACGCCACACTCGTCTGCGGTCACTATCACTGACAGAACAGAAGCGTGACTCATCGGAGAACACGACGTTCCACCATTCCCTCATCCAAGTCGCTCTAGCCCGGCACCATGCCAGGCGTGCACGTCTATGCTGTGGAGTCAATGGTAGTCTTCTGAGCGGACGCCGGGAGTGCAGGCCTCTTTCAACCAATCGACGGGACATTGTTCTGGTCGATATTGGAACAGCCAGGGTGTCTTGCACATGCTGAAGAATGGCGGTTGACGTGGCGTGCGGGGCTGCCACCGCTTGGCGGCGGATGCGCCGATCCTCGCATGCTGACGTCACTCGGGCTGCGCCTGGACCCCTCGCACGTGCCACATTTCCCTGCGCCAACCATCTTCGCCACAGGCGCTGCACCGTGGACACATCCCTATGGGTATCGGCTGCGATATGACGAAGCGACCAACCTGCCCTTCTCAGCCCGATCACCATACCCCTCGTAAAGTCGTCTGTCTGCTGGAAATGCCTCCGTTGATGGCGGCCTGGCATTCTTAGCTATACACACGACAACACGTTCTACAATGACTGTCGGCTGAGAAATCACGGTACGAAGTGGGCCATTCGCCAACGCCGTGTCCCATTTATCGTTCGCTACGTGCGCAGCACAGCGGCGCATTTCACATCATGAGCATACCTCAGTGACGTCAGTCCACCCTGCAATTGGCATAAAGTTCTGACCACTCCTTCTTGGTGTTGCATTTGCTCTGTCAGTCAGTGTATGCATCCTCATATACATAATTCAACTCCTTCTTCACTTCTTTTCACCCCCCTCCCCTCTTAAGTGCATTTTCTGAAAACGAATATTTGTGTTCTTTTATTTATTTTTAAATACCAATTTTCATGTCTGTAACATGTTAGGTTTTGTGATTTATTGTAGATAATCTCACTGCTCTAGAATCCTGGAGCTGACGTTGCCATGGTTACGGCAGTTCATTACTTTATCCGATTCCTAGAGCAGGGGTAGTGTGGTGCCAATATTTCCGTAACGGTTGGTTTTAGGGCCTTAAAACATGGTTTTCGGGCCCGTAGAGCTTACCGAGTTTTGTTCCTTGCGTCAAGGGGATTAAATTGAGCTTTGTCTTGTCCTTATACGACAAATTCGATATTTTGCCTATATTAGCCTATTATTTTTATATCTCCCCCCCCGTGTCCCCCACCTCGAATTGTTTTGAAAATAAAATACAGCACATGTTACTCACTGGCAATGTAGCGTTCTATAGGTGAAGTAATTTTTAAAATCGGTTCAGTAGTTTTTGAGTCTATTCGTTACAAACAAACAAATTTTTCCTCTTTATAATATTAGTATGGATGTGAAAAAGGAAACCATATGGCAACACAATTATGTCTAAAAATGAAAAAAATTATTAACCTAGAATAACCGGTTGCACTCACGCTAATGGCAGAGTTCTGGTATTGAAACAACTTGCATTCTATGCTGGAGTGGAAAGCGTTGAGGACTACATTGAGGTAAGTTCCAACATGCACGTTTTTAAGGATTTAAGCAGAAATCAATATAAATGTTTATTAGGGTGGCTCTTATTCATAGGCAATTTTCCGATATTTACAATTTTGCTGTTCTCACTCCCTAATCCTGTTCCAATCTACAAAAGAACACTCTATGCAAGTCAACGCAATCGGACAACTTAAAGACTCTTCCATGCTCTTCTCCATTAAGACCATTTCCTTTTTCGTTAATACAGAAATTGATGTGATCAGATTCAACCAATCCCCACAATTGTTCAAAATGCCCTGAATAAAATTGTCCAAAAGTTAATTTGAAAAATTTCTTAAAATAACATGAGAAAATGAGGAAATGTTAGGGACGCAACACTAATATGTACACTGAAAATTGCACATTATTTTAGTAAGAACGGATTTTGTGGCAGTTCGATACCCTTTACGATTGTCTGCAACGATCTTTAAAACAAATTGTTTGTCTCTTTCACCTTGTGTCAGAATGTTGTTACAATCTCGAATACGTTAGACACCTCTTTCTGCAACGACATTCACAACTATTTTCTCATTTTTCTCAAGTCCACTTTGTTAACCAGGGTCATCCTTCCATCTTGACGGGTCTTTGTCAAAGAAATCGGTGCTGAGAGAAAATCTGGTAAAGAAAGTTTTTGTATCGGAAGTTACCAAATAAGAAAAATCCGTGTTTGTAAAGGAAGAAAAATAATTTTCATTCAGAATGTATCTCTTCAGTTTATTTAGTTATTTCTTCTTCCTATTCTTCATACTTGTCTCTATTCCGTATAAACTGAGCCATATTTGCCTTAAAATCTTTTGAAACAGAATTGTCAAGTACGGATAGACCGGGCGAGTTAGCTGTGCAATTAGGGTGGGTGGAAGCGCAGCTGTGAGCTTGCATGCGGGACATAGACCCCACTATCCGCAGCCCTGACGATGGATTTCCGTGGTTTCCCCATTTTCACACTATGCAAATGCTGGGGCTGTACCTTAATTAAGGCCAAGGCTGCTTCCTTGCCACTCCTAGGCCTTTCCCATCCCATAGTCACGATGAGACCTACCTGTGTCGGTGTGACGCAAAACAAATTGTAAAAAAAAAAAATACAGATAGAGCCACAGTTTTGCGAGCTAAATACCATAGATGGTTTAAAACATTTTAAAAGAAAGAGGTACATTTTGAATGTATAAATTGCTTTTGACATCCACCTAGCATGACTTAGAGCTACTGGTATTCACAATGATACTCAGTTCCTTGGAATGCCATCTAGAATATCATCGTTAACACCAACAATTCTCTGTAATCATCTCGCTATTGTTTCTGCGCAGAAAAGTGGTATTCAAGAAATTCAAGGATGGGGGAGCAAACGTTATCAGGCCTTTCATTGATGCCAGGTGTGTAAGCCTTCTTGTCGAGTTTCGTCCAGGTTTATCCATATTTCGTAAATCGGCATGTCTGGGACAGACGCTGGACCCATCAGTAGTCAAACCAGCTCCTCAAAACTCACTCAGAAATATGATGGCGGCAGGGGAAGTACAAAAGATCGAGCTTCAACAGTAGTATAATTGGACAGTTCGGCCGCCACCGCCACCTCCGGCTCCCAGTGGCCACCTCCACCTCAGCCAGTGGCCTCTTCCAGTACTGCCAACTTAACCTAACTAGCGCGACAGTACTGCCAACTTAACCTAACTAGCGCGAAATTTGAATTTGTAAACAAAGCCACGTGCTTTTTGACAGCTGTCATCGACAACAACGCATCGCTAACCTCAGTACTGCCATCTTGACGGGCCTTAAACCTCAGTAGTGCCAACTTAACCTAACTAGCTCGAGATAAACAAAGCCACGTGCTTTTTGACAACCACGTGCTTTTTGACAGATTTGTAAACAAAGCCACGTGCTTTTTGACAGCTGTCATCGACAACAACGCATCGCTAACCTCAGTACTGCCATCTTGACGGGCCTAAACCTCAGTAGTGCCAACTTAACCTAACTAGCATGAGGTAAACAAAGCCACGTGCTTTTTGACAACCACGTGCTTTTTGACAGATTTGTAAACAAAGCCACGTGCTTTTTGACAGACAACAACGCATCGCAAACCTCAGTACTGCCATCATGACGGGCCTAAACCTCAGTAGTGCCAACTTAACCTAACTAGCATGAGGTAAACAAAGCCACGTGTTTTTTGACAGCCACGTGCTTTTTGACAGATTTGTAAACAAAGCCACGTGCTTTTTGACAGACAACAACGCATCGCTAACCTCAGTACTGCCATCTTGACGGGAATAAACCTCGGTGGTACCAACTTAACCTAACTAGCGAGAGGTAAACAAAGCCACGTGCTTTTTGACAGCCACATGCTTTTTGACAGCTGCCATCCGCCATCTTTGAGCACCGTGCTGCCCTCTTTCGTCACCTGTCATCGGCAGTGCTGCCATCTTGACGGGTCTAAACCTTAGTGCTACCAACTTAACCTAACTAGCGCGAGGTAAACAAAGCCACGTGTTTTTTGACAGCCGTCATCCGCCATCTTTAATCTATAGAGCACAGTGCTGCCCTCTTTAGCTACTTACCTTTGAAATGTGGTGGCGGATAATTTGAAAAATGCTTTTTGACAGCAGCCATATTGCATCGCAAACCTCAGTGCTGCCCTCTTTAGCTAGATACCTGTGGTAGCAGACAATTCCACGTGACAGCAGCCATCTTTAATCAAGAGAGCACCGTGCTGCCCTCTATGTGGTGGCAGCAAATTGAAAAATTCCACGTGCTCTTGTTTGGAAACAAACTCACGTGCTTTTTTGACAGCTACCATCCACCATCTTTAATCAACAGAGCACAGTGCTGTACTCTTTAGCTAGATACCTTTGAAATGTGGTGGCGGCAATTTGAAAAATTCTATGTGCTCTTGTTGGGAAACAAAGCTACGTGCTTTTTTTTGACAGCTGTCATCCGCCATCTTTAATCAATAGAGCACTGTGCTGCTATCATGCGGGCAATTTCGTTAGCTGTCATCCGCCATCTTTAATCCAGAGAGAACAGTGCTGCCCTCTATGTGGTGGCGGCAAATTGAAAAATTCCACGTG
Organism: Anabrus simplex; assembly: GCF_040414725.1. NCBI lineage: Eukaryota > Metazoa > Arthropoda > Insecta > Orthoptera > Tettigoniidae > Anabrus > Anabrus simplex. The sequence continues at coordinate 281,640,267 of NC_090271.1, forward strand.
CTCTTGTTTGAAAACATACTCACGTGCTTTTATGACAGCTGTCATCCGCCATCTTTAATCCAGAGAGAACAGTGCTGCACTCTATGTGGTGGCGGTAAATTCCATGTGCTTTACAAACCTATGTGCTTTTCTGACAGCTGTCATCCGCCATCTTTGAGCATAGTGCTACCCTCTTTAGCTACTTACCTTTGAAATGTGGTACGTCATCCACCATCATGCATCGCAAACCTCAGTGCCGCCCTCTATGTGGTGGCAGGACAATTCCACGTGACAGCAGCCATCTTTGAGCACAGCGCTACCCCTCTTTGTGGCGGCGGGAAATTCCACGTGCTTTACAAACCTATATGCTTTTCTGACAGCTGTCATCCGCCATCTTTAATCCAGAGAGAACAGTGCTGCCCTCTATGTGGTGGCGGTAAATTCCACGTGCTTTACAAACCTATATGCTTTTCTGACAGCTGTCATCCGCCATCTTTAATCCAGAGAGAAGAGTGCTGCCCTCTATGTGGTGACGGTAAATTCCACGTACTCTTGTTTGGAAACAAAGCCATGTGCAGCTGTCATCCGCCATCTTTAATCACCGCGCTGCCCTCTATGTGGTGACGGCAAATTCCACGTGCTCTTGTTTGGAAACAAAGCTATGTGCTTTTTTGACAGCTGTCATCCGCCATCTTTAATCACCGCGCTGCCCTCTATGTGGTGACGGCAAATTCCACGTGCTTTACAAACCCATGTGCTTTTTTGACAGTTGTCATCCGCCATCTTTAATCCAGAGAGAACAGTGCTGCCCTCTATGTGGTGACGGCAAATTCCACGTGCTCTTGTTTGGAAACAAAGCTATGTGCTTTTTTGACAGCTGTCATCCGCCATCTTTAATCACCGTGCTGCCCTCTATGTGGTGACGGCAAATTCCACGTGCTTTACAAACCTATGCGCTTTTCTGACAGCCGTCATCCGCCATCTTTGAGAACAGTGCTGCCCTCTATGTGGTGGTGGTAAATTCCACGTGCTTTACAAACCTATGCGCTTTTCTGACAGCTGTCATCCGCCATCTTTAATCACCGTGCTGCCGGGTGACGGCAAATTACACGTGCTCTTGTTGGGAACTTGCGTCAGGAAGGGCATCCGGCCGTAAAACAATAGTTCGTGATTTAAAATCTAAGAAGTGCATCTAGCTGTAAATCCCCGATTCCCCGTGTTAGACGTTGTAAAACAGATTCTTAATCCGAGTTGTCAGGAAGGGCAACCGGTCGTAAAACTATGGTGTATGAGGTTAGATACTGCTAGTTTTGCATCAGGAAGGACAACTCAACACATTCATGTGATTTAAACACATTTTTATTCCCAAGAGAATCGAACCCGAGACTACCGGGTGAGAGGCATGCATACTGTAGGCTATAGATTTGTTCTACAGTCCTCGAAGTATCGGCACAGTCATTCTGAGCGAGTTGTGTGGAATGCGCGTGTTAGCTGAAAATGTACACGTATCTTCCGGCTCGACCTTGAGCGAGGACACTGACAAGCGGCTTGTAACTCGCGAACGTCTTCTTAGCTGAGTACCATTCAAGCTCTTAAAACACAGTACTAATTAAGGTTGTAAAATATTCTGAAATAGTCCTCCTCTGTAGTGCAGTAGTTAGCTGCTACCCTCGGAGGTCCGAGTTCGATTCCCGGCTCTGCTACGGAATGTGTAGCATTTAGCCTATGCAAGTTCCTAACGTAAACTATCATGATTGTACGGAGAGGTTAAAACACACACAGTGCCTACTCCTATCGAAAGAACCTGCACGGTACCGGCATGTAGGCTTCTCCTGGTGAAGGAGCTTGCACATGGTTTAACGCCTCCTATCAACAGCCCTTACTTAATGCTGGCTTTTTTGCACACCCCGCCTCACACCATAGTTTTATACGACCGGCTGCCCTTCCTGACTAGGATTTTAAATCGCAGTATACGTGATAAATTTGTTGTAGCGGGTTTTATAACTAGATATCCCGGTACCGATACATAGCCTACTCCACTGAAGAAGCCTGCACAAGGCTTATTGCCTCCATCCGACAAATGAATCAGCATCAACACTCTTGTACTCAAAAAATCATTTTCGAAGGAGTCTGCACAAGGTTTAACGTCCCCATCAACAGCCCTTACTTATTGCTAGCTTTTTTTTGCACACCCCGCCTCACACCATAGTTTTATATGACCGGCTGCCCTTCCTGACTAGGATTTTAAATCGCAGTATACGTGATAAATTTGTTGTAGCGGGTTTTATAACTAGATATCCCGGTACCGATACATAGCCTACTCGACTGAAGAAGCCTGCACAAGGCTTATTGCCTCCATCCGACAAATGAATCAGCATCAACACTCTTGTACTCAAAAAAATCATTTTCGAAGGAGTCTGCACAAGGTTTAACGTCCCCATCAACAGCCCTTACTTATTGCTAGCTTTTTTTTGCACACCCCGCCTCACACCATAGTTTTATACGACCGGCTGCCCTTCCCGACTAGGATTTTAAATCGATATCCCGACATAGCCTACTCCTACCGAAGAAGGCAGCTTAACGCCTCCATCCAACAAATGAATCACACTCAAACACTCTTCAATCATTCTCGCTACTTCGGAAGATAGCGGGTTCGAACTGGAAGCCGTAAATGCTAGGCGAGGGGCCTGCGCGATCGTCATTACATGATCTAGCTTTAGCTCAATACCTACAGGTAAGGAATACCGCGTATGTACCCTCGAGAAGTCGAGGATCACACGCTAACTTTCCAAGGATCGAACTCTTAAATTCTGACACCTCGGTATCAACAGGAGGTTTGAATACATCAGCCTGCAGGTAGGAGCTCTTGTTTGCATTCGTTCCGACTGTACCGCAGTTGTCAGCTCAGCGATTATCATATCCGCTTGGTAACAAGCAGAATATTTAGCCGCTGCAGTCTGCGCGAAGTGCTCACAGTTCTCTGTATGCGTTTATTACGTACACACACATCTCCCGTCTGCAGTGAATATTATTCTTCAGCCTTTATCTTAAGGTAAGGTAGAACTGTTAATTACCTTTTTTTTATTTGCAAAGCAACTTCTACGCTAGACATCTACATTCATATATGTTTGTTCTTTTTTTTTTTAGGTACCGTTCGAAAGTACGCAACAATTTTATTCATCCGAGTAACAGTCTGCAGCACGTGCATTTTTTAAAAAGGTATGTTTTCGAACTTTGAGTTGTAAAGATAATTAGGTTAGATGATGCACCCTACACTACATTCATATATGTTTCTTCTTTTTCTTTTAGGTACGGCTAGAATATTATCATTCGAGTTTCAGGCTTGAACGCACGCATTTTATACATCAGAGTAACAGTTTGCAGCGCGAAGATTTTAAGGTATGTCTGACCTCTATTTCGTTGAAACTTGGTTTCTTCTAAAACGTCGTAACTTTAGTCTATTGATAAATAGTTGTTCTCTTTAATCTACATACTATAGACGTGGTATAATTTCAAACACGCACACATAGCTATGTCCGTCCTCAACAGGCTTAAACTTGGTTTCTTCCGTAACTTTAAGCTATTCATAAATAATTGTTCTCTTCAACCTACATACTATAGACGAGGTGCGTACATAGCTATGTCCGTCCTCAACAGGCTTAAACTTGGTTTCTTCCGAACATCGCAACTTTAGTCTATTGATAAATAGTTGTTCTCTTTAATCTACATACTATAGACGTGGTATAATTTCAAACACGTACACATAGCTATGTCCGTCCTCAACAGGCTTAAACTCGGTTTCTTCCGAACATCGTAACTTTAGTCTATTGATAAATAGTTGTTCTCTTTAATCTACATACTATAGACGTAGTATAATTTCAAACACGCACACGTAGCTATGTCTGTCCTCAACAGGCTTAAACTTGGTTTCTTCCGAACATCGTAACTTTAGTCGTTCTCTTCAATCCTCATGCTATAGGCCTAACTCACAGCCATATCCAACCTCTATAGGTTGAACGTCACAACTTTAGGCTAATCTCTATTGCTTGTTCTCTTTTCAGAACTTGTTGCATACGCTGTTCACCTAAACACTTTATTCGAAGAAAGAGAAGACACTATGTTCCCATGCGAGCTGTGTAAGGCAATGTTCACAAGACGTGACAGCCTTGCACGCCATGTAAAAACAAAACATCATCAGCTATCTGCTTGCGACTATAACCCTACTATGTTCCCCTGCGAGCGGTGTAAGGCAACGTTCGCAAGACAGGATAACCTCGCACGTCATATAAAAGCAAAACACCCTAGCATAACATCTGCTTTATGTGATGTTTGCGGGCTGTACTTCGCTAATGTAGAGCAATACCAGGCTCACTTAGCAGAGGTACATCAAATATCTACTTGCCCTCAGGTAGTAGTAGGGAAAAAGCGTGCAGCTACTGATGTAGCCGTAGAAAGTACTAGTAGTAAAAAACCTAGAAAAAATCATGAACTTCAAACTATTCACTGCGAGCACTGTAACACTGATGTACCATCTTCGCATTTTCAGGGACACTTACGGAGTAATGTGCATAAAAATAATGCGTGTAGAAGTGGTAGTAACGCAAACATCGAGGAAATTAATACAGCATTTAAAAGTAGGATTGCTAGTTACCGAATTCGCACCAGTCAAAAGTTTCAGAGCACTTCAAACTTTTTAAATTGCGTTCAACCGGATGTACAACAGCTTCTTGCTAAATCTTTGTCCAATCATAGTTTATTTAAAGTTAATTTTGAACTTTTCGCCTTGTACATTAAAAGCACGGATGAATCCGAAATAACGGACATTAAATCATTTAATACGAAGAATTTTGTCATAAGTCAGTCGACTAATTTTGGCGATGTACTTAGGGATGTCTCTAACATTATTTCAACTAAGAGCGAGGAATTTCAGGAAAAGGAATCAGGGTGGGCTTTAGTTGAAATAATGTATCTAGAAGTTAACATCAATAAGTACATTCCTATGCGTGGATCTTCGCACATCGAGCTGCCGACATGGATTCAGCGAAAAGAAGCTGTTGTAAACATCCAAAACAATGACGAAGCATGTTTTGCATGGGCGGTGATGTCGGCTTTAAATCCTGCTAAATCGAATGTAGCGTATAGAACATCATCCTATCCACACTATTCAACGCAGCTAAATTTCGATAGTATAGAATTTCCTGTGCAGATAAAGGATATTAAGCGCTTTGAGGAACTAAATAACATTAGTATCAATGTGTATGGTGTAGAGAAAAAGTCTGTAGTAGGTCCTCTGTATTATACATGTCATAAGAAGAGTACTCACGTTAATTTACTCTATATTGAGAACAGTGAGAATAGCCACTTTTGCTGGATTAAAAATCTGAGTAGACTTGTTGGCAGTCAGTTGTCAAAACATGATGGTAAAAAGTGGCTATGTGATGGATGCTTGCAGTATTTCAGAAATGAAGATCAGTTAACGAAGCATTCCAAGAATGACTGCAATCATGTACGTACAGAGATACCTACTACAGGCAATAATGTTTTAAAATTTACAAATTTTCACAAGCAGATGTGGGTACCGTTCGTGATTTATGCAGACTTTGAAGCCATCCTCACGCCATGCAACACATGCTCACCTAATCCTGACAACTCTTTCACTAATACTACGCACATGCATGTCCCGTATAGCTTTGCGTATTACATCAAGTGTAGTTACGATAGTACGCTTAACAAGTTAGAGCTGTATCGAGGACATGATGCTGCTAAAGTATTTTTAGAAAGACTTGAAAGTGATGCAGTTCGTCTCGGTCGTATTCTGAATAGTAATATTCCTATGAAGCCACTCACCGACATTCAGTTAAATGATAATGAACGTGCTACAAAGTGTAGCATTTGTGATGGGGAATTTTCCGAAAATGACCCTAAAGTTTTTGATCATGATCATTTAACTGGTTTCTACAGATGTGCCGCTCATTATAGCTGTAATCTTAAGTATAGAGTTCCTAAATTTATCCCTGTAATTTTTCATAACTTATCCGGTTACGACTCTCATTTCATCATTTCACAATTTGGAGCTTCAGATGAAAAAGTAGATATAATCCCTCAGAATAAAGAGCGGTACATTGCGTTTGCAAAGTCTGTAAAAGTAGATGCTGAGCATTCTATAAAACTGAGATTCCTTGACTCGTTTCGCTTTATGGCGAGTAGCCTCGATAAACTTTCTAGTCATTTACAGCCTGAACAATTTACAGAAATTCGACGCGTTTTCCCTGAAGAAGCGCAGTTTAATTTACTTCGGCGTAAGGGTGTTTTTTGTTACGAATATCTCGACTGCTTAGACCGCCTCGAAGAACGTGCCTTACCATCGAAACAATCCTTTTACAGCTCGCTGAATTCAGCAGATATTAGTGATGATGACTATTTACATGCACAACATATCTGGGAGCAGTTCCACATTCAAACGCTGGGTGAATACTCCGATTTATATTTAAAGACAGATGTACTTTTGTTAGCTGATGTTTTTGAAAATTTTCGCTGTGTTTGCATGAACACCTACAGCCTTGACCCATGTCAGTATTTTACTGCACCTGGGTTAAGTTGGGACGCGATGTTAAAATACACGCGTGTGAATTTGGAGCTGCTAACTGATATTGATATGGTGCACTTTATAAAAGCATCCATTCGAGGCGGTCTGAGTCAGTGCAGCGGCCGGTATTCGAGGGCTAATAATAAGTACATGCCGAGTTTCGATTCCAGTCAGGAATCTCGGTATATCGTTTACCTCGATGCTAATAATCAGTATGGGTGGGCGATGAGTCAGCATCTACCGGTGAGTGGTTTCCGCTGGCTGACGCAGTGCGAAATTGATGCTTTACAGCTACACGCCCTAGGTGATGAAGCTGATAAAGGTTATTTCCTCGAAGTTGACTTACAGTATCCTAAAGAGTTACACACTTCTCATAATGACCTACCGTTCTGCCCTGAAAATATGAAGTCCCCGTACATTGCATCAACGACGAAAATGCTCATTGCTAATTTATGCGATAAATCTAAGTATATCATTCATTACCGAAATTTAAAACAGTGTTTGCAGCATGGTTTGAAGTTATCCAAAATTCATCGCGTACTAGAATTTAATCAGTCACCGTGGCTAAAGCCATATATCGATCTGAACAATAATTTAAGAACGAATGCGGTTAACGAGTTTGAAAAAGATTTCTACAAGCTCATGAATAACAGTGTGTTTGGTAAGACTATGGAGAATGTTGACAAACGCGTTGATGTAAAATTGATTACAAACTGGGATAATATTAAGAAAAGGTATGGTGCTAACTATTTAATAAGTAAACCAAATTTCCACAGCTGCACCATCATACATGAGAATTTAGTTATTATACAGATGAATCGTGTCAAGGTTAAGTATGACAAACCTACCTACGTCGGCTTCACAGTACTTGAATTGGCTAAAACACTCATGTATGAATTCCATTACGATTATATGATGAAGAAGTACGCGCATAATGCGCAATTGCTCTACACAGATACCGATTCGTTTATTTATCAAATCAAAACTGATGACTATTACAATGATATAAAGCCTGACTTGGGTAGGTTTGATACGAGTAACTATCCTGCAGATAATCAATATCATCTACCGCTAGTGAACAAAAAGGTTCTAGGTAAAATGAAAGATGAATGTGCTGGGAATATTATCGATTCATTTGTAGGTACTAAATCCAAGTCATATTGCATAAAACTCTTAAATGAATTACAAATAAAGAGATTGAAGGGGGTTAAAAAGAATGTCGTTCAGAATCAGCTAAGTTTTGAAAACTATAACAATTGCATTAAAAGTAATCCACCTGTTTTGCATAAGCAAATGTCTGTCATTAGAAGCAAGAAGCACCAGTTGTACACTCATTTAATTAGTAAGGTAGCCCTTAATAGCGATGATTGTAAACGGTTTGTCATTCCAAATTCTACCAACACGCTAGCCTGGGGGCATAGTAGTATTGATAAGTACTACTTTACATAAACATTATGCTAGAGGTGTGTGTACTTACGTTACGCTGTCTTACATCACAATTCGGGAGAGGAACGGTGGTACGGCAAGTCTAAACTTGTACATTCAAGAATTGCATCGAGAAGTACGCTAGGGTAAAATGATTCGAGATAAAACATGTACATACAAGATGTAAATAAATAATGTAGAATTGGCATATTCTTTTATTTTAGGTTAGGTATCACCTTCCTCCCGCTCCTTATTTGCAGGATAGAGTTTTTGTTTATTACTCATAGAAGAAGAAAGAAGGTGATGAGCAGTTTCGTAAGTATAGTTCGGTAAGTATCTCGAGAGAAGAATTTTTTTTTTTGTCAAAAAAGCACATAGCTTTGTAAAGCACGTAGAATTTGCCACCACCGGGGTAGCACTGTTCTCTCTGGATTAAAAGCTTTGTTTCCAAACAAGAGCACGTGGAATTTGCCGTCACCGGGGTAGCACGGTGATTAAAGATGGTGGATGACAGCTCTGTCAGAAAAGCACATGGGTTTGTAAAGCATTTAGAATTTGTCGCCACCACATAGAGTGTAGCACGGTGATTAAAGATGGTGGATGACAGCTGTCAAAAAAGCACATGGCTTTGTTTCCACGTAGAATTTGCCGTCACCGGGCAGCACGGTGATTAAAGATGGCGGATGACAGCTGTCAAAAAAAAGCACATGGCTTTGTTTCTACGTGGAATTTGCCGTCACCACATAGAGGGCAGCACTGTTCTCTCTGGATTAAAGATGGTGGATGGCAGCTGTCAAAAAAGCACGTGAGTATGTTTTCAAACAAGACCACGTGGAATTTATCGCCACCACATAGAGGGCAGCACTGTTCTCTCTGGATTAAAGATGGCGGATGACAGCTGTCAAAAAAGCACGTGAGTATGTTTTCAAACAAGAGCACGTGGAATTTTTCAATTTGCCGCCACCACATAGAGGGCAGCACTGTTCTCTCTGGATTAAAGATGGCGGATGACAGCTAACGAAATTGCCCGCATGATAGCAGCACAGTGCTCTATTGATTAAAGATGGCGGATGACAGCTGTCAAAAAAAGCACGTAGCTTTGTTTCCCAACAAGAGCACGTAGAATTTTTCAAATTGCCGCCACCACATTTCAAAGGTATCTAGCTAAAGAGTACAGCACTGTGCTCTGTTGATTAAAGATGGTGGATGGTAGCTGTCAAAAAAGCACGTGAGTTTGTTTCCAAACAAGAGCACGTGGAATTTTTCAATTTGCTGCCACCACATAGAGGGCAGCACGGTGCTCTCTTGATTAAAGATGGCTGCTGTCACGTGGAATTGTCTGCTACCACAGGTATCTAGCTAAAGAGGGCAGCACTGAGGTTTGCGATGCAATATGGCTGCTGTCAAAAAGCATTTTTCAAATTATCCGCCACCACATTTCAAAGGTAAGTAGCTAAAGAGGGCAGCACTGTGCTCTATAGATTAAAGATGGCGGATGACGGCTGTCAAAAAACACGTGGCTTTGTTTACCTCGCGCTAGTTAGGTTAAGTTGGTAGCACTAAGGTTTAGACCCGTCAAGATGGCAGCACTGCCGATGACAGGTGACGAAAGAGGGCAGCACGGTGCTCAAAGATGGCGGATGGCAGCTGTCAAAAAGCATGTGGCTGTCAAAAAGCACGTGGCTTTGTTTACCTCTCGCTAGTTAGGTTAAGTTGGTACCACCGAGGTTTATTCCCGTCAAGATGGCAGTACTGAGGTTAGCGATGCGTTGTTGTCTGTCAAAAAGCACGTGGCTGTCAAAAAACACGTGGCTTTGTTTACCTCATGCTAGTTAGGTTAAGTTGGCACTACTGAGGTTTAGGCCCGTCATGATGGCAGTACTGAGGTTTGCGATGCGTTGTTGTCTGTCAAAAAGCACGTGGCTTTGTTTACAAATCTGTCAAAAAGCACGTGGTTGTCAAAAAGCACGTGGCTTTGTTTACCTCATGCTAGTTAGGTTAAGTTGGCACTACTGAGGTTTACGCCCGTCAAGATGGCAGTACTGAGGTTAGCGATGCGTTGTTGTCGATGACAGCTGTCAAAAAGCACGTGGCTTTGTTTACAAATCTGTCAAAAAGCACGTGGTTGTCAAAAAGCACGTGGCTTTGTTTATCTCGAGCTAGTTAGGTTAAGTTGGCACTACTGAGGTTTAGGCCCGTCAAGATGGCAGTACTGAGGTTAGCGATGCGTTGTTGTCGATGACAGCTGTCAAAAAGCACGTGGCTTTGTTTACAAATTCAAATTTCGCGCTAGTTAGGTTAAGTTGGCAGTACTGTCGCGCTAGTTAGGTTAAGTTGGCAGTACTGGAAGAGGCCACTGGCTGAGGTGGAGGTGGCCACTGGGTATATATACTTTATTTGAATATACGTGCATTTTCTGAATATAAGTATGTGTACGGAACCAAAAAGAAAAGATTAGCGAGTGTTCATAAGTTATCACAAATAAAAAACATTTATTTAAAAATGTGACTGATGGCGATAAATACGTCTTTGCCCTATAACTGCTCTTTGCCTCTAGTTTCGCAAGAACCCTTCTTCATTCCGTTTATTTTCAAATATCCGCAAAACATCAAGGATAGGTCTGAAGAATTGTTTAATATAAGGTAAAATTATAAAATGAAATATTGTTTATCTACAATTATGACATTCAGGCGTATATCCCTCCACAGAGGGATTTGGCGGAAGCAAGGGCAACCGACCGTAAAACAGGGGCCAAATACTCTTGTGCGACGATGTATGCACCCGCGACCTCACAGGTATATGAAAATGAGGAGGAAAAGTAGAAGAAGCAGAATGACTTTCAGGCGTATCTAAACTCAAAACTTCGAGGTCGATGAGTGTCACCTTGAAGTTTTACGAATGAGCTAACATTTTGCATAGCTTGACTTTTATTAATTGGAGCAAGATATAGGAGGGAGGTGCGAGCTTGTCTTTTCGAAAGTTGAAAAATAAGGGCACCCTACGTTTATGCAATTTTGAATATTTTAGTGCGATTTGATAATATCCCATGATTTTCTATCAAGACCAAAACATGTCATTCTCTGTTAATTAACCTGTTCTTTTTCAGGTATAATTCTGTTGCCACATGCTTTCTTTTTCAGATAGTTCATAATTTTTAAAATTCAAAATTAACTTCGGTATACTAAAGAACCAAACAGTTATAAATTAACCGAATCGAAACTGGAAAGCGATGGCTTCAGATATTACAAAAATAAATCGTCCATCTGTCTCAGTCTCATCCTTGGCTTTGGCGAAATGAAGATGACTGAGATATGAGCGATGCTGGTAATGACATTCCTTATGCAGCTAGTCCTTAGTATGAATGTTGTGAAAATATCGCTCATATGATGTTATGTTGTTTAAGGTGATACAGGATTGTGATCGATTTGCAAGAAGACCTCGACAGAGTTGTGAGATTGACAGCAGACAATAAAATTAAGGCGTATGGGGTGAAATGTTAGGTTGTTTTATCAACAGAAAAATCCTGTCGGTTTTAATTTCTGCATTGATGGGGGTGAAAATACCTCATGGGGATCATTGCAAGAACCTAGATATTAATATAAGGAGAGATCTGCATTGTGGTAATCACGTGAACGGGATTGTAAATAAAGTGTACATTGATTTGAAGTTATTCAGGGATTGTAGCAAGGATGCAAATGAGAGGACATATAAGTCACTGGTAAGTCCATATTAGTGTATGGGACCCTCACCAGGATTACTATGTGAGGAACACCATAGGTTTGCGTTGCCTGTAAATGGCGCCGCAGTGTGAGAATCGCTATAGATCTGTGTTATATGTGCGTATTACATTACCTGTGAGTAGTACCATAATGTGTGGAATACCGCGAGTGTACGCTACTTTTGATTATTACCGCAGCATGACAAATACAATAGTTTTACTTTCCTAGCGATAAGTACAATTATGAGGGCCGATGTCCTGGATTTTGGGACCCCTTTAGACTACAAGCATCATCGATTCAGTATTCTGCTTTAGAAGCAGTCCCTAGGTCAGTAATATTATTTGTACCGGTTGGTACACCTACACGCTGCACATTTTAATTTTCCGCCTTTAAGTACTCCTCTACAGCTGAAACTCTGAACTTTAAAACTGAATTAATTCAACCGTTTATCTGAAGATGACACTGTGTTAATTTCGAATTGTTTTTGTTTATTAATTACCAAGAAGTGTGGACAGTCTCTCACAGATGTCGCTACCAAAAACTATGATCATGCACCCTGGTGCGAAGTGAAGGAACTTTGGTTGGAGAAATTTTGTATTTATAAGTTTTGGTCCTTACTAAATTTTGTCCTCTCATTTGTGGGTTGGCAATATTAACCTTTCCTTCCGCCTGTTTTGAACTTCGCCAATCAGTAATTTCTGTAATTAATTTTGGACCAATAGTGTCCTTCTTCCTCAATTTTTGATCTGTAACTTTTGTGGAACCGATAAACGCCTGTGGGTGTGTCTTAATTATTCTTGAAAGGTCTCGAATCTTCCATGAGGGTTTAAAAACTGCTGATTTTCTCGGCTCGTGGCCACTTCAACAGCATCTAGCTTAGTGTATGGAAGTATAGCAGGGGGCGGGTTGCGCTTCTTCCTTCGAGCAGCAGCTCTTCAGCAACGGTAATGGCCTTTTAACATCTTTATTTCATTCTTGCTCAGCAGTTTAACCCCCGGGGAAGGTTCGAAACCTTTTCGAAGTATCCTTCCTGTTCAAAAATGTAACTTAGTGCCGGCTTATGTAAACATTTTTTTATTACTGTAACTGTAAATCGGGGAAAGATAGTGCCTTACCCTCTCGAGCTCCCCTTCAATTTGGATTTGAGGTGACTACGTTTTCATAACCGATTTTCTTCTCTTCATTAATTTGTTAAATTATTTTTCTTATACGAGTCACCTCTATAGTATGGGAATAGCCCCTGTGTATCGGCTTAGCGCCACTTAGGTTTTAACAAGCTTTCATGTAGGAGTGCAAGTACTCGCCTCCATTCAGCGTTGTATTTTGGGCCATTAACTTAACCCGTTTTGTTTTCCTTCCTGCGAAGGCCCAGTAGATTGGGTACGAGGTACCCCTGTTCCATTATAAGTTGTGCCTTGATGGCAGTTTAGTGTAATCATCTGTTATTGCCTTTAATAGGCTTGGACAATTGAGAGCGGGTCAGCTCTTTCTGGTATTTTGAAAGGTGCCTCTAGGAGGCTTGGCATTACGAGGTGGGAGCAAGTGCTCCATGTAATGAGGGGTTTTCTGCCCTTTGGTAATTTGTGGTTGTGAGCTGAGAGCTCAGAAATTGTAAAAATTAGGGCTTGTGGCCCAGATTGTTAAAGTCTATCTAAATCTCGGATTCTTGGTCTTGTACCTGATTTGTCTTGTTGTACTCGTTAAGTTTTCAAATTCTATGTATAAATTGTTTAAATGTTGTTGTCTGTTGAAAATATAACCTTTATTTAAATTTTAAATTCATCTTTCGGACTTGTAGTTAGACCCATTCCAGCCCGCACCTTCTTTCACTTCTGCTGATCCACCAAAACACGGTAACATTATTGTTTAACGCTAGTTTCTGAGAATGTGGGGCATTGTTTTAAATTTATATCCATTCATTCATTCTTCGTCCTCACGTTTTGAATCCTGGTCAGTGGAGGATTTTGGACTTTTAAATTGTTATTACATTTCGTCTCGTTTCGTACCATTAGGGGCCGATGATCTACATGTTAGGCCCCTTTAAACAATTAGCATCATCTTCACCTCACCAGGATTACTTTGAATTGAGAACTGGAAACAATTCAAAGAAAGTCAGTTCGGTGATATTTCAGTGCGTTTGAATCAGACAGATCCGTGGAGTTTCGTCATTTAAAAAAACTCGTGCGGGTCAAAATAATCCCAAAAATCAGGTCTCTATTCACTTCAATAGTAACTGAAGGGAAATTATTATTATCATTTTTATTATCGCCATACTCAAAGCCACGTCACAACACTTTCTACTGTGAAATATACTCCCATTACATATAGCCGAAAAAAATTACCCTTTTAATCAGTTACCCTTTTAAGCAGTTAAGTTTTTAATTACTATAATTAAAAAATGGAACCTGTTTTGAATTTAAGTGCCCTTCGGTGAAGTCACATATGTTGTGATATGGGTGTTGCCAGCGATGTGGAAGACATAGGATATCGTCAGCTGTGCCTATCTCCATGATCGCTTCATTATAACTTTCTTCTTACTAAACAATGCTGAGAATAATTTTAAATCGAATATCACGACAGATTATGATCATCATAATCATCATCATCATCATTGGTATGAACTGGAAGTTACAAGGGCTTTAATCAGGAGAATAGGATGGCAGTTCTCAGCTCCATGAACTGAATCATTTCACCGCGGCTCCTGTTACATCGCTAAAGCAGTTTAATGTAAAATGATGGATTAACTTTGTTGGGAGTGTTTACGGATTTGTTTCTTAACACCATTCACGGATAATGTTCCAAGAATTTTTCTATGGCAACGCTCGAGTGGATTTTGTGAACTCTATGATGGATTTTCTCGGTCGATGGATCTTTAAAGTGCTCGTCCATCCCTGGATTTAAGACCCAATAACTCCAACTTAAAGATGAAGAAACCAAAAGATATTATTTCAGAACTATTCGAAACCCTTGAGGGTAAGCTGCATCAATGACATCTCTTGCATGTCGTAAGAGATGAATTAAATTGACATCCGTAGAAACTCTCAACTTGGAAGAGTTATGTAGTAACTACGTGTGTCTCACAATGCTTCCTCTTAACTAAACCAGACACTGAAGAGTCTGAAAATTGCAGGTTCAATTTAGATTTCCTCTGTGCATCTAGTCTTTGAGTCGTATCTTTTGATTGCCTTCCATTTCTGTTGAAATACTACCTTTATGAATAACAGGAATAGTTTATTTTTATCTTAATAATGTGGAGCGCAGATACATGTCAAATATACTCATCGTTATTCAAGGAATTTCTCACTGCTTTATCTCCAAGCGGAGAACTTCATCTCCTGTTCCTTCATTTAGTTTTATTTCTCCTCCTGCAAATATTTCCCTTCATTCTTACATTCGTTGTTAAATTACAAATATTCCTTCCTTGCCTTTTAGGAAACAGTATGTCATCTTCAAAGAAATTGTTCTTTTTCCATCTGTTTTCAACTTTATTTATTTTCCCCCTCCTTGATGTCAGTACTTCTTTCTTCACCGAATCTTGATTGCAAAGTCATTTGTAATCATGAATAAACGAATCTCTCTGTAATAAAATCTTAATTCAAGGGCACGCGTGGTACATAGGGAAATATAAGCCTGAAGGTTCTTCTTTGTTACGATAGTTTGGAAGTATATAGAACCAAGCATATATCTATAAGCAGCAATTCATAGAAGGTACCAATCCACACGATGTAATAACCATTTAAAAATTTATTGACAAGCTGTCCGATAAGAAAAAGGCTGGGACCATTGAGAGGTCAGTGGAAGGAATAAGAGGAACAATAATAAAGTTTAATCAAGACTACAGTATCTATTCTTTCTACTTGAAAGATAACTAAAATAAAACTCAACATTCCGTAACATGGTACAGTAGTATAACAACTATTTTTATTAATGTATTTACAAGAAATCCCTAGATCATTTACAAAATGTTATATTAATTGAGGCAATTGAAAAGGACGTAGCAAACTGCAAGCCTCAGCGGAACGGGATAAATGAACACAGTTTCCAAATAAACAAGAAGAGAAGGAGGGCAATGGGGAGGGACGAGGACGGAATCGCAAGAGTGGGAGTCGCCTAAGCACTTTGAAATGCAGAGTACAAAGTCAGTTCATAGTAAGGTTCCTGAGTGCAGGCCTCGTGTTCAATAATTCAAAACTCTTCAGTCTATTGATTAATTGGATGCCATTATTATGTTAAAAAGAAACACTCATGTAAACTGAAACCAGCCATAGGGCCCTGATTGCCAAAACCCACTAGGCAAATAATAATAATAATAATAATAATAATAATAATAATAATAATAATAATAATAATAATAATAATAATAATAATAATAATAATAATAAAGCACTCTGTTGCTCACCCAATGCAGTAGAAAATAAACAGAATTTCCCAGCAGAATACTGGGTACCCGTTGGACGACCCTACAACCTCACTCGGTATCAGTGCTGGACTGAAGACCGAGGGAAGAATTTATACCATCACAGAAAGTTCGTGAAGATAGCGCACATGGGTTCGTGAAACATCAGATAGTGACGCAGCGAGCGACGTAACCCAGTGGTAGATCAGTATGCGGTGAGCTGTCCAGCAGGTCGGGCGCTAAGCGAGGCCGCAGCGAAGGCACAAGCCCGATTACATGAGTGTTGATAGCGGCGAGTAGAGCAAGACCAGTGGAGTTCGTGATAACAGCAGCCGTAATTAGGTGAGTGGCCGTTGCATCTTCTTCTGCTTATTCGTGAAACGTTTCTGCTTATGCAGGTCGTTCACAGAGCCTCTTTCAGTCTATTCTTTCCCCCACCCCCCCACAGTCTATCATCGGTCACTGTAGTAGTCCTCTACGATTTACGCCATCCTCCAACTGATCCCTCCATCCTGTTCGAGGTCTTGCGATGAGTCTTATGCCAGATTCTGTCCAATCCAGAGCTCTTCTTGGTAATCTTTCTTGTCCCAATCTTTTGACGTGGCGGAACAATTTCAGGCTATTTCTGTCCATAGTTTCCTTTAGAGGGGTTGATCTGTAGGGTGTTTCGTATTGTTTAATTTTTTCTTCGCCCTCCTCGTTTTACCCAAGATCCGTCGCAGAGGGTGCACCTCTGTCGCTTGTAATCTATTCAGATCTTTTTTGAAGCTTATTATTATTATTATTATTATTATTATTATTATTATTATTATTATTATTATTATTATTATTATTAGAAAATATCAATGTTTCCTTGCTACAGTACGTAAGAAAACAGTACAAAAGGGTGTCAAGCTTGCGCTGGTAGAGGTAGTCCTACAGACAGCAGCAGCAAGGCCATCTCTTTGCACCACATCGTTGTTCTCAGCCACGTGGATTGTTAACAAGTTGAGTGCATCTTGTACCCGCTATGATCTATTTCCTCGGTCGATGGATCATGAAAGTGCTGCTCCATCTCGGATTTTTCACTTTGTAACTTCAACATAAAGATGAAGAAACCATTATAATTTTTTTTTTCAGAAATTTATACGAAACGGTCGTAAATGACCACATCTTGATACAGTGAGTGAAATGCTTAAAATATGCTGTGATTACGGGGAAGTACGCGATGCCTCAATCAATCAATACTGATCTGCATTTAGGGCAGCCGCACAGGTGGCAGATTCCCTATCTGTTGCTTTCCTAGCATTTTCCGAAATGATTTCAAAGAAATTGGAAATTTATTGAAAATCTCCCTTGGTAAGTTATACCAATCCCTAACTCCCCTTCCTATAAATGAATATTTGCCCCAGT
Source organism: Anabrus simplex (assembly GCF_040414725.1). Classification (NCBI taxonomy): domain Eukaryota; kingdom Metazoa; phylum Arthropoda; class Insecta; order Orthoptera; family Tettigoniidae; genus Anabrus; species Anabrus simplex. The sequence goes on from NC_090271.1 coordinate 281,657,764, forward strand.
TTGTCCTCTTGAATTCCAACTTTATCTTCATATTGTGATCTTTCCTACTTTTATAAACGCCATTCAAACTTATTCGTCTACTAATGTCATTCCACGCCATCTCTCCGCTGACAGCTCGGAACATACCACTTAGTCGAGCAGCTCGTCTTCTTTCTCTCAATTCTTCCCAACCCAAACATTGCAACATTTTTGTAACGCTACTCTTTTGTCGGAAATCACCCAGAACAAATCGAGCTGCTTTTCTTTGGATTTTTTCCAGTTCTTGAATCAGGTAATCCTGGTGAGGGTCCCATACACTGGAACCATACTCTAGTTGGGGTCTTACCAGAGACTTATATGCACTCTCCTTTACATCCTTACTACAACCCCTAAACACCCTCATAACCATGTGCAGAGATTGGTACCCTTTATTTACAATCCCATTTACGTGATTACCCCAATGAAGATCTTTCCTTATATTAACACCTAGATACTTACAGTGATCCCCAAAAGGAACTTTCACCCCATCAACGCAATAATTAAAACTGAGAGGACTTTTCCTATTTGTGAAACTCACAACCTGACTTTTAGCCCCGTTTATCAACATACCATTGCCTGCTGTCCATCTCACAACATTTTCGAGGTCACGTTGCAGTTGCTCACAATCTTGTAACTTATTTATCACTCTATAGAGAATAACATCATCCGCAAAAATCCTTACCTCCGATTCCACTCCTTTATTCATATCATTTATATATATAAGAAAACATAAAGGTCCGATAACACTGCCCTGAGGAACTCCCCTCTCAATTATTACAGGGTCAGACAAAGCTTCACCTACTCTAACTCTCTGAGATCTATTTTCTAGAAATATAGCAACCCATTCAGGCATTCTTTTGTCTAGTCCAATTGCACTCATTTTTGCCAGTAGTCTCCCATGATCCACCCTATCAAATGCTTTAGACATGTCAATCGCGATACAGTCCATTTGACCTCCAGAATCCAAGATATCTGCTATATCTTAATGGAATCCTACAAGTTGAGCTTCAGTGGAATAACCTTTCCTAAAACCGAATTGCCTTCTATCGAACCAGTTATTAATTTCACAAACATGTCTAATATAATCAGAAAGAATGCCTTCCCAAAGCTTACATACAATGCATGTCAAACTTACTGGCCTGTAATTTTCAGCTTTATGTCTATCACCCTTTCCTTTATACACAGGGGCTACTATAGCAACTCTCCATTCATCTGGTATAGCTCCTTCGGCCAAACAATAATCAAATAAGTACTTCAGATATGGTACTATATCCCAACCCATTGTCTTTAGTATATCCCCAGAAATCTGATCAATTCCAGCCGCTTTTCTAGTTTTCAACTTTTGTATCTTATTGTAAATGTCATTGTTATCATATGTAAATTTTATTACTTCTTTGGCCTTAGTCTCTTCCTCTATCTCGACATTATCCTTGTAAACAACAATATTTACATACTGCTGACTGAATACTTCTGCCTTTTGAAGATCCTCACATACACACTCCCCTTGTTCATTAATTATTCCCGGAATGTCCTTCTTGGAACCTGTTTCTGCCTTAAAATACCTATACATACCCTTCCATTTTTCACTAAAATTTGTATGACTGCCAATTATGCTTGGCATCATGTTATCCTTAGCTGCCTTCTTTGCTAGATTCAATTTTCTAGTAAGTTCCTTCAATTTCTCCTTACTTCCACAGCCATTTCTAACTCTATTTCTTTCCAGTCTGCACCTCCTTCTTAGTCTCTTTATTTCTCTATTATAATAAGGTGGGTCGTTACCATTTATTACCACCCTTAAAGGTACAAACCTGTTTTCGCATTCCTCAACAATTTCTTTAAACCCATCCCAGAGCCTGTTTACATTTTTTATTTACCGTTTTCCACCGATCATAGTTACTTTTTAGAAACTGCCTCATACCTGCTTTATCAGCCATATGGTACTGCCTAACAGACCTACTTTTAAGACCTTCCTTTCTATCACATTTATTTTTAACTACCACAAAAACAGCTTCATGATCACTAATACCATCTATTACTTCAGTTTCCCTATAGAGCTCATTTGGTTTTATCAGCACCACATCAAAAAAATTTTTTTGCTCTGGTTGGTTCCATCACTTTCTGAATCAGCTGTCCTTCCCATATTAACTTATTTGCCATTTGTTGGTCATGCTTCTTGTCGTTCGCATTTCCTTCCCAAATGACATCTGGCAAATTCAGATCTCCCGCTCCAATCACATTTCTTTCCATGTCGTTTCCCACATAGCTGACTATCCTATCAAATAATTCCGAATCCGCATCAGTGCTACCCTTTCCCGATCTGTACACTCCAAATATATCAAGTTGCCTATTATCTTTAGAAATGAGCCTTACACCTAGAATTTCATGTGTCTCATCTTTAACTTTTTCGTAGCTTACAAATTCTTCTTTCACCAGAATGAAAACTCCCCCTGCCGCCTTTCCTATCCTACCTCTACGATACACACTCCAGTGCCGTGAGAAAATTTCTGCATCCATTATATCATTTCTCAGCCTTGATTCAACTCCTATTACAATATCTGGTAAATATATATCTATTAAATTACTTAATTCTATTCCTTTCTTTACAATACTTCTACAGTTCAACACTAACAATTTTCTGTCATCCCTACTTGATTTCCAGTTCCCTGTTCCCTTATCACCGCTCCCTAGGCCATCCTGTTTCCCTGAATGTACCTCCCTATTACCCTTCCAAACAAATTTCCTAACTTATACGTACCACTGCGGTTTAAATGAAGGCCATCCGAGCGCAGATCCCTATCTCCTACCCACCCATTAGGATCTAGAAATTTCACTCCCAGTTTCCCACATACCCACTCCATAGTCTCATTTAAATCCCCAATCACCCTCCAGTCAGTATCCCTCCTACACAGTATTCCACTAATAACAATCTCCGCTTTCTTAAACTTCAACCGTGCTGTATTTACCAGATCCCACACATCTCCAACTATGTTGGTACTTATGTCAGCTTGCCTTACGTTGTTGGTACCAACGTGAAACACTACCACCTTCTCCTTCCCCTCCTCCCTCTCTTCTACTTTCCTCAACATCTGCCTCAACCTAATTCCTGGATAACATTCTACCCTGGTTCCCTTTCCTCCACACACTTTCCCCTCGTGTCTAACGATGGAATCCCCCATGACCAGAGCCTCAACCCTACCCACCTTATTTGATCCCCTCCCCTCCTGGTCAGCCCTATCTTTCCTGATAGCTGCAGAAGCTACTTCCTCCTCCCTTTTCTCCTTCCCATGACCCTGTTCCACCTGTCTTTTCTTATCCTCTACTCTACATTTCCCTTTCCTACATTTTCCCTTCCTCCTACTTCCACGCATCTCAGCAACAGTTCCCTGTCCCTCATCTTCCCTCTGTTGTTCTACCTGGAGTGACTCGTACCGATTCCGCACAGACACCTGTCCTGAATTCTGATCCTGAATAGAGCCCTTGGCCTGCAATCTCCTTCCCCTTAGAACATTAGACCACCTGTCTTCTATGACTCCTCCCTTTCCTTCCCCTCCCTCTTGTACACCTATGTAACCTGTTCATTGTTTGAGGGAGTCCTATCTTCCTTCCTGTCTTCTGTGAGAATCCTAATTATCTCCCTCAAACTTTCCAACTCCTCCCTCATACCCCTCAATGCCTCACCACACCCACAATAAGTACACTCGCGCTCGTTAGCCATTCCTTACGGGGGGGAAATTTCAAATTATAAAATAAAATAACTTATTTGCAAAAAAATAAATGAACGGAGGCATGGGCGCCCGCAAGGGGGGGCAAGGGGGGGCGCTTGCCCCCCCCCCTGGAATTCTAAAAAGTTGATGTTCAATTGTTTAATATCATACCAGATTATTTCATAAACTGAACTTACTGTCAGTCATCTAGCATCTGTTATATTCGCAAATTTCTGTAAAAAATTTAATGTTGCTGACGTTATATCGGTATTTATATTCAAGAAAATTGTTAATGTGCCTCCCCTTGGAAAAGATCCTGCGGGCGCCCATGAACGGAGGGATATATTGTCTGGGATAGTACACGACAATAAGGTAATTAATATACGACTACACTTCAATACTACTTAGTCGTGCTCTATTTTTTTATCCTACAACGCCTAACAGGATAAAAGCTGCTGTTAATTACTGAATATCGAAAGTAATACACAAGAACTACACAATTCCAAACTGCAATTAAGCCTATCCTAATTTCAACAATATTTTAGTAAGAGTTTCTACGGATACCTCTACTACACCAGTACTACACAAATATTTTACAATAATAAAATAAGCACACTAAATTCTAATAGGATATTACTCGTATACTACTGTACAGTACACTACTGTAATTTTTAAACTACTTTCAGACGTATCCTAATTACGATACCGGTACCGTACCGTATGTCACTACTAAGCACAACAGAAATGAAATTTGCAAGAACTACTGTACTCAAAGATTACCAACGAAGCTAAATGCTTAGACAAATTATTATTAGTATTGCGGCCTAATAGATATACACGAAAGATAACACACGAATATAGCAGGCAAGATACGGCACTATCTAAATATACTGTATCTATACTACAATGTATCTACACTACACTACACTGCGTTTGGTTAAATGCTTAAGTATCAAAAGGATTGCCGTACACGAAGAAAAACACGAATATAACTGGCAAGATACTATCTAATATATTATACCTTATCTTCACTACAATTCTACTGAAATGTGGTTATGTGATTATTACAGCTTCGAAGAGTGGCAGTTTTTATTTCTCACTGAGAAGAAAGTGGACAAAATTTCCGATGCTCTTCCCCGGATTATTATGCATAAATTATTAAAATAACCTTTGTGCATTTATGGACAGCACTTAAGCTGGAAGCACGAAATCTTCACTTTTACACCCACAAATGCAATACTTCTGTTAACTGCGATGAATTATAACGAACTGATTGCTTCATTGTCACTGACTGTGTATCGTAATTTGTTGTTTTATACACAACTAGCAAATGTGCCCGTGCTTCGTTATGGTATTTTACATCGTATACGGATTTCTAAATAAATTACTTTAAGCGCCGTATTTGAGATTTCATGATATTTATTAAAGTGCAGACCTCCATTTCGAGATTCACTACTCCTACACGGTACATGATATTAACAATCGCTTTGCGCTATTTGACGTCCCCTTTATCCTTCTACATGTTCGGTTCTAAAGCATTTTCTCGTACCTCCTATATTTATGTACTAGCTAATGTACCCGTGCTTCGCTACGGTATTCTACATTGTATTCGAATATCGAAGTAAATAGTGTGCATGCAGTAAATAAGATTGTTTTAAAATTGCATGCCTCTTAGCGTTATCCGAGAAAGAGCATGGGGAGGTCCCCGTACGTTGTTTGCAAAGTAAAGTGTTTGTTATGGATTTGTGATATAACGGCAGGCTTACTTGCCTACTGCCATTCACAATCGAGTTGGGAAGTTTACATTATAATTGCAATCCCCATTGCCTACTATGCGGACAGAATCGATTTGGGGAGTTTTCGTTAAAATGGCAGCCCCCCTTTCCTACTTCCAGACAGATTACAGTTTTTATTATAATGGCAGGCAATTACCCTACTATCACTCGAAATTGAGTTGTGCAGTTATCATTATAATGCCAGGCCCATTTTCCTACTTCCAGCCAGCTTACTGCCAGTCACACCAAGTTGGTGAGTTTCCATCAAAATAGCAGGCCACTATGCCTAATGCCAGTCACATTTTAGACGAGGACATTTCTTTATAATGGCGGGCACCCTTGCCTACTGCCAAACACAATCGGGTAGGGGAGTTTTAAACAAAACTGCATGCTCACTTGCCTTCTGCAAGTCAAATCGAGAAGTGAACTATTCATTACAATTGTAGACCTTCCTTACTAATGACAGTAACACAGGAGTTGGAGAAGGAACCCTTTCATACTGCCAGTCAAAGTAGGTGTGGGGAGTACTGATTACAATATCAGACCCACCCTTTCTCGATCGCTACAAATCGACATCAGTGAATATATATAGATCGACATACGAAAGTATATGCGTGTTTACAATATTGAAGACCTTCATTTACAGATTAACTGCTACTAAACGTACGTCATATCGACAAAGGATTATACCATAAGACACGCCGGATTTAGTGGCCTAAATGGCTGGTCCTATGATATGTCATCTATTCTTGGGTCAGATTGAGTTAGAAACGTGGAACAGAGTAACGTTCTTGTAAGATTATCTCACATTACATTACTTTTCGGATAATTATGTGACAGCAACATACATAGCATTTGGCTCATATATGGCTACTGGGTGGGCCAATTTTCGTGAAGAGTTTGATGATTCTGTATTTCATATAAGTAATCGAAGGTATGAATTATGCATGTGAAAATTCCAATTTGACTTAACATCCATTAATAGAGAAAAATCAAACGTAAAAGGGATACAGATACGGCAAAAAGTCATAAGACCAAGGTTGTAGATCATTCCAAATTGAACGGAGATTGTGCAATCTGTTATGTGATAGGAATTTCCGAAGGTCTGCACCATCATTAAAATTGCCTGCATATTTCGATATTCTTCGGGGATAAAAAGTGAAAAATTTAATGATCTTGGATGTTTTCCGTTCGTTACAGGCTAAAACGTATAATTTTGTCAAATTTCAATTATCTTCTTTTTCTTCTGGCAGATTATGCCGCAATCTGGATTTTGGGCGAGGCGGGTAAAAATTAGGACTTTCAGGAAACTAAACCAAAAATTATGCAGATGGTCATTATTACCCCTTAAACGGAAAGCTGTACGAAAATTTCGCCAAACTATTCAGTGTAGAGGCACACAGTCGTTACGATTTGATTTATATAGATAAAGAATCTGCTCCATGTAAAACACCTTTTGGGCTATGTCCGCTGGACTTAACCTGCAAAACTGACCATTCATGATATCTCCCTTATTAATCCTCCTGACGAAAAAATGCACATGAAAAAAAGGTTTAGAGGTCGAATTCCATCACGTTTGGTCGATTTCCAGTCAGGTTGGTCTTGTTCTGTATATATTGTGGAAGAGTAAAATCACCATTTCGGTTCCCTATAAACCGCCAGTCCATTCCGGAACATGAAATGTTATTTACGTTTGAAACCTACCTTTGGACAGGTGGATGCTAAATATGAATTTTGGTTCGAATGTCTTCAGTAGTTTTCAAGTTGTAAGGAATACGCTTTACACGCACCCGCTCGTGAGTTAAGTCCGATGGGACTTGTACAAAAAAACGGTCCGTTAATGATATCTCCCTTATTAATCCTCGTATCGAAATGATGCACATGAGAAAAAAGGTTTAGAAATTAATTTCTACCAAGGCAGGTAGATTTAAATTAACGTTGGTTGTGTATGTTTTGTGGAAGTGCAAAATCACTGTTTCGGTTTCGTATAAACCCCCGGTCAGTTCAGGGATTTAGAAACAATATTTGCCCTAAAACCTATCAAGAACAGGTGTATTCTAAATATGAGTATTGGTGGAAATACATCCAGTAGTTTGTAGCACTCGCGTACATACGGCGTAATTAAGGAAGAAAATAATACAGTTAAGAAAGTTGAAAGTAATAGAAAATGGATTATAACTGAGGACAGCCGGATAACGACAAATATGTAAATGCCAAGTTAATGTATTGGAAAATCAAATGCCCCTCAATAAATTATGCTAGTGTGAGTTATGGATATAATAAAGCGGTAACAGAGGAAAAAATTTAGGTCCATTGATTCCTAGGTAAACAAATAATAAGAAGATGACTAATGGTGTTATTACTTAATCTATTCGAAGGCGGTTATAACATCCAACGATATTCCGCCAATATCCCGCAGATAGGCCGATTGACGCCTCTCTTGCCTTCTACCCAAGGAACAACCACGAATTTAAAAGCATGATGAGGAAAATGGCAATACGTTACTTCCCTGCTGGCATGCAGTCAGAGACGTTGCCATGGTAACCTGTAGGTTCGTTGTCGGTCTGTCGGTCACTCAATGCAGAGCATGGTACCAGCAGAAAATTGTAAATTTCTCCGTCATGTAAAGAGTAAGGTAAATTATGAACATAACGAAAGTTGTTTATAATGAAGAGACGTTTCACGTACGGTAAACAAAGTTTACAGAAAATCAATAGTATAAGAGAAAATGGAGGAAAACCATTCTGGTTTTCCTATAAACCCCCCGTCTATTCAAAGATTTTAAAATGATATGCATATTGAAACCTTCCCCGGGATGAGTATACTCTAAATATGAAGTTTACATGAGATCTATCGAGCCGTTTCGACGCGATGGTGGAAAAACCATTCTGGTTTTCCTATAAACCCCCGTCTATTCAAAGATTTTAAAATGATATGCATATCGAAACCTTCCCCGGGATGAGTATACTCTAAATATGAAATTTGGTTGAGATCTATCCAGCCGTTTCGACGTGATGGTGGAAAAACCATTCTGGTTTTCCTATAAACCCCCGTGTATTCAAAGATTTTAAAATGATATGCATATCGAAACCTTCCCCGGGAGGAGTATACTCTAAATATGAAGTTTACTTGAGATCTATCGAGCCGTTTCGACGTGATGGTGGAAAAACCATTCTGGTTTTCCAATAAACCCCCATCTATTCAAAGATTTTAATATGATATGCATATCGAAACCTTCCCCGGGATGAGTATACTCTAAATATGAAATTTGGTTGAGATCTATCCAGCCGTTTCGACGTGATGGTGGAAAAACCATTCTGGTTTTCCTGTAAACCCCCCGTGTATTCAAAGATTTTAAAATGATATGCATATCGAAACCTTCCCCGGGATGAGTATACTCTAAATATGAAGTTTGGTTGAGATCTATCCAGCCGTTTCGACGTGATGGTGGAACAAACAGACAGACAAACAAACAGACACGAACAATTTAATTTATATAGACTAAATTGAGCTCTAAACTTTGAATAGGGTAATATTTGGGAACATTTTTAACGTTTTACATTATTTTTGCATACTTATGTATAAGCCAGAATAATGAAACTTGGTCCACATATGGCCTTTGATAGTGCCAATGTGCGCACCAAGCTTGATGATCCTATCTTTCCCATAAGTGTGTCAAACAAATGAAATACACTTGTAAAGATCACAAATTTATGAACAATCCAGAAATACGGCCAAATGTAACGTATAAGGGAGAGAGATAAGACATAAAGTCATAGGACCAAAGTTGTAGATCACTCCAATTGAATGGATATTGTGCCATCCGTTTTGTGATACGACTTACCGTTTAGCCAACAAATTGCTCAAAACAATGTCTGCACAGTCGTTAAAATTGCCTCCATATTTCGATATCTTTGGGGCTAAAAAGTGAAAAAAATTTACATCTTGGGATTTTTTCGTCCGTTACAGGCTAAAAGCTACAATTTCGCCAAATTTCAATGTTCTACCTCGTCTGGCAAGTTGTGCCGCCATCTTGATTTGAGGGGACGGGGGATAAAAATGAGGAAATTCCTGAAAATTGTTTAAGCCCACGAAATCGATAGGTTGTTGCTTTGGAGAAATTATACCACTGCGTTCTTATGCTGTGCCCAAAATTTGAGGTCCCCAGCCTGCCCCCTTCACGGAATTTTGAGAATTTTTGGTTTTTCTAGGGATCCTGGGGTCATCAGCTTCTCGCGTACCAAGATTTAAATTTCTTATATTTCTGGAAGTGCCTCATTAATTCACATCTATTTTCATTTTTAAATATTTATATATACATCGCTCTAGATCGACTTGCTTTTATATATATAGATGATTGATTGTAGTCATTAATGTCATTACTGTTATTCAGAGAGTATAAGAAGTTCTTTAGCTTCGACACAGTACATTTGAAAGGTGCTTTGCGCTGTGCCGAATTAAAGGCGTTTGCCTGACTGAGCACTGACCGCATTCGAAATCTCAATGCTGAATACCCCACCATCACTCTCATTAGAGTGGAAAAACGATGAAGAGTCTCATATATGCAACCAATACTCACCGTATTTACATTTTATGTTAAATTGTCAGGTATTAGGCTGTTTGGTGTGCATCGAGAATGTGTAGAGCACATGGAGGTATAAACCTTCAATGAAATGGCATACCACGATTTGAATAGAACTATGGGCATATTCTAGTCTGGGTGCTTTTCAGAATTAAAGATGGCTGTTAAGGCTGTTAGGGGCAAGAATATAATAATAATTCTATTGGTTTTACAACCATTAACTACTTTAAATTTTTGGAAACACCGATAGTGCAGGAATTTTGTCCCGCAGGAGTTCATTTAATTGCCAGTAAATCTACCGACACGAAGCTGGCTTATTTGAGTACTTTCAAATACTACCGGGATGAGCCAGGATCGAACCCACCGAGAGCTCAGAAGGCCAGCACTCTACCACCTCCTCTTGTAGATCTAAGAGTTTCCTTGGTCTTTAAACGATGTTCCTACTTGGAATGGATTCAGGTGCTTCCGAAATTCTCTTATTTGTTTCCATAAATGTTTGTTCTGAGAAGCCACTTTCAAAATAAATCTCCAAAGTTTGAAAACACTGAAATTGAAGTTCGGTAATGTAAATAATTTCAAATTCTACTGAATTTGTTGCTTCAGTGTCAAAATTCAGACAAAAATGGTCTGCTTGAAACAATATCGATAAACTAACGTAAAGTGATGCGGCTCTTTTCATGCACATCCCTAATAGAGGTGTGCTGCATGTATAATTTTAACTACATTCGAGTACGCCTGCCATGCTTAAATCTCCGGCAGTACCGGGAATCAAACTCAGGCCTCCGAGGACGGCAGCTAATAGCAGTAACCGTTACTCTACGGAGACAGATGGTACATTTCAATTATTACGATATATGGCTTGAAATAGCAAGTTTAGTAAAATAGAGCAATAAAAAAATTTGAATTTTAGGCAAACCCTTGACTCCTACAGCCCATTAAGACCAATAGTTCATCAAACGACTGGTACTCAACCCGCTAGTATGCAGCTATTTGGGTGTAACATTGTCAGCGCTGTCATTGTCAGTTTCGCTATCTCTCAAGCAGTTGACTTTCAGCCCTAGAACGAGGATTTAAATCCATGAAAATCTAGGGATGGAACCCGTGATGTATGAAGAAAATTTTACCTCTATACCACGGGACTGGCAGAGACGTATAGATATTGTTGGAATTATCTGGACCACGGAAAATCAATGCGGTCGTCATTTGGAATACTTTCTTATAGTAATTGCATAGGTCGGGTGATTTATAGTTGGCATGTGCGGCATGGGTGCTGTGTTGTCAGCATGTCGAAATGTTATTGTGTTGTTGAGAGTAAAATACACAAAATACTCAGTACACTCCTATTGTAATGTTTAAGGGTGTCATTTACCCCTCAAATGATAACTTCATCCCTAGATCAAGGTAGAGTGTCGTCCTTCGGATCGCAAATTTATGGGTTCAAACCCTATTTTCAATGTTCGACAATTTTCTTCCTCTTGTCTTCCCGAAACTTCTTCATCTTTTCTCGGTGTTGTCGTTTCCTCTCTTTCGTCAATTTACTGCCTGGTTTCTTTTTGGCTTTCTTTGGAAATTCATCATAAAATATATCTTTCCTAAACTTTACAATTCGTTCTTTTTACTGTCGAATGCTTCAAAATCTTCTTCGAATTCCTTGAAAAATGCAAGTTTGGTTTTCATATTTGCAGTGTTCAAAAGTATGTTTTGTTAATCTGTTTTTGTCCATTCTGTACTGGTGAACAAAGAATATTTTCTTCTTCTTCTGAGAACATGATCTACTTTTTGTGATACTGTGTGTAAATCTTGTTCTGGTTTCAATTTATACAGGCCATTCTCTCAAATTATTATGAATATTATTACGACGGCGAATCAAAAAGTAAGTTACACTAGCTCGCTGTGTGTCGTGACCGTGGCCAATGCGGTGCAAGCTACTGTAGCTGCTGACACATCCAATAGAGAGGTTGGTGTGATATCCCGTCGTGTTGTGTGTGCAGAGCGGGCAAGGCTCAAAGGCGCGTCAATTGGATGTTCACTCCATATTGGAGGTACGTGCAACGATCAGATTTCTATAGGCTAAACGGCTCAATTGCACGGACATTCATCGCGGAATAACTGCTGTATATGGCGAGCATGCAATTTCTCGCTCAGGTATTGTAAAGTGATGTAAGCAATTTGACGCCGGACGCACGGATCTCAAGACGAATATAGCCAAGGCAGACCCGCAACGTCCAGTACCGTTGCAAGTGTTGACCATGTGGATGACATCATTAGAAAGAATCGGGGCATAACATTGCAGGAAATTACCAGCATGCAGAACATTTCGTATGGCAGTGTGTTCTCCATTGTTCACCAGCATATTGGATTTCGTAAACTGTCTTAAAGATGGGTCCCACGTCCGCTCACCGATGCTAACAAGGGACAACGTTGCCAATCGTCATGGCATTTTTGCAACGGTATTCTGTGGAGGGCAACGAGTTTGTGCGGCGAATCATCACGGGGGATGAAACGTGGGTGCACCACTTCACCCTCGAAACAAAGAAAACATCGACGAAATGGGTGCACACATTATCACCACCACGAAAGGAGGCCAAAGTCCAACCCTCAGCAGGAAAGGTAATGGCGAAGGTGTTGTTTGACATGGAGGGTGTGGTGCACGTGGAATTTATGCCGAAAGGTACAACAATCAACTCGGCTTCGTATTTTCAAACATTGAACCGGTTGCATACGGCAATTAAAGAAAAGCGGCGGGGAAAATTGAGCGCCGGTCTGGTTTTGTTGCACGATGGAAACATCATCCATACAGTCCAGACTCAGTGCCATGCGATTATCATGTCCTCGGTAAGCTGGAAAAGAATCTCGATGAATGACGATTCCGAAACTATGAGGAGGTGAAAGCAGATATCTCCAGGCGGTTACATATCGCTGGAGGTGATTTTTACGCATCCGGAATCAAAAAGTTGGTTGACCGGTACGAGAAATATTTACACTCTCTTGTGGACTATGTGGAAAAGTGAACTTACATTGCATGTTGTCATAGCCGTGTTGCCTATGTGTATGAGATTTCATAAATGGCCATAATTTGGTAGTGTAACTTTCTTTTTGATTCGCCCTCATATTACTATTATTATGATAAGCTGATACTTGAATAACGAAGGCATCGGACAATCAAACTGATAAGGCCGTGAAATACGGAATATTGAATGACTCGCCTGACCTCAGTAAACTGCTATAGCCGGGAAAGAATGAGAGTACATGCTTACCAACACAGATCAAAGAGGAAATATTCATTTAATGAGTCTGGAGCGAGTTATTTGAAGCATAACACCAAGAGGAGCTGAGATTCTTGCGTTCAATACTCAACGCTCTAACGTTCTGACCTCGTAGGACGGAGTAATGAAGGACACGGTGTCCCTCAAACGTAGGTACTCGAGGTAAGAACACGGAAATGGTTGATAATGATAGACCGGATAGGAGAAATGATAATGTGTTCATTGGTAAAGGTTATTAGAAACGATACCAGAGCCGGGGTGAGTGGCTCAGACGGTTGAAGCGCTGGCCTTCTGACCCCAACTTGGCAGGTTCGATCCTGGCTCAGTCCGGTGGTATTTGAAGGTGCTCAAATACGTCAGCCTCGTGTCGGTAGATTTACTGGCACGTAAACGAACTCCTGCGGGAGAAAATTCCGGCACCTCGGCGTCTCCGAAAACCGTAAAAGAGTAGTTAGTGGAACGTAAAGCAAATGACATTATTATTATTATTACGATACTAGAGTCAACTGGGATAGTTGTGGTCATCACCACATACTCCTTAAGTTAGAACGCCAGGGAGGTGAAAGACGGAGTGTAAGACTAAATGGCTCCGAGATCTAGTACACACGACCAAGCTTGCCCCGGGGATATTGCACTGAAAATATAGAAAATAATATCCTGGTCCTATTAAGTGGGAAAAATATACTTCCCAGATATTCTTTTTCCGCTATTTAAATGTGGAATGTAAAAATTACGTCGTAGACGAGAATCTAATTCTGTGTTATCTATATACTGTGGTGCTCCAAGGATTCTTCTTAGCTCCTGCGAATGTTTAATAATTATGAATCTCCAACTCCCGCACGCTCTAAGTCCGTCGTTGCCCAGTAATCTACAGTAGAACGTGCTTCAGACAAGACAGCCCCAGAGAAAAATAATTGCTTTTGTCTACGTCGTGAATCGCTTTGTTAAAAGTAGTTTTCTATACTTGAAAATATTTATTGGATATAAATATTTATAAGACTATTTTCTGCCTTAGCACAGCCAAATATTGACCTTTCTGTCTCCGAGAGCAGTGTCTACATAAACAGATCAGAACGGAAACGATTGGTGTATGTCTCAAGCAAGAAAACATGGCATTTGATACTGAAACTTAGTAGCTGGTCTTTATGTTAAATCCGATTTTGCCGGGATATTTCCTTGTAAACAGATGTACATATAAGATTTAATACCTCGCCCTACAAAGGTTATTAGCACTATGTACCTACATATCCGGCTCCTTGGCTGAAAGGTCAGCGTACTGGCCTCCTGTTCAGAGGGACCCGGGTTCGATTCGTGTCTGGGTCAGAGACTTTAACTGTGTATCGTTAATTTCTATGGCTCGGGTGTAGAGTGTTTGTGTTTGTATTAACATACTACTGTCCACTATTGATGAGAGGAGTACAATTGCGTTTGCTTTTTCCACGCCCTCCAACATAATCCATCTACCAGCTCGTTGGCTGAATAGCCAGTGAATTGACCTTCAGTCCAGAGGGTCACGTGTTCAATTCCTGGTCTAATCAAGGATTTTAGCCGCGTTTAATTAATTCATTTAGCTCGAGGCCGCCTTTCTGTGATGATATTAACACACATCTTCATTTGCAAGGTTTGGAACTTAAATAGTGGCAACACTGCTGTGGAGATGCTATGCAACGGAATCTAAATTGTCACTGAAAGCACACGTTGGTTACATACCTACCTTACCTCAGAGGAAATGGACTCGCCCTTCCCACATCACCTGCGTGCGCACAAGCGAGAGAAACACAGTCACTTGTGAGCTAGCGGTCTAACGTAACGTTGTTACTATGTTTTCCAAACAGGAACAACGGGGTTGGATCAAGATTGAATGTGCTAGAGGTCGTACAGCACGACAGTGTCATCAAGGTCTTCAAGAGGCTTGCGGGGAATCTGCATTGCCTTACAGAACAGTGGCACGTTGGGTAAAAGCCTTCAACGATGGTCGGCAAACTGTGGCGGACATTCATCCGGCAGATCGTCCTACGAGCGTCAGTGAAGAAGAAGTGCATGCTCTCGCCGCGTTACTCGACAGTGATCGAAACCAGACGATTCGTGAGCTCGCATTCGCTTCAGAACCGTTGCAGAGATACCTGTTAAAGGTATACAACGACTTCCACATCGCTAGCAACGGATTATACACAACGCTCGTGACCACACTGAAGGTCAGTAAAGGTTGCTAACTTGTAACTCTTTTGTAACTGTTGTAAATAAATAGTTCCCACTATTTAAATTCCAACCTTCGTATGTGCAACACGTCACACTACTATACATACACAATGACACAAACACGCAATAGTGAACATATTCCGCCCTTTAGGGTTGTGAACAAGAAGGGCATACCGCCGTGAAACTGGATTTAATGAATATTAGTGTCCACTCCAGATAATTAGGGAAAAGGCCAGGAAAATAAGAAGAAGACCCTTCCCCCTGACATTCTACTTGTTAGTTTTAGATCACTTGGAAACACATTACAAATCTTGAATGAATGCAAATTATTCGAAACTTCTCGACTTTCAATATGTTATGCTTTTAGAACTTATCTGAACTTTATAGCGACGTATTTTGCTTCACTAAATGTCGGAAAACTTTATCTTATTTAGGAAAGCACTAAATATATCAACACTATTATACACATAACCACGAAGATAAATAATCAATATTATCTTTAATTACTCAACACACTCAGAAGCTGTGTTTGATGGATACAATTTCTTGTTTATTCTATCAGAATATGAAATTGCAGACTCCTGTGCATTGCATGCAATTTCCAGTGCACAACCTGGATGAAAAGCTAAACAAAGCATATGAAAATGTTAATAATCTCGAAGGTATACGTGACAGTATTTTTATAAGAGGACATATTCAGTGCTATGGACGGGAAATATTAAACAGCGCCACCCACCTAATGTCTCAGCGTCTTCCACATTGATTCACAGTTGTAAGCTTCTGTTGTCATTTTTCTTTTTCGGAAGTTTGTGTCATCCATCTGATAACCGAATCTTCACATTCACAGTGGATCAAACTGCTGTCCTATTCTGAGGGCAGAGAGTCATTGTAGCAACTGGAATTTAATATCATGTTTCTGTTTTGGTTTCCCATTTTGTAGAGTTGGGGTGGGGGTGCGGGGGTGTGTAAGATAGCCGAGTGGCTTCGTAACTCGCTGCACATCATGGCAGCTCATTATTGAATCCAATCCAATTCATGAGGGATATTTGAAATCTAAAATTAATTCCGCGTGGCGCGTTTGCCACGTAAAACCTGGAGTCCCGTGGCTATGATGACTTCAGTAACCAAGCAAAACTGAAAGTTTGTCTGCTTACTTTTCTTTCTTCGTTATGCCAGAGTATGGAGCGCGATTGAACTTATATATCTGATGTCGTTACCTTTTCTTCTCCCAAAATTTCTTCGTCTTTTCGCTATGGCTTTTCTTGCGATCTTCTGACCAGATTGTGTTGGTGGGATGGTATGTAAAGCGGTAATTGTAGACTAATTTTCTGAACGTAGATATGTCTAACACAATGTCATCTGCGATGCCTATTTCATGAAGATCTTTTCTAACTTCGAACAGTCAATTGTTTTCTTACTTTAATTGATACGACAAGATTCAGAATTATTTTGGTCAATCTCAGATTACTCCTTCTGAGAATGTGTCCATAAAATTTCAAACGACTTTTCCTATATTTATCTGAGATTTTCCCTGAGTGTTGGTACAGGACATGGGACTTACTTAACATCCAGATTCCCCCTGCACAGACTGGTCAAACATTTTCCTTAATATTTTTCTTTCTTTCTGACTCAATTGATCAGTGTTTCAGATTCATATAGTGCTTCAGGCTTGATTGAAATTTGGTAATGCCAAATTTTCCTTTCTCTTAATGTTCTCTTTGTTGAAAGACTGGTTTCTTTCGTGTAATAGGCGACCTGTAATTTATTCTACAAATCCGTTGACTTCATATTTGGTTAATGTCCAAAGGCCAGCACGCTAACCATTTAGCCATGGAGCCGGACAATTTCCTATTAACGTTTCAATCAATCAATCAATCAATCAATCAATCAATCAATCAATCAATCAATCAATCAATCAATCAATCAATCAATCAATCAATCAATCAATCAATCAATCAATCAATCAATCAATCAATCAATCAATCAATCAATCAATCAATCAATCAATCAATCAATCAATCAATCAATCAATCAATCTCCGCACTTAGGACAGTCGCTCGGGTGGCAGATTGTCTATCTGTTGTTTTCCTAGCCTTTTCTAAAATGATTCCAAAGAAATTTGAAATTTATTGAACATCTCCCTTGATAAGTTATTCCAATGCCTGACTCCTCTTCCTATAAACGAATATTTGCCTCCATTTGTCCTTTTGAATTCCAGCTAATCTTCACATTAAGATCGTTCCTACTTTTAAAGACACCACTCAAACATATTCGTCTACTGATGTCATTCCAAGCCATCTGTCAACTGACAGCTCGGAACATACCACTTAGTCGAGCAGCTCGTCTCCTTTCTCCAAAATCTTCCCAGCTCGAATTTTGCAACATTTTTGTAACGTTACTTTTTTTGGTCGTAAATCACTCAGAACAAAATGAGCTACTTTTCTTTGGATTTTATCCAGTTCTTGAATCAAGTTATCCTGGTGAGGGTCCCATACACTGGAAACATACTCTAGTTGGGGTCTTACTAGAGACTTATATGCTCTCTCGTTGACATTATTACTACAACTCCTAATACCCTCATAACCATGTGCAGATATGTTTACCCTTTATTTACAATCATATTTATGTGATTACCCCAATGAAGATCGTTACTTATACACCTTAGTACTTACAATGTTCCCCAAAAGGAACTTTCACGCCATCAATCTGTGTAAGCTGTGGAATTAAAACAATGTTATGGAATACATTTTAAGCCCGGGTGTTTCATTGTGAATAACGCAGGAATCTCATGAACTGAGGGTATAACTATCTCGTTGTACTCCTTAAAACAATAATTACTCCAAGAATTGACTACATGTGTATGTTCACTAAGATTATTTAGCAACTTCAGTGTTGCTCTAGGACTATTTAAAGAAACAAGTTAGCTAATTTCAAGCACCGGTATCGACGAGCACCCAACAAAAGGAGAAGTGAAACCAAATGTGTAACTCAGCACGAGATATTTGCTCTCTGCTCATTACAGCGAGGAAGGACGATGATGTTACGTATTACCGTAGTGAGCTGTATCTCCTTATTCATTAGTGCGCGTACTATCTTGGTCATAAAACCCACCATATGGTTGGATTTCTTTCAAAACCTCGTATGTCCCATTGCCCTTCCTATATATTATATTCATAAAGACTGGTCACGCCTCCCAGTCACGTAGTTATATGCAGTCCATAAGAATAAGTTTCGTTGTGTTCATTTTCCTATGCTGACGTGTAAAGGAAAATTAACCTTAAATGCGTTACGCTATAGCAGTGCACAAGTTCGCCAAGCAAACAACATCCCTAGAATACGCTCTACTTTCCTTTACACATCAGCGTAACCAAATGAACTCAACGAAAATTATTTTGATGGACTGCATACTGTACCTTTCCAAGGCATCAGTACATGAACCAGTTACCATTGTTCATAAATATGTCGTTAGAATGGAGCACCATCGGTGAGCTTCAAACTCAGCCCGGTTGTCGAAGCTTCACCCTCCCCTACTAGAATAATTCGCTAGCCCAGCCGGTATCGCATTTTCGGGTCTGTGGACTGTCCGATGGGGCGGTAAGTTCTTTAGTAATAGTCTCTATAGTAGGGGGAAAAGTTAATTATGAGAGGAATACCATTTCATTACTATTGAGAAGAGCGACAATATCTTGTATAACAAATTTTTACTTATACTAGTGAAACACATTATTTACATGGGTATGCCATACAAACACCTTACATACAGTAACTTGGGTGATCTTGACGTTTAAATGTTCGGTAGTCTTTTTCTACACTTCATTATACGTTTAAATATTCAAACTTAAGAAGGCGTTCCCTCTCGAACTATTACACTACCTCAGACTTATAGAGGCGTTTTCTCTCTAATTATTTCACTCTACACTAATATTAAATCACACACATATTTAATCATTATGGACACACCCCGCTGTAAATCTGTTTACCTGCCAAGAATTAATATATTCAATTTGCATCAAATTATGATATAAGTTTGCTAGTATCGTATGAACTGAAATAGGCAATTTACACTCCCAATCCTGTGAAAGTCGCGTTACAACCCTTCTTTAAGTTAAACGTTGCCAAATATGCAGTATAATAAACACGCTCATTTCATTAGGATTTTATAAACACATATATCAGGACATTATTTACTCAACGAAAACACGCTCATTTCATTAGGATTTTATAAACACATATATCAGGACATTATTTACTCAACGATGTTACCTATGGACAAGCATCTAGCGACTTCAATACCAGACATCATAAACAAAGTATTATAGCACTACCTGCAACAAATGGACAAGAATATATACATTTCACATACACACAATGGATTACAGGTGGCCTTAGTCACCTGCCGCTTGTGACAGTAAGATTTACTGTCTCCTGCAATGAACTCAGGACCTTCTGAGACAGGGTATATCTGACCTGGAATTCCCTACACGCTGTGAATAATTAAAGAAATAAATTGGAGGGATCCTTCCTGTAATGCTAATTTGGAATCTCTGCGACGTTGGCTCTATTTAAATTAACACACGTAATCTCTGTGCCGAAAGGAAAGAAACTCGCCACTTGTATCTGTTCTATTTCACTGAAGAAAACGCCTTCACTCCCCCGTTTAAAGGGGCTCATAAAACTCCAGCTGTTAGCTGCCCGTGACACACTTTCAAGGGGCGGCCTGCCAAGCACTTCCCAGACAGTTATTTCACGGCAAATAATCTATTCACTTCTTTCAATACTGCCCACAATGGCATCACAACAAATCTCGGCCCTACATCCGGCCGTACTCAACATATTCACATCGCGATATGCACCTCGCGTATCTTAATGACAGATTCCAAAGGAACTTCACATTTTCATTTCACACTATATATTATGGCTACAGCCTGTTCAGCCATCTCATTTCCTCTCGGTACATTGACCACGATGCAGATCTAATGATGATCTCCTGCCACCAGGGTCCGAATTAACTTGCGCATTCGCGAACTAATTAATTAACGATGTAAGATACCCACTGTCTCGATGCCTTGTTCCAGGTGCCTTAGTTACTAATTAGGAGGGATCTCTACCAGGTGAAGTGCACAAAAAATGAATTACTGAAAAATCTTGATGACTCGTATATGCTATGGAAAGACGATAATTGGAGTCATTTTTACAGAATATTTAAGCCTTCTCTACTTGACAGCGCTTCACACTTAATTAAGCCAAGGTCCTTATAATTACGTCATGCATTATCGAACCCTTATACAAGGATGGAAGTAAAATATGGTCGTCCCAAAACCATGATGAAAGTATTCTATAAAAGACTCAAATAAAAATGAAATTATAATTATTATCCCTCTGAAATGGCGTGCTTGCAGTCTACGTTACATCTAAGTGGAAAATCTACATATTTACAATGGGACACGACCTTCAAAGATATAAATACTTGGAAATGTACTCAGCCTTCTGGATACCACGTTCACAGCATTACAGGAGGGAACACCATGGGCTTAAGCTGCTTGCATCACGTCATCGGCGATGTGAAGACCCATGATGACTTCCTGGCAGGTCATACACATGACAGCGACGTTCCAGACGTTCTCGGCTACCAGGCGAAATTCCGGCAAACAGCTAGATGACTCGTTCACTCCGGTACACAGGCAAAATTCTGGCATTCAGCTGGACGTCGGCGTTCACTCCGGCGTTCTCGTAGACATGTAAATGAGGGGAAATTATCTCAAGTGAATGCGTTAGTTTATTACACACCACGATTTAAATATATGGTTGGATATACTCATTAGCACGAGCATTCCAACACAATGTCGGTACTGTCCCAGAAGCCCGACATTAATCCCTTCTCATTTATCTATTCTTCTTGTAGGCAGCGATTATAGGCCCAGAAATTTCACTAGTTTCCCTAGAAACGACAGTGGTTAGGCCACTAATGTATTAGCATTCTCGTATTCATGATACTAGTTCAGGCCTGTTCTAATGCACTTAGCCGTGAGTCGAGCTCTCAACTGCACTACGGATTACTTTAACGTGGCGCTGTCCTCAATTAGGTCTACAGTGAGCCGTTCACTGACTTTCTTGGTAATTCATATTGATATCAAGCACGTTCGCTCCACCCACTTCGCTAAGTACGTCCCTATATATGTTAACTGAGCCGTATTAACTTAGACACATAGGAGGCTCGATGTACGACCTTTTCTACACACGGACATCGGTTATTACGGTTTCGTACCGTTCCTATTTTATTAACTTGCGGCACACTGTACACGCTAACATCTCACTCAGATTGTGATTATTTCCACATACTCACAGACTTTAATGAATCACTGCATTATACTGCTCAAATTACAAGATTATTTCTTCACAAACGACTCACACACAAACCACGACGAAATACTACCGTACTGGCGTTACACTGAAAATGCACTGGGTAGTGTCTCCCCCTCAGCTCTTGAATATATAGGCGAGCTACGCTAGAGACCCGAATGCTGAAGGTGGGGGAAAAATGCAATACTTTCTCACACGTTGGTCCGTTAATACGCAACGTAGCGTGACGAACAGGGTATCAAAATGTAGCTCCTGTATTCCCATCTCCACTGAGTGACTGTTTTTGAAATAGCTTCGTAGATTCTCAAGCAAACTCAAAAGCGTCCTTTTGTCTCTGGCGGTGAATGATGATGAGCACAGGGGATTCCTTGTGTTCGCTGTCACGGTTAGGGTCCAACATCTGTTAGTCATTAAGACGCGCCCTTGTTTACAGCGTAGTTACCGCTCTGTCAGTTAAGTAGAGCACTTTTCGGTCTCATAATTATGCGCAATATTCCCTGATTCAAATGAATGTTTGCGCTTAATTATCCATTGGGTATTTTGCGATTTATAAATATTAACAGAAACAAAACAGCTGAACGCGATAAGTTGGCAGTGGTGGATGAGCGAGTAAAACAGGGTATAATGTTAGTTTTCACGTTGGATATACTCTCTGGGCTCAGCTAGTGACCTAGATTCTCTGTCACGTGATAACGCGTCTCTTTCATCTCGCTCGTGGTTGGAGTGAGAAAACTTCGAGTACAAGCGCTCTTGCACCGCCTTGCTGCTAATTACCAGCAACTAGAGCTCGGTCGCGCGACTCTGGATACTGCAAATCGAGTCCTGGTGCGGGCAGAAAAATTCTAACTTGGGCAGTTTTTATCGTAGAATGACGCGGAAAACGGCATATTTCATCTCCTGGATATCATGACATATCATAGGTGATGTTGTGAACGGTCACAATACAAATATATGGGAGGGAGGCGTGACAATTCTGAAGGAGTATAATGGGTAGTAAGAGCATTGGGAGATAAGTTATTCTCAAGTTGATTGCAATAGCCACCGAGGTATTACAGTTTAAATATTTTCTGAATGACTCTTCTTTCTACGTAATATTATTAGTGGTCTTTCAACTTCTCAGTCTTAATTCATTTAAAGCGCGGGTACAAATAGAAGTAACAGTACAGCATTGTAGGCAGGCGCGAATGTTACAAATACGATTTTCTTTTATACACCGGTGGAATATGAAATGCCAACACCAAGAAGATATTAGTTTAGAGAAATGCAATTGAAGCTAAGCAGTTTTCTAGGTTACATATTTATTTGATTAAAGTGCCCAGGTCACAGGTTCATGTATGCACAAGAATACATGTGACATGTGGGTTAATTAATAACCACTGTAGTCACCACGATAGACACCTGCATGTATTGTGTCGTACAGCTGCCATATGTCAGTTTGCGGGACGGAGTTTCATGCCTATTGCACACGGACAGTCAAACCAGCAACGGTTAACGCTGGTACTGGATGACGCTGGATTCATCGTCGCATAATGACCCATACGGGCTCTGCTGATCTCGCAGACCAAGGCTACTGCTCGGCACACTCTAGCGTATGTTGGATGACAACAGCGGCATGTTGGAAAACACCCTCTTGAATACTGTGGATGAATGGCAACACAACCGGTTCAGTCACCCGCCTGACGTTCGGATTCGCTGTCAGGGTTCTTGGGACAACTACGAGAGGGTTCATGCTGTCAAAGGAAATCGCTCCCCAGACCATAACACCTGGTGTGGGTCCAGTGCGTCGACGCCGCCGGCAGCTTGTTTCCAAGCGCTCACCTAACATTGTTTTTACCAAACTACGGTCATCTCTGGCACCTATGGAGAAACGTCTCTCATCAGAGAACACAAAGGATCTCCACTCCACTCTCCAATGAGCTCTAGCTTGACACCACTGAAGTCTTGGATGGCAGTGATTAGGATTTAGTTGCATGGACGCTGCAGGACATCCGGCTCGGAACTGTCTTTCAAATAATTGATTTATTACAGTTCGCTGGGTCACTCTGGTGCCAACTGAAGTTCTGATGGCTGCTGCAGATGCAGTACAATCCACCATAGCCATGAGCAAAATACGGCGTCTTCCCTTTCCGTGGTGGCCCGTATGCGCCCAGAACTCCGCCTTCTTGAGACAGTGCTTTCCAGTGACCATTGTTGCCAACACCGATGCACTTTGGATATATCCCTGCCAAGTCTTTCTGCAACGTCGTGAAAAGAACACCTTCTCGTAGCTCCATTATACGCCCTCGTTCTAACCTACTAAGCTGCTAATATTACCTTCCCTGTCTCCTTAAAGGCATGCGTGACTCACACCTACCTCACAATGTCAACACCGGATGACTTTTCAAGGTCACATTGGCACTACTAGCGCCAGTCTTCGTCGAATAGAGCTCAAATTTGAATAGGCATCATCTTCTAGATGCAAAAACACGCCTCCCGAATTTCATTTATCTAGGAAAACTCCTCCTTAATGTTGAGATTTCATCTTCCGCCAGTGTAGAATTAGCTTCTATCCGTGCCTCCGTATGCATGGAACTTATTTTAAGAGTCTCTCAGTTCAATTAACACTACGAATTATATTAAAATATGTTCAGCAGTTTTTGAGAAGTTATTTTTTTGAGGCAGCTGTCTTTACCGCATTTCCTCAGTTTCCTAAAAATGCCTTAATTTTTCTATCCATGCCCTTTAATTATTTTGAGGTAGCGGTGATTTTCTTTCCGACGTGGTATCAGTAACAGCGAAATGTATTGAGGGGTTCTTGCGAATGAAAAATCTGTCAACTGAGTGATCATGTAATAATGAGCTTCATCACAAAGTTAAAAATAATAAACAACAACAACAAATACAATCAGAAAAATGGAGCAATCAGATCTAGATTGTCTTCGTGCTGGAGCCACAGAGACGTTCTTTGAATACCTAATTTTAAAACTTATCATCTGTGTTCAAACATCAGTTGGGTAAATTTAAGCTCTTTGATGACAAGTATAGGCCCTCTTAACTGAGCCGATATGAGAACAAACGGAATTCAAGCCTGCCAGTGATAATCTCAGTCTACAATAGGTTACAAACCAAGTTAGTAATTATGTAGGTGATCATGACACATATAGCCGGAACCTAAGTAAAAATTAACTCGTAACAGTCAGATAACATTACTACAATAATCAATGGTAAACCAAGGCTTAAACGTAGAGCTGAGGAATGTGAACGATAAAGTTGGAAATGCCGACAGAAAATTTGCATTATAGATGACTTCTGTTTCGCTAGTTCTAATATTACATCCTTGCAGTGGTCTTGTATTTTTCAGAAAACTTGGTCAAGTGTGGAGTGTACTCTTTCATGAGAAGATCTTATACATTATAACGTCGTCTGCGTATAAATAGACAGGGTATTCGGAACGTGAACCGAGTATTTGAGCTTTAGAGTTTGGTCAGACTGATAAGTAATTTGAAAAAAATGGCGAAATCTCGAGCCGTTGTCATTTTATCAGCCGCTGAAGTTAGCGAATCAGATCACTTCGCGGGCGAATTCAAATGGGCGGTGTTGTTAAATCTGCACGTAGTTTGCTCGGGATTAAGTGACATGCCGAGAAATGAGCATCATATACTAGCACAAAGTGGATTTCAGCCAACGCTATCAGCAGAGAGGTCCTTGTTCAAATCCCTCCCCTTGAGAAATTGATTACTTCTATTGGCGCTCACAAGCCGGTTATAAGGTACATGCACATTTAACAACACCGCTTCGCAAAACGCATATAAAGTCGCCAACGAAGCCACTTGATTGGCTAAATTCAGCATCTGATAAAATGACAACGGAGAGGGATATCGATTTGTTTTTCAAATTATTTATCACTATGACCAACTATGTAACGTTCATATACCCAGGTCACGTTGTTTCTGACCAGCTTGTAGATTGTCCGCAAGTTGCAATAGTGTCGTCAATGAGGTTGTCAACTATTAGGTTCCATAACGCAGGTCCCTAGATGGGAACTTGTGGACGTCCTTAGGATGTTGTTTTGGACTTAGTGATGTCCGATTATTTAAAAGTCACCTGGCAATCTACAAGAAAATCCTTGCTTGTTCTGTATATGTTGTGGGGAAATTCAAATTTTCTAAGATTTGTTAAGATTGTGGGATGCTAGGCGTTATAAAATGCCCTTTGAAGTCGCGGGCAAGAGGACAGCTTTCAAGTTTTTGTTACTTTCTATTTTTAAAAACTCTTCTTAATAGCATGTTCAGTAGACAATCCATCCTTTCAATCATACTGCTTATTTCTTTCCTTATTTTTTCGAATCAGACGTTTTGTTAACCATTTTATATTTAATAGACACTGCCCAGGGTCTGATTGAAGACTTGTTAATCTAAATCCATTAACGCCGCTGAGATGGTCTTATCCGATTTTAGGACGACTGCGATGGAAGCTCTCTTCTATTCTGACGTAAAGCAACCTAGCTGCAGACTTTTATTGAGCACGGTTCTCTATATGGGAGGTAGAACTTCATTGATCTCCCTCGTAATCTTCTCATCTACTCCATCAAGTCCTGGCGCCTTGTGTTTGGGTAGTGTTCCTATGACAAGGTTTCCTTCTTCTGCTGTGAAGCCCGGTTCATCCGAGGTAGGAGAAGTCTAACAATTTGTTGGGGAGTAGATGTCTTGTTGGAGCCGGTCTTCAGGGAAAACGTTTTCCAACAGTTATTGCGCTGTCTCTTCTGCGGAAGTTGTTTCTGAGCCATCTTCACGCTTCAGTGCTCTTGGCAGAATTGTTCTTGCACTTTTTATACATTTTCCAAAGATTATTTGGATTCTCTATTTGGCAGAATGTTTTCCAGCGGTCAAATTTTGTTTGCTTTATTAAAATAATTAGAGCTTGGTAATTATTATGAACTTCTAAGTATTGATATATTAAAATAGGTTTTGGGGCTTTTATTTTAACTTTATTTAGGCACCGTTTGGCTAAATTTTTCCGCTTTCTTTGTACTGTCAACTCTGGGGTCCAGCAAATAACTTATT
Source organism: Anabrus simplex (assembly GCF_040414725.1). NCBI lineage: Eukaryota > Metazoa > Arthropoda > Insecta > Orthoptera > Tettigoniidae > Anabrus > Anabrus simplex. Next base: position 281,684,710 of record NC_090271.1, read on the forward strand.
GTTAGCAAAGTCATCTCTACATAGACGATGAAAGCGCCGGGTGGTGTGGAAGGTAAAAGACTTCAACTATCCATAACCTCGGTACTTGGTGTAGAGTTGTTAGCCTTACGGTCAGACGCATTTGCCCCCAGGAATTAACCTGATACTCATTTTTGGTGTATGCTGAGTGAACCTCAGGGTCATGTGCACCTCCCGAAGTGGAAATCTTGTTTCTTAAATTTTCGACTTCCTCGCGGGGAATCGAAACCACGTCCTTCCTGGTGAAATGAGCACACCTTCACCGTCTCGGCCTGGCAGACCCTAAAATATTTTTAGTAGGTCTAAAAGGAAGGAAAGTAGAGAAGCATTTTTGTCCATATACAGCTAACTAACGCATTTAAGTCCTGTGATAGGTTGATTTTGTGTTGCTGAATCAGCCAAGTTTTCACCGCTTCTTTCATTCATGCTCTGAATGTGTTCCACTTTGACTTCCGGTTTGCGAATTTATTAGTGGAGGAGCTTATTTGAAGAGCTAGTACCACGCTCTTGCTTAAAATAACCCGGAAGATTATAGTGATTTTAGAATTTACTTTTAGAATATGCTTTACGTCGCACCGAGGTTTTATGGCGACGATGGAAGAGGAAAGAGCTAGAAGTGGGAAGGTAGCGGCCGTAAGGTACATCCCCAGCATTTGCCTGTTATGAAAATGGGAATCCACGGAAAACCATCTTCCGGGCTGCCGACAGAGGGGTTCGAACCCACTCTCTCCCGGATGCAAGCTCACAGCTGCGCGCTCCTAACCGCACTGCCAACTCGCCCGGTAGATTATGTGTTGTTTTCTGACAGACAGTCATCTGTGGAGAAGGTCAGGTGAGATAACTAATTTTTATCCAGCTATACCCTCTAGCTGTTGAAAATGTGCGGCCGCAGGATTCAGTAATGTTGAAGAGGGAAATTTCCTCCCTCTCCTATCCGTCAAAGGGCCATGCCATTCAGTTTGTCTGCTGTAGAATCCAAAATAATTCTGTTGGTCTCTCATTCATGACGAAAGTTTTAAACTGACTTAAGTCTTCTACTATTTGCCAGTCTGATGGTAGATATGAACTAAGTACATCTTAACATTCTGGAGGTTTAGCTTACAGTTTGGTGTCTGTGTGAATATTTCCTTATAAGTATTGCTCTGTTAACACTAGGAGGATTTCATATTTTCCCATTCAAAAACTCGAGATAGAATGAGCTCAGTAACAGACCACGTCTCGGATATTATTTTTACCTCTATGCACACATTATTACTAAGTTCCATAAGAAACAGAAGGGAAAAAGTTGCGGTGTTCTCATGTAAGTGCTTTTTCGCGATATTTTCTAGACATTTGAAGAGTCTTGTGAAATAATTTCAAGCCTCTTTTCAATACTAATTCTTGAGACGTATTTTATAACAATAAAAAGAGACCTAAATATCAAATCACATGATAAGTCAATAATATAATAGTTTTATCAGTGAGATAGATAACTTCTTCGTATATGCACTAATGTAACCCTTATGTATGAAATGCTTCTTTTTTGATGATCAAGGATATGGCTACAATTAACTTAGAATGGTCTCTGCCAATCCCAGCGTGCTCGTTTAGGCAGAAAGGATGTGGGCTCTATTTGTCGTCAAGATTTCGAACATTAGAGACACGAGATTTTCACTTCTGGAGAAACACTTAACCTTCAGAATGACTCAGCCTACAGCAGAAACGAGTCATTTCAAGGGGATGAAAATAGCCGAACCACTCTATGCTACATAGTGCCGATGGTACAAGAAGTAGAGACCTTTATTTTCTCTCCTTCAAGGGCTTTTATGGCCTGTAAAGGGGTGACCTCGCTTTTCATTTGGTTGGAGTAAACAGCGTTTTCCATGTGACAACAAGTAAAACACAAGGTCAAAGTATTAGTAATGTGGACATAAGACACATACATATGCAACTGGTATGTTACCGCACCTGTTTTGTGGTTACCCAGATGTTCTGATGAAGGTCGTCTCTAGATATTTAAATGGACTGAGATCTGCATGTACTGTAGTTAATACTCCACCATGGTGCGCTCCATAGCTCTCATTGCCCTATTTGCTGCAACGGTAAGTCAACGATTCTGGCGTTTTCTACTGTCTGATTTCCAATAAGGTCGTTCATAATTTTGCTTTACGTTGCGCCGTCATAGATAGGTCTTAAGGGATAGGAGTGGAAGGGAATCGACCGTGCCCTTGATTAAGGTAAAAGCCCCGTCGGATACCTATTGATAAATTGGGAAACCACGGAAAACCATGTTCAGGGGTGCCGACTGTGGGGTTCGAACCCACTCTTTCCAGAATGAAAGCTGACAGCTACGTGACCCAAACCCCGCTGTTACTCGCTCTGCCCAATAAGGTCTCAAAGAAAAATTTAAGTGTAGTATATCTTCAATATTTAGACGACAGATGAAAAAAAAGTGAGGTGCAAGAACTTGCAGGTAATGAAAGGAAACACTGTGAAGTAAGAATTGAAATGGCGTATGGCTTTCAGTGCCGCGAGTGTCCGAGGACATGTTCGGCTCGCCAGATGCAGGTCTTTCGATTTGAAACCCGTAGGTGACCTGCGTGTGTCGTGATGAGGACGAAACATACACCCAGTCCCCGTGCCAACGAAGTTAAGCAATTATGGTTAATATTCCCGACCCTTCCGGGTGACCAAAGGCCAGCACGCTAAACATTTAGCCATAGAGCCGAACATTGTGAAGTACATTGGCCATTATACACACTGATTCTTATTTGAATCTATTCAGATTACCAATGTGTTCACACTGAAGACGTTAAATAGTTGATTTCGTATCACTGACAATAAAAAGAATGATGCATCTCTGAAGATTCGGTTTTAGAATACCAATTGCATTTTTGTTCTGCAGTATACGAACCCAAGGACAAGTCACGTGAAGTATATTGTTATTACTCGTAATATATATTATTACGGGGAAGAGAATGCCGAACGATGGCAGAAGTCAGGAGGCCATGATTTGAGGACGAAGGATAATACCCAATATGAAAATTGAGGTTTATTATTATTATTATTTTTGTAATAAAGGGATGTATTAGCCATGCCGCATATGGTGGTAACTAGTGCATAAGTGCCTCAGGTCATTAGTCTAGCTGGTAGGAAGTTCAACAGGGAGAGCCACATTCCAATGTGCCCAGCTGAGTTTGGTAGGAAAGGGTGAATGTGCCAGCGTCTCGCGCTGCAATTCTTCTGTACTGTCCATTGTGTCGGTGTGCTATCACTCATGTATTTTATAATTTCTGAACCACTTAATTAAAGAAATGAAATTTATAGAAGCTAAATATTGTTATGTAATTATATAAAATACATTGGATTTAGTATACTTGCACTTCAAATGCCGTAGCAAATCATTAATTCCTAGTCTCCTTTGGTAGAGAAGGATGCAAGTACCATTGTGGTCGGGAACTTTATTATTGGTGTTTACTCGAAAACATGTTTCTGGCACTTTCACCATTTTCCTCAATTATTGATAACGAATGGATAGCAGAAATATGTTCTTGAAGACTCTTGTGTGCCGTGTGAAACTTGGGTAGTAACTACTGCAGAACGAAAGAGCACGGGGCTTATGAACGTGGTGCTATAGAAAAATGCTGAAGGTGAATATCGGATCGTAAATTTAGAGAGCAAAGGAATTAAGGTCTCAGATGAGAAAAGAAAAAAGAATTCAACATTAACTGCAAGAGAGAACAACTGGATCAAGTCTGTTTTTACAACTACCCGGGCAAAGTAACTTCTGAAGATGCTAATAGCAGAGGTCAGAGAAAATCAATCTTATCTATTACCAGCTGAGTCAGAGTTTAGTCAGCAAGAAAGAAGTGCCGCAGGAGACCAAGCTTCATATCTATAAAACTGTGTTTCTCCTCACTTTATTGCATGAGTCAGAAACTTGGAAAGAAGCATGACAGAAGAGAAACAAGCTAAGAAAATAAATACCGGTGTCGAGTTGTCAATATGGCTATGGCAGGTATAAAAAGGAAGAAAGTTGTAAGAGGAGCACTCGGAGTGTCATCTGCAGTGGATGATATTGACATGAAGTCGCTCAAATGGTTTGGTCGCCTGGTCCGCATGGACGCTGAGAGGAAATCTAAGCGAGTGTTTAAGGCTAGAAGTGAGAGAACTACGAGAAAAGGGAGATCCACGGATAAATTGGGATGAGATGGTCACTGAAATTGCGAAATACCGAGGAGAAGACCGAAATGAAGTAAGGCAAATACACGGGACAGAACAGAGTATCGAAGATGGTTGGAAGGCCCAACCCCGAGGGGGAGACGGGAGGGGTGAAGAAGAAGAAGAAGAAGAAGAAGAAGAAGAAGAAGAAATATAGAGACAATGAATCGAGTTAGTTAGGGGAGAACATTTGGCGAAGCTTCACCAGGAATAGAGTTACATTTGTAGGATATATGCTGAATAAATTTGTTTGTTGAACTAGTTCGTCAGGCACATGTAAGTGATACGAACTGTAGTGGTGGACCTAGTCATGTGTATGACAAGCAGATTAGAGTAGCTGTAGTATGGGGTAATTACGTAAAAATAAAAAAGGGTAGCAAAAAGCGATAAAATGAGATTAAAGAATGGCCGTTGGGTTCAATGGAAGGCCTGGGCAATGCGGAGTAGCGTAGAGGTATGAAAATTGTTTCAAGGCGACACTCCGGAGACAAAGAGGTATTTTTACCGAATGCATGAATTTTCACGAAATTTTGTGGCAATGTCAAATACATAAAAGTAGAGATATCACGAACATTTCTTTCATATACATTTAATAGTTTTTCCAAATTTTTGGAAATATTTAATTCCATTTCTTCATGCAATTTAATTAACATGTTAATGAAAATTCGTAATAAGGTTGATAATACTACTTTTAAAAGCACTACGTATCGATTTTTCTGTACATGATTTATATAAGGAGATGTATCGTACTAAAGTTGGTGTAATTTTTACGTTCGAAAATTCTGGACTTGAAATCCCTTCTACAGAACTTAAAAAATTCTGCAACCAAAAATTACAAGCACAGGTTTCTGAATATAGCTGTGGTACATATACCATACAAATTTTGTTACATTTGGCAGAATATTAACGGAGAAAATTGGATTTAAATATAAAATTACAATTGGCAAACAAAGCATTATTACAGTGATAAATTGTTTGAATTCAGCGGAATAACTTCGTGACAAGATGAAATAAACTCAATCCTTTTAATTTTAGTCATAAAAAATTACTAAAATGACAAAAATTTCGATATTTTTCTCAGGAGTCTCTCTTTAAACATTTTCTAATATGTGATAAACGCGATTGCGCATAATCCAGGGGTAGAAAAACTTTAATTACTTTTTCATTGCCTCTTGCGATGTTTTGAAATATTGCGTTTTCCAATTTGGCAAATGTGGAGGCTTCACATGAAATGAACTTACAGTTCGCAAGGAAAAGGTATAAGGCTGACTCGCTCACTGATATTGATTCTTCAAACCAAATGAGCTACAAACTTCAATTCTGGTAGGACTGTAAATGTTATTGTTGGTATTAGATGAAATATATAAATATGTAGAATTGTAAATATATGGTCTGTACGTTTGCCAACATCTGGATAGCCACATTTTAAAACAAAACGTGGCGAGTTGGCCGTGCACGTAGAGGCGCGCGGCTGTGAGCTTGCATCCGGGAGATAGTAGGTTCGAATCCCACTATCGGCAGCCCTGAAGATGGTTTTCCGTGGTTTCCCATTTTCACACCAGGCAAATGCTGGGGCTGTACCTTAATTAAGACCACGGCCGCTTCCTTCCAACTCCTAGGCCTCTCCTATCCCATCGTCGCCATAAGACCTATCTGTGTCGGTGCGACGTAAAGCCCCTAGCAAAAAAACAAAAAAAACACGTGTGTCTACTAACGGGCAGACACAATACCATGCAGGTAGCTACAAGTTGATACGTTCAAATCGGCCCCCGAATGACACAGTTTTATATCCGCTTACAAAGAAAACTTTCTAGGTGTTTTTGGGCGGATCCCCCAAGGAGAAAAAAGAGTTATACATTCCTTAACAGTATGTCAGCCCCTCTGAAATATCCCCACAAACCAATACTATGAGCAACACTTTTACACTATTCATAGCAGAGACTCGCTGCGGAAGGAAGGATGTTACTATCATTGACTACACTTCTGTCACTTTCATATCGTTAAAGTAAATGATGATATTGAGACATAACTGTTAGAGAATAGGGGAGGAAAGTCGCGTGCGCAACTGTATGTTTGAATTCGGGAGATTGGGGATTTGATCCCCACTGTCGGCAGCCCTGAAGACAGTTTTCCCGGTTTCCCATTTTCATACCAGGCAAATGTCGGGGCTCTACCTGAATTAAGGCCACGTTCACTTTCTTCTCACTTCTAGGCCTTTCCTCTCTCATCGTCGCCATAAGACCTATCTGTGTCGTTGGTACGTAAAGCAATACCAAAGGATACAATCCTCTGTAAACAATATTCCTCGCCAGAACTGGATTTGATCTTTATCATTAATGATAATCTCCTATCATTTTCAGGTGTACGCAGGTTACACTCCTATTTATCAGGAACTAACTCAGCCTGCGACAGAAGAGTGCCAGGTTCACGTCGGCGCAAATAAAGGTAATAAGCAACCTCTCCTATTTACCACATATTATGGACACTTGGTCATTAAATATCTGTAACTTAATTTGATGTCTCCTCTTCACCCCTATGATCATTGTTAGGTTATTGTATTGTATGAAAGTTGTATACATGTGCAATATACATTTTCAGAGATAGTTCAAAATGACACAGCTGATACATAGGCTGACTGCTGTCAAAGGATTTTAGAGGTTCTAATAGGTCTGTTGTTCCCAACCGCTGAACAACTCATTATAACTCTCATAGTTGCAGTGATCTCATCTTACTTTGCTACTGCTATAATATTTCTAAGTAAAATGAGGATCCTTAAGCATGCAACAATGGGAGAAGATTTAAGTCAGATAATACAATACAATACAATAAAATACAATACAATGCAGTGGATTTATTTTGTCTGGCAAGATTAAGGCCATTAGGCCCTCTCTTCCATCTAACCAGAAAATACAGTATCTACATGTGCAAATTAAAATAAATAGACTTAGGCCTACAATTGAAACATCTTGCAACTACTAAACAATGCAATATTATGATGAAAAGCAAAACATTAAAAATAGGAAAAATAGGAAAATGATGATGATGATGATGATGAAGATGATTATTTACACAATTATGACATGATTACCTAATTTCAATTAACCTTAATAGTAACAGTGAGATTATAAAAGCCTATAGTTTGAGGAAGGCTAAATCTACAAAATTTCCATAACATACAAATAACAATATAGGACTTCATCTATTACTTACTAGGTACCGGTGACAAAGTTGCCTAAAACTAGCAGGTGAGGCTCCTCTAACAGAGACGGGTAGCGTATTCCACTGTCGTGCCGAAGAAATAACAAATGAGTTTGTGAATCGTATGGTGCGGTGAGGTGGAATGATGATGATGATGATGATGATGATGTTTGTTGTTTAAAGGGCCTAACAGCTAGGCCATCAGCCCCACTTAAGTCATAACACAAGGTGCATTTTGAATGTTCAAGTTTCACACTCATTTTAAACGATGAGCTTAAATGAATTGGTGTGACTGATTTACTAGCGTGGATGGAAATTACTCATAATAAAACATAAATTAACACACTATTATTCTACAAAGCATCTGTTTCAGAATTCGAATAGCTTTCTGAAGCCAATCCTTGGAATATGAGTCAAAATATACAATTTACGCTATCAAATGAGTGTATTACAGGTAGCCCCTTATTCTCGTATTTTCTGCTTGTAAGTGTCCTGCTTGCACTGTGAGGAATTGGATGTCTAATAACTTATTTTCACGGGAGTACTTCTGCGTGATGGTTGGTTACGTCAGAGTACGAAGAGATAACAACCGGCTCGCCGCTAGCAGCATGTTTTTCAGCGCTACCCTTATAACGCGCCATCTTGCATTAGTAAGCCTCATTTTCGAACACATAGTATTAGGTTGGTACAGTAGCCCATCAGTTGATTTCAACATATCGACAATGGCTGGTGCGTTCAGCAAAGATAAATACACAGGCTTATGAAGAATCCGACCGGATTACACCCAAAGCTCTCAGAAGGTGTGCGCAAGAGTTTCCAAGTAGCCACCTACCTTCTACACACGCATTTCACCGAACATAATTACAATTAAGAGCTAATGGATCGCTGAACACACACACTGCATACAAGCAACATTTTGATAGAGTAGAACGTCTGTACGTGTATATACATTAATATACCGGGCGAGTTGGCCGTGCGGTTAGGGGCGCGCAGCTGTGAGCTTGCATCCGGGAGATAGTGGGTTCGAACCCGAGAGGTCGACGTAATTAGGAACTAATATTTAGAGGCCTCATGAATAAAAGAAAAATAATAATAAGAAGAGTTCGAATCCCAATGTAGGCAGCCCTGAAGATGGCTTTCCGTGCTAACCCATTTTCACAAATGCTGGGGCTGTACATTAATTAAGGCCACGGCCGCTTCCTTCTAACTCCTAGCCTTTTCCTATCCCCTCGTCTCCATAAGACCTATCTGTGTCGGTGCGACGTTAAACAACTAGCCAAAAAAACATGAATGAGTTCTTATAATTCATTTTCTGTATCTTCGGTATATTTACAAATTCACCCTGAAGATTACTCCTATAATTAAAAATACTTGACGATAATAGAATGACTCCCCTAATCCCTCACGATACGGTGGGTCAAGAAGGGCATTTCAGTGTACGACTGGGCCAAGGCTCATGTGAAATTCAGACCATTCCTGCGACCACACCGGTAGCGGGGAAGGAAATACATAATCAGAAAACTTCCTAACCGAACAAATTAGTGCATTCAGTCATCCAATTAATATGACTAAAAACTATCTGATCCCTTTTTTGTTGCTACTTGCTTTACGTCGCACCGACACAGATAGGTCTTATGGTGACGATGCGGTAGGAAATGCCTAGGAATGGGAAGGAAGCGGCCGTGGCCTTCACTATGGTACAGCCCCAGCATTTGACTGATGTGAAAATGGGAAACCACGGAAAACCATCTTCAGGGCTGCTGAGAGTGGGGTTCGAACCCAGCATCTCCCGGATGCAAGCTCACAGTCGCGCGCCCCTAACCGCACGGCCAACTCACTCGGTCCTACTTTTACAGCGCAAATTAAAATTTACAGTTCTTAACCCATTGTGATATAGTAACGTACAGCACGTAACAGTACAACAGCAGTTACCAAACTTATAGGCATATCGCAAAAATGTAAATCTGTTTCTCATTGCAAATAATATTCTTGTCTTTCACAGAGGATGCTGAGAAGATCTACATGTACCAAATATTGTCCACACAGACGCAAGCGGTAAGCATTTTGTTTTCAACTTTAAAAATTAAGACTGCTAAACTAATCACAAATCTCAATTATAAAACAAAATGAAATGTCTTTAGCTTTAAGTTCGATCTTATTGAGAGTAATGCAGTTGTGAACGGGAGATAAGTTATGAAACACATCAATCATTAACAATCCAATAAAATGGAAGTTTAACCACGACTCTTGAGATAAAATTTCTCCGATTTCTAGGCTGATCTCACAGTTTGGATGTAAGCGAAGTGAAGATATGATATAACGCGTGTAGAAATTGGGAGAAATTCAATTTAGCTCAGATGCGAAGAATCATATTTCTTCATTCTCATTAATTTGAAAAGAGTGGATTCAGTGGATTTGGTAGTGGAGTCATGTGGGGTGAATGGAGGAGAATAGGTTACCTCGGAGATTAATGGACTCTGTTATGGAGGGTAAGAGAAGTAGAGGAACGACTATAGTTAGACTCATTTTCAAAATAGTAAGTAGTAGTCTGGCCCATACTGACGACGTGGGCTTAATGGGAGATTCTGCTGAAAGCCTGTAGTCTAGTACCTTGGTACTGCAATGAGTATGCTATGAAAACTAGCCTTTACAATACTAAATTAATGTCAGTAGGTAATAAATCTTAGAGAACGGAATGTCAGACTGGGGGATACAAATCTGGAACAGGTAGATAAATTCAAGTATTTAGGATATGCATTCTCCAGGATGGTAGTATAGTGAGATTGAATCAAGGTGCAGTAAAAGTAATGCAGTGTGCTCGCAGTTGCGATCCATAGTATTCTGTAGTCAGCTCCCGGACGAAACAATCGGTCTGTTTTAAGACCAACTTTGCTTTATGGGAGTGAAGGCTGGGTGGATTCAGGAGATCTTACTTATAAGCTAGAAGTAATAGACCTGGTTCAAACAGGTGATAACAATGACAGGAAGGAGGGTACACGGAATGAGGAGATAAAGGTTAAGTTAGGAATTAACTCGATGGATGAAGCTGTAAGTGGAGTCATGTGAGGCGGATGGAGCAGAATAGGTTACTTCCGAGATTAATGGACTCTGTTATGGAGGATAAGAGAAGTAGCTATTTGTTTTACGTCACACCGACACAGATAGGTCTTATGGCGACGAAGGGATAGGAAATGCCTGGGAGTGAGAATGAAGCGGCCGTGGCCTTAATTAAGGTACAGCCCCAGCATTTGCCTGGTGTGAAAGTGGGAAACTACGGAAAACTATTTTCAGGGCTGTCGACAGTGGGGTTCGAACCTCATATCTCCCGGATGCAAGGTCACAGCCACGCGCCCCTAACTGCACGGCCAACTCGCCCGGTGGTAAGAGAAGTAGAGGGACGGCTATAGTTAGACTCATTTTCTAACGATTTAAAGATAAGGAGTATAGAACTTAATGAGACCACATAATTATTTACAAATAGAGGATTGTGGCGGAGTTTAGTAATTTCGCAGAGGCTTGCAGACTGAACACTGAAAGGAACAACGTTCTACAATGAAGATATGTGTATGTTATTAATCTAGCTGTTGGATGATAAGTTTATTATGGGTCGAATTTCTGGTGGGTTTTTTTTTTTGACACTAAGATGCATGAATTGTCCTAATAACACAATTCTATTAAAAAACACCTTCGAATTGGTGACATGTGGATTTTAAAATCGGCTGTTAACAAATATATATATAGACTATATAATGGAAAGTGTGATTAATACAAGCATTTAGTAATCATTTCTATACGAGCATAATTAAGAAATTTGGCCTACCTACAAGATTGTTGTCCTTGCAAATAGCCTGTGTCAAGTATGTCTGCACGATACCAACTTCAGCTGGAATACTTGGCCTCTCAGATCAGGTCAATAACCCCCGTGTTTGGTCAGAAAGGTACATGCAGGCCACTTCTATTGAAGGTGTGCCTTAAAAGTTGGAGCTCAAGAGGACAAAGAGGGGAAAATACAATTCATTTATAGGAAAAGGAGTTAGGGATTAGAATAATTTGCAAAGGGAGGTGTTCAATATATTAAAATCCTTTGCAATTATTTATGAAAAGACCAGGTAAATACCAGATAGGGAATTTGCAAATTGGATGACTGCCCTAAATGCAGATCAATTATGATTGATTGATTGATTGATTGATTGATTGATTGATTGATTGATTGATTGATTGATTGATTGATTGATTGATTGATTGATTGATTGATTGATTGATTTATTTATTTATTGAACTGTACCATTTGAAGGAATGCGAGGACACGAATTTACTTTTACACTGTTTTCAGACACAACTAGCAGTTTCCCGCTGGCTCCGCCCGCAATGTACAACGTATGATGTTGTTCGTTACTATCCTCACGGATGTATTTGCAAAGTTTCGAGTTAATGAAATAAAGCACATGATCTGCTGCGGTAACAGAATGTAATATTATGTCAACAAAACAATTGAAAATACATCACACAAAGAAATTGAATTAAACGTTCCTTGGAATAACACTTCGCGCCGAACTGTTAAGTCCTTCAAAGATTTTTGTCATGGGGGCAAATGTACTCATAACTTTTCTCACAATCTACCACTTGCAGTAGTTATTACATCAAAAGAAAGCGCTTGATCCACTGAGTGTTCTTAGACCAAAACGAACTGTGTACCTCGATTAGGACGAATGATATGATTGCTTCAATGAGAAAAAATGTTGAAGAAATGAGACGTCAAATTGAATGTGCACTCATAACTTTCCACAGAATCAACCAATTTGAATAGTTAAGAGCGGAAATGAAAGAGCTTGATCCACTTAGTGTTTATAGGCCAGATCAAACTCCGTACCTCAATTAGGACCAAAGATATGATTGTTTAAAAGAGACAAAGAATTGAAAAATCAAATAATTTGAGGAAGGCGGAAGTTAAGTGATTTATAGTACCTGGTGACAAATTTGTGAATGAATACCTTTAAGTTAAAAAATGAAGGAAATCGACCGGATAGAATGGCCGGACTGACTGTCTTTGTTTTTCATTTTTTCAATATACGGATGAGCCTGTGGACGGCAAGTATTCGCCACCAGACGGGATTCCTAATTTAATGTCCTTAATAGAATAGCATAGAATCCTTCAGAAGCATGGAATACCAGCATGTTTATTTGTAGTATTTGTATTATCAGTTAATTATGTGTGAAGATAATTTATGTATATTTCTTCATTGTGACGTTGATTGACCATCTACAAACTAATTTGTAGATATGTGTTATTGTTAAGTATTTCATTTTTATGTTTTAGTATTAGATTATTTTGTTTCGAGTTAATTAAACTTTGGCCTTCTGGCAGCTGGGATTATCTGGGAAGGAGCTAATCCGTTCAGATAATAATAATAATAATAATAATAATAATAATATGTGATAAATGTATGTATTTACGCATCGAACCATTGATATGATGTACACGATTCCAACTGCCACAGGGTATGCCACCAATCAGCTTAAGGAGCCAAAAATCTGTGGATTCACACCAATCTCGATCGTATTCCACATTTTATTCTTCACAGTACTGTACATACATACGCATGATGTAAAGTGATTTGATAGAATCTGAGGATGTTCTTATAGGACGAAACATGCCATTCTTTGTTAAATATCGTGTATTTTTTACAGTTTGTTATAGTGTTATATTCTTATAATTAGTGTTTATGGCGGACTGAAAAGCTTTAAAGTTATATTAACAAAGTCAACACTGGAAAATATGGCTTCCTTCTTAGAAAAAAACCCAGCATATTTGCCAATACATAACAGAGTATATTACATGAATCGTTTCTGAAAGTATCTCGTAACATTTATTCGTTAAAAAGTATTTTCCTAATGAGAGAGTTTTGCATACCTCCACTCACAAATTCTCACTACGTTTATATAGATCGTGTTTCTCGTCACATTCGTTCGGCTTGCTTTCCATATTTTCTTGTTATTATTATATGCATATGCTGTTATTTGTTTAATACTTTAAGAAGAGTCTAATACTGAAAAGAATTCCAGTTCTCTATACACATTTCTGATATATATTAATTATGGACGGTTGTCAGGGTCCTTAGAATTAAAATCACCACGTGGAAAGCTAGCGTATTTCATTATCCAGTAAATTGATTAAACTACTGTTTACAATTATTTACGAACTTCCCTCGGGTTTGAATTTTCCACACTACACAGTTTTTACTCACGGACGGAATCGAACACACATCCCTGTGGTACGTAGAACTCCTGCTCAACAACACAGCCTACCACTGCACATCCTCGATCATAGAACATTTCCCTACACATCCCGCCGCACTTTCCGCAATGAAGACTGTCTTACTCACTGCAGTGCTCGTTGACGCGACTACCTCGTGACTCACTCGCAACTGACGAAAGGGTGACTCACTTAAGACTATAGGTCATTCTATGGCTAAATGGTTAACTTGCTGGTCTTTGGCTACGGAGTCTCTGGTTCGATTCCCGGCGGGGTCGGGAATTTTAACCGTAATTGGTTAATTTCGCTGACACGGGGGCTGGGTGTATGTGTCGTCTTCATCATCATTTCATCCTCATCACGACGTGCACGTCGCCTACGGGTGTCGAATCAAAAGACCTGCATCTCGCGAGCCGAACTTGTCCTCGGACACTCCCGGCACTAAACGCCATACGCCATTTCATTTTTTTCCATGTTAAGAAAACAGTTTTGCCATATCGAATGGCTCTGATCAACAGAATCAAGAGAAAACTGTGGCATAATGTATACTGTATATTGGTGAAACTCAGTACTGAAGTTGAAAATAAAAGAATGAAAGAAAGCTGCAAATTACTTTTTTTTTAAATCTAGTGTCAGGGGTTGTAGGGTGGGGGAGGGCGGGGGCTTATTTAGATATTTACAGCAACAAGGGTAAACTACTGCACATAAAAAAAAACTCAGTATTGAAGTTCAAGGCAAACTGGGAAATAATAGACTACGGATAATTTTATAGGCTCGAGGTGGGGGGAAGCAGTTAATTACATTTAATAAATTTGTCCAGGCAACTTCGGGTACTAGTGTGCCGTCATATCTCCCCATGGAAAGAATGATAACAATTAAATGCGCTCGTGACAAACTGGTAGAAATGTTGCAAAAGGAAAATGCACTTAAGAAACAAAAGCTAAACGTCTAGATAACAAAACCAAACACAGATGAAGAGCACAGCGTATTCCTGTATCACAACAAGTCATGCCGTGATGTATCGCTGCACATCACAGCGTCAAAATCGTCAGTAACAACTGCTGTACAGTACAAGACTATTAGAACACACACATAAATAAATAGATGACTTTTCTTCAACAGTGAAAAGCTACCGGCGATTCACAGCATAACGGATTACGAGTTACATGTACCAGAGGAACACAGAACAAACATGAAGGAAGGCAACAAAGCAATGGCTGTTCCAGCTATTGTGCTTCCTCCCTGTGAATGTATTTATTAACTAGGGTATGTTAAGTAGTTATTTTAATAACTCAAGGGCAAAAACATGCATCATCTAATAATACAATACAAGGAATACAATAACAAGTATATTTAAATATTCCTTAATCACGAGGAATTGATGGTGTCTAAGAGGGAGTGTGTTCGCTCCTTGTAGGTTCATATAAGTAATACTGTATTCTTAACGTGGAATGAGCTATAGATATGTGCGTGACTCAACACCAGGATCGCGAAAGTGGATTTCTTCGACTCCAGAAGAGGAGTCAGTTCGCATGCCAAGAGTCGACTCCGAGCGCTCAAACAAAACAAAGTGAATGCAACTGTGTAGGTGTAATTCCGAACACATGAATAATTTTCTGTGGTTCCCTCTTTTGTTAGTATTATTTATTAGTAACTTTATACCTACAACATATTCTAGAATCAGTGAAGTCCATCACTTACAAATATGTTTTCCATGAAGTTATTGTCAAGTACCGGTAGTCAATTTTTTCCTTAATTTTCATTTGAAAATATTTTTAAACTTAACCAATGAATACTAATTCATAATAATTATCAATAATTCTAGTATATCGTTTTCTTCTCTATGAAATATACATACATGCAAAATTTCATCTTAATATCTTAAAAACTTTCAGATTTATCAGGGAAACAGTTCTGAAAAACACAAGTTACGCGAAAAGAGCAACACACTTACTGATGAAGGGCTTGCTGAGGTGATAGGGCTTCACGTTTTTTGTCATAACGTCGAAAGTATTAGAGATACTAACAAAAATTGCACTATAATAAGGAAATTAAAATGTTTCCAGTCATTCGACCGGGAGAAGAATGGAATCAGTGAAGCCCCATCTAGCAGCAAGGATAGGAATTTTGCCGGCTGCCGAAGCCCGTCGCACTCCTCTGGGGCAATGATTAATGAAAGACAGATGAAATGAAATGTTCTTGGAGAGTATTGCTGGAATGAAATATGACAGGGAAAACTAGAGTACCCGGAGAAAACCAGTCCCACCTCCGCTTTGTCCAGCACAAATCTCACATGAAGTGACCGGGATTTGAATCACGGAACCCAGCGGTGAGAGGCCGGTGCGCTGCCGCCTGAGCCACGGAGGTACTTGTTATAACGAGGAAATGGAAATGGAAAATAAATTGAAATGTCGCATTTTTTGTGATGAGGCTTGTTGTAAAGGGACCTAACATCTGAAGTCATCGGCCCCAAAGGTCCTCCTTTAATATATCGACAATACATACACGTAATATTGACAGACAGAGCTGAAGGGAAGAGTATTGCAGGTGTCATTGCACGGTGTTGCCACATTCCTGCATTCCTTTCTCCATCCCTTCGCTTCCGACTCACTTGTTCGCTTATTCAGACCGCTGTGTGGCAAGCAGGCACATCTCTATTGCAACCTCGGTGGGTCCACCCACGTTTCCATGGCAGCCGAAATCCCCTATTCCCTTTTCCCACACCCAGAGAGGCAATAAAAGAACCTCCCTCTAAAAAATGTCAGAACTCATCTTTCAATATTACGACTATAGTAGGCTTAAATTTGGTGACATTTTATCACTAATGTCTCCGCTCTATATTAAGTTGCTACCTAGTGTAACGCTTCACATTTAAACTAAGTTTGCTTGTTGAATATTTTCACAATCACACGCAAAGTCAACATTAATCAAAAACATTTTCCCCCTTCTAGTGTCTGCAATACTGTGTTTACGCCAAGCTCGGTGTTATGAACGGCACGTCATTCGCTTCTTATGACTACATAATGGCTGTCTACAGAAAAGTGCACGAGAAGGATAGTGAGTACCTTCGCATAGGAGAGGAAACTGTGCAAGGATGCTTAGATGAAGGTAAGTTTTGATGACATAATGTTATACCATTTACTATTGTTAAAGAAATCATAAAGAATTCCTGTGTAATCTGTCATGTAGTACAATTTTTAATTCTCTAGTTTTATTCTGTGCCTGTCACGGTCGTGTCGCTCACTTGGTCTGGTGCCCAACCAAGCATCATATTCCTCATATTTCTTCTCTACTGTGAAAGGTTCTAGTTTTCTGCGAATTTCAGCCAGTAATGTCGAAACGATTGTTCTAATAATATACTTAAGCATAAGTTACCAACGTTTAATAAAAGTCTAGAAATATAAACATCAAGAATATTCAGTCCTTTTACGCATTTTCAGTCGTGAAATTACCAGCGTTTCGCCTCATTCTGACAATGGGCTCATCAGTTTGATTGCCGCACCCTTCCATAACCCCTGAATTATTCAAATTTTAGAAGAGAAAGTTGCTTGTAATAAGGTGTGAAATGTGTGTCATAGCGTAAAGAAAATGTAAATCTGATGCGGAAATTCATGTTCCTTTGTATCTTTCTAATTTGTTCATTAGTTTCATCAATGAATACAGCATCACAGTAATAGACTATAAGGAAGAAATAATGCTATGTGAAGGAGATACAACGTTTCGGGTTGCAGTACATCTTTTCTACCTACAATTCCCAACGAAATACCTGTTTGTTCAAGCGGCTTCTCCTCATCTGAAGTAGCATTGCCAGAATCCTGCATTACGTCCGTTGATACGTCTTCTACCTCTGCTGTCACAAAGTTACGGTATTTTTCTGTCGACTGCTCTGCTTCATTTCCATCATTACAACAGAATATCTCCAAAAGAGTTTCATAATCTTCACCCAGCCAGTCCACATTGCAGCAATGAATGGGTGTTTATACCATTATAAGTCACTAAGATGTATTGACTGACAGCCATAACTGATAGGCGCGAGGGATACTAGTGTAGCCTAACCGACTATGAAGCGAAATAATATGGGTACAGTTCTGGTGGTATCTGCCACACATAGAAGGGTGATCAGAAGGAAGATACTGAGAATTTTACTTCTCCACCTCTGTTGACCTCGAAGTGGCAACGAAAACAAAATTGCTGAGTTACAGCTGTAGTTCCCGGGCCTAACGGAAGTTTAAAGGACCGCGCCTCTATTGTACTAATCACAGTATCAGCTCAAACAGCAACGGAATTGGCAATACTGATGTACTGCAAGTGTCGTGCCAGCGGGATGTAGCCATCTTTCGTCCCTGGACACTTGCGCTCATTCGATTCGTACAGCTGGTATATATTTTCCCTCTATTTCTACATATCGTCACTGTGTCACAGCTGATCCTTCAGGCACAATTTAGGAAACATTGCTGGTTACAGGAGTACCTTGCCATGACGCGTGTATTTCATAGATATATGCCGTATGCATGCAAGCGTTGTATTATTGAAACACACTAGGGTATTCTCCTATATTATGACACAAGAGGACTCAGGATCTTTACGAGGTATCGCTGTGCCTCAAGGATCTTCCAAATTACTATCAGAGATGACCTGAAATCACACCCTGTGAGTACATACACTACGATTCAGGGAGTAATGAAGGTTTTCCACAACGTTGGCAGAATGTCCCCTCTCCACTCAACACCACCACACTTGCACATGATCGTCATCCGAGGCAATGAAGAACCATGATTCATGGCTGAAAATTTTGCGACACCACTCGTCATCTGTCAGTACCTCCAAAGACAGCCGTCTTTCTTTGGTGTTTTTGATAGGCTGCGCATGAAGCTATATTTCAACTATTTCGTTGGCACTACATGGTATAAAATAACACAGTTGTGTCACTGGGGCATATTCAAGCCTTGTAGGCACAGCTTCAAAGAGATCAATAATGATGTCCCTACCAAACTCCTTCAATTGTTGGTAATACTGTCTAATACGTCTTCAAGACATACTCTGTGTGCGGTGTCCTTCCTTCACTCTGTTGAGTGAGTGTTCAGAATGACTGATAAAGTTATCGCTATCGTCAAGGTATAGTAGCGTAGTCAGGATCGACCGTGAGGGGGTGGGGTAATTGCAAAATTATGATAGAACGTATGAAGGTTCTTGTGCGTGTGTGGTGCGCGCATTCATGAGGGCACTATCACAAGTGAAATATGTTGATTCAGAGTGCAGTTTACATTTTACATTAAAATTCAGAACAAGAAAAATATGATCAAGGTCAAAATTTTTACACCGAATAATACGCTCATATTACAATCTAAAATACAACTTTTGAGGCTTCCTAGAAAGTGTATTTGAGAGACCTCTTAGTTTTACAATTTTGTCTCTGTGAATGTTCCACGGAGCCAACCCATTGTATCGGCTTTCACTTATTTATGGTCAGTTTCTATTCATATTTTTGTAAAAATTCCATGGTGGGGGGGGGGGGTAATTTCTAACTCCCCAGTAACCGACTTCCTTGGCTACGCCCCTGTCAGGGTAGCTCAAGTAATTCTCAGGAAATGTAAGGAGAAATACGTATCTAGGGGTGATTTTAAAATATCTTTCAGTTCAAGGCAATAAATTACTGTACTCTGTATTACTGCAATGAGTAATTGAATTTGATTCATTATGTTCTAGTGAACTCCTTGGTTACCACTGATACCTGTCGCTTGGCCAAATACATGCAAGAGTGCTTGAATGTTAAGGTAAGTACTTACAAATTTTAAAGTATGTTTCAGCAAACGGAATATATAACAAAACAAACAGTACTGAAATACAAAACATGCTCTGGAGTACTAAATGCCAACAAAAATATGCCATTGCAACGACAATGGATGCAGTAAGACAGAGCAACTGCCCACATCCGTGGGTTCACTTGCTCTTCTGCATCAACACTTTGAAGCTGGCTTACTTTCGCATAACCTTCCTGCTCAGTGGCTTGCCTGCAAATGGGACATGCTGAGAGAATTGCGTTTTTGGTTAGATGATCCACCAAAGAATGTTCTCAACGAGCAAGAGAAGTTACAGTAATTTTATATCCTAGTGGCAACCTGTTTGACAATCAATAAGTCAGTTATGAAATATAGGTGGAACGTGAGGGTGCCTATTTTAAACACTTTCTGTACTGACACAGCCAGATGCGTTTTGCCATTGTCACGTTGCATTTTATAATGACGTATCTTGATGTTCAGAGCATAGATTTTAATTTTAGTATTACTAGTTTTCTCGCACACTGGACCAGTATACAATATGAAGACCATATTTAATAATTTTTCTCTAAAAGGAACTATTCAACTTTATTTGTTCGTATAGAAACAAATTGGAAATATAGTCATACCTAAATATATTTCACAGTTAGTGATTTCTTACAGACATGAATGCAGACTTTAAAATCGATCAGCGTCTCTATTTTACCTTCTAGAGCACAGACATTCAAGGGAAACTAACTTCCTTCCCTGTCTATTATTTTGGAAGGTTAGAAAGAGGGTTTCTGAACTGTTGATGCGCGGTAGAGATTCATAGACCTTTAAATTAATTTGTATTTAACTTACTTATTCTGTATCTACCTTTATTTGTGTTATAAAAGTGAAATACATAGATTGCTATGTATAGTATTTACTAAATTATTTCTAAGGACAACAGTTTGTATTCGTAAATATCACAGTTCATCCAGAAACGATTCCTGAGATTCACGAACTCCTCTTAGACAGTGTTAGTTGTGACCAAATTCCAATGCCATTTTCTTCTTCACTTGTTATTTTAGAATTAAGGGCTTTGAGAAGTATGTCTCCTTTAAGTGCATGTTGTGATACTTTCTGTCGGAGCTGCATTTTTTTATTGGCTGATTGATGGTTTATACATACGGATCTAAAAGAAGTAACCTAGTAATACGAATTAGTCACTATCAAATGCTGGAGAATGCGCTCGGTGCAAATGATCTTGGCATATAAATACCACTGTGCGTTGGGGGGGGGGGGCTGTATTTATACTCACCGCGATCAACTATAATAAAAAAACAAAAGAACAATATAGACTGAAAACATATATTTTATAATTAACTATATAATCTTTACGTAATCTTAGAGAAAGTGTATTGTTTTTTCTATAAATTGACGCATAACATATAACGTATTTGAGCTTCACTCCTGATGTTGTTCTTTAGGCCCGTCCTGGAACGTCTTCCGTGCAGAAATCCTCACTGCCAGGTTTCTTCTTCTTCAGCATAATATTAGTTCACTAGCTGGGGTTTCACCCACTGGGGATTCCCCCAATCCTCATGGTGCAAAAATCCAGAAGGGCCATGGCCTACCAATGGGCCATTGTTCATCCCGAAGGCTTACAGACTACGATGTTCTGTATGGTATTAGATGGGGTCCATAATGCAAATTTTCTTCTTCCATAACAGCCTGTCTTATACCATCACCACAAATCCGCGTAGGTTCATGTTGTCTTGTATCCTGCCCATTCATCTTTTTCTGGACGCCCTATACCCCACTTTCCAGCCGGTAGCATTTTCCAGCATCCTCCTTCCTACATATTTCTGTTCCCTTCTTTTCACGTGCCCGTACCGTCTGAGTCCTGCTTCCCTGAGTTTTTCAGTTCCTGGGCTACGTGAAGTTAATAAATTTAGCCATAAAATATGTACTATTTCTTCTAAAACCCCAAAACTTATCAAGATGCACCCTCTGTACTTGACTGGTTTTTATATATCACTCAGCTCATTTTAAACTTGCTCTGACTCGAAGATATTTTTCTTTTCAGTCTATGGAGAAGGTGACCCATCTTGGACCCCCTGCTTCATGAAGAAGGAATCTGCCATATGCGCGTTAAATAAAGCTGAATAAACATTATTTAACAATACGGATTGTTTTATTGCTACATTAAGGATAATTGTACCCTGATTAAATCCTCCGGGCTTTTATTCCAATTTCCTGTGGTCGGCACTTCTTGCGAACTTGGTTCTGTTATACTGCTGATGCCGACACTGGGTGGAGGGGGGCAATCAACATTGCCTGCTTCTGTGGTGGTTGGTAGTGCGCTGTTCTTCATGTATATGAGGAGATGTGTATTGGATACAGCACAAACACTCAGTCCTCGATCCAGAGGAGTTAACGAGACACAGTTAAAAACCATGAACCGTGGTCCGTCTGAACCGAAGACTAGTATGCTAACTATTTAGTCAAGGATCTGTACCCAATCATGTGTGTTATTATACGAAAGTATAAATACTATGAAATTAATCCAGGGTTAGGATTTTAGGTGTACACCTTTTCTCTTAGGGTAAATTAAAGCTCTTCGTAAAGATGCCATAGTGTGAAAATTTCTCTCTAGTTGAGAAAAGAGGCATTTTTCTAGCACCCATATTCCTACCCTTTTTTCTCATAGGTACCCATAATCCCCTTTATTGCCATTTTTTCTCATACTGTAGATTTCCAATGATCTTCTAGAGTGCATTTTATCATTTATATAGAGATAAGACTTGTGAGATTCATTCCGTTTTATTTCCAATAAACGAGGGACTGAAAGCACACCTGAAACAGTGGAAAATAATACTGTGTGCGCGCAAATCCTCTTTCTCTTACTTTACAGAAACAACTAACTTCCTACAATGGAAATGCGTATTTCATTCCATGAATACCTACAACAATGGAAAATAATATTGTGTATGCGCAATTCCTCTTTCTTTCACTTCCATCTTCTTAATTTCACCGAAATCAGTAGTCTGTGGATCGTGAGTGCTAAACGAGTGTATTACCGGTACTAGATTTTGCCATGCGGAAGGTCTCCAGGGCCCGATTGTTTTCTCTGTCTCAGGAATTCAAACAAGATTCAACGGAAACAGATGGAACTGTAATATGATGTAGTATTTTCGATTCAGGAATTTTGTTAGATGTAAATCACCAGCGAGACCACATCAAAAATCACATTTGCAGTTCTAAGCATCAACAGAATGAGACTCTTCAAACAAATAACTCGCGACAACCTTCATTACGGAACGCATTTGAACAGTCTTCTTCAAAAAATTCAAAATTTGAAGGAATTCAACATTGATTTGTGTGCTGCTCTTACATAAGCGGGAATTGCAGTCAATAAGGTAAAGCATCCAGCTTTCAAAAGATTCCTCCAAAAATACATAAAGATGTCAATGCCCGATGAAAGTACTGAAAAATACTACATGGAGCCTGTGTACCAAGAAAACCGTACGAAGAATGAAGGAGAAAGTGACTGATTGTGATGTGGAAATCATTTTGGATGAAACTACAGATTCAATGGAACAATATATTTTGAAGAGTTTGGCTTTTTCCCTATCAGGAGAGAAATTTAATCCCATTTTCTTTAAAATGTATGAACTGGAGAAAGCCAATACCAGTACAGTAAGGCAATAAATCATGGACTTCTGTCAAAAGCTGTGGGCAAGTGGTATCACGTTTGAAAAACTTCTTCTGGTGTTTATGGACCAGGCTCCATACATGGTTTCAGCAATTAACCAATTGAAAGCTTTGTTCTCTATGTTAAAAGATGTGACATGCCTAGTCCATATCCTTCACTGGGATTTTTAATCCATAGGGAGTGAATACGACATCATAAATTAATTCTTCTCTGCCCTGAAGAAAATTCTACGGAAAGCTCCGAGTCGTGTTGTTGCCCACAAGGAAATCACTGGCCTGCTCATTCCAAACTTCCCAGTCATTACTCGCTGGGGATCGTGGTATCGGTGTGCTGCTACGTTGTTTGAGAGGTTTGATAAGATTAAAGAGTTTCTACTTTCATTGGATCCAGCTGACGCAGGTACAATTTCCAAGTCCCAACATCGTCTGCTATCGGAAAAGAATATATAATTTACAAACAGAACTCTATTTGCCCTACCGGTTTCTGTGGATATCGAAAGAAGTTTTAGCATCTACAAAAACTTTCTATCTCATAATAGAAACAAACTTATATTAATGAAATAAAAGATGCTCAATCTCTTGAAATACAACAGCTTCCTGTATTTTCCTACTTCTGGTGAGTGATGATTTTATGTATTTTTTCATTAACTAAATAACCTAGAATAGAAGACAGATTGTTTAATTAATTGAGTAAAACAGTACCTTCTTGTACCTTTTTGTATCTTACTTTAGCATCTTTTTCCTACATTTTTTGATATAAAATTTGCACCTAAAATTCCTAACTCAGATAATTACAAATATGTGTCATAAGAAAATTTCTTCACTTTTTTTTTTTTTTGCAAGTTGCTTTATGTCGTACCGACACAGATAGGTCTTATGGTCACGATGGGACAGGAAAGGACTAGAAATGGGGAGCAAGCGGCCATGACCTTAATTAAAGTACAATTCCACTATTTGCCTGGTGGAAAAATGGGAATCCACGGACAGCCATTTTCAGGGCTTCCGACAGCGGGGATCGAACTCACTATTTCCCACTATCGCGCCCCGAACAACACGACCAACACACTCGGTCAGTCCGCGGTCTGTTCGATAGTAAAATTGGGCTTCTGAAATGTAATTTGCAGGACAGGGATCAAAGTACAGTATATAATTGTGAATGTGGACTCAATGAAATGAGGTTGGGCAAATATAATGATAAAAACATAAAATCTCCCACTAAAAGCTGTACAAAAATACATGAAAGTACAGCACATAATTATTTGAGTGATGGGTCCACTGATCAAATTAATTACTTCGCCACCGGGCGAGTTGGCCGTGCGCGTAGAGGCGCGCGGCTGTGAGCTTGCATCCGGGAGATAGTAGGTTCGAATCCCACTATCGGCAGCCCTAAAAATGGTTTTCCGTGGTTTCCCATTTTCACACCAGGCAAATGCTGGGGCTGTACCTTAATTAAGGCCACGGCCGTTTCCTTCCAACTCCTAGGCCTTTCCTATCCCATCGTCGCCATAAGACCTATCTGTGTCGGTGCGACGTAAAGCCCCTAGCAAAACAAAAAAAAACACTTACTTCGCCGTCTTTATTTTGTGGATACGTGAGATAGCCTCTTGTTCATGAAAACAGGTGGAGATTTACGCTTAGATAAATGTATGTTTAGCATGGGAAAATACTACCTAGGTTCTCACAGTTATGTTCACTAATATTTAAAAGCCAAAACACAATAACAATCGTCGAGGACCGCTATAAATTTCCCAAACATTCACAGCTTCTAGATATGGATGCGATTCCATATTTCAATTGGACGATCACAGGAGCACACCCCCTTCTGTAAGCTTGCGAGCTTGTTCCCATTTATAGCAAAGACTAAACGAAAATAAAATGACAATCAACACTGTGAGAAAAATTCAAAGAAAACACACAAAAATAAATATGTCTGCAGCTGAAACAAAAATACATACAGGGAATACACTCGTTCAAAGGGTTAGCATATCGTAAATCTCGTGGCCAAGGGGCGAAATTCAGTCATTGCCTTACAGCCAGCAAAACAGAAACAAGGTCGTCGGCAACTCGCCCTTCTCTTCTTGTCCCTCTAAGTCTCAAAATAAAATACATTATCTTGGCTAGAGAGGTGAGACACAGCAGGACATATTCATGTGCTTTATGGACCCGTACATTCTTTCGTAGGGTAATTCTGAGGCTTTTGGCATTCATTATCTGTCTTCTAAGTAACCCCTGTTTATAATTCTTCCATAACTTATTTTATAGCATGCTTCCTTATATCATGGGCCTTGGTTCATTTTTCTCGTAATATTTCTTATTTAATAGGCTCTGGTTCGCATCCCATGCACGCATTCTAATATCATATGCCCTAATTCACATCTCTCTTCCGTGTACAGCTTACCTAATTGTCTCTCGTTCTACCGTTAATTACAATCGCCAGAATATCTTTGAGGACTCTACTTTGCCAACGCCGGTACAACTTAATCTCCCGTCTCTTCAGATCACTGTAAATTCATGCACATAGTAAAATTAATGCAATGTCTATTGTTAGGTTGTCTACTCCTCATATAGACCTATTCCCTGATATATATAGCTACAAGGCCCTCTCGTCCTTGGTCGCTTTAAGTATCCTAACTCTCATATCTTATGTCCGTAGACATGATAAGGCTAACTACAGAACAAACTTCAAACAGATTAACTATCCGAATACATCTCCCTCAAAAACTAATAACCTAATCTCACATCTAAAAACTGTACACACAACTATGACAGGCTTGGGCCCTGAACCTACCTAATCTATTGTTCACTTGCCTTTAGGTTTAATTATTTATTTAAAAAGTAAGTGAACCCTACTAATCTAACCCATGCCAATATCTGTTCAGACTTTACTTACATATGTGATGTCATCCGGCGCCATCGTCAGAATCTCAACGATGTTCAGTATTTCATTCTACCATGGGAGTCCATGGTTCAAGTCCCTCTGGCATGTTCTCCACAGCAGTCGGTGTCGATATCGTCTGCTCGACCGGAATGGAGTTGAATGGTCTCTCCTCAGTCGATGTTGCTATCACTCGTACACCTCGTTCAACTCGTTCTCCTGGTTTAACTCGTTTCTCTGGATTGGGCGCTGTTACTGTAATCAGCCTAGAAGAATTTGCTATTATCTAGACATTTTTAATACTGTCATTAACTTCACTATCACGTAAAAAATTGGAAAAATATTCCCCTCGACTTTAATTGAGCAAGTCCTTTCTTTAGCGCTATAATTACTCATAGTTTATAGTGTCGTTCCCTCATTACGTTACACGCCCTCCTCTAACAGTATTAATATCTTTGAATTTGTTTTTTTGATTTTAAAATGACTCAGTATTCTCGCAGTTTTCCGAAAGTCTACATAATATTAACTATCGTTCTAGCACACTATCTTACTTCTTAATTGTCCCTTGATTCACCCAACATAACACAGACACGACCTCTTCCTTCCACATCTAAATCAGAATGCAAGTGCGGCACTTGGTTCTCTAACCTTATATAAAAATATATTAATAATAATAATATTATTTGCTTTACGTCCCACTAACTACTTTTTACGGTCTTCGGAGACGCCGAAGTGCCGGAAGTTAGTCGCGCAGAAGTTCTTTTACGTGTTAGTAAATCTTCCGACACGGGGCTGTCGTATTTGAGCACCGGACTGAGCCAGGATCGAGCCCGCCAAGTTGGGGTTAGAAGGCCAGCGCCTCAACCGTCTGAGCCACTCAGCCCGGCATACAAAAATCTGGCGTGACGCTATGCCTTAGGGGAAACACTACCAAACACACGCTAACTCTTTGTGATGAGTTAGCGTGGGTTCACACTCTCCTTACAAATCAATTATTTATTAATTGGGCACAATTTAGTGGATCTTATCACCTCGAAAGAACGAGTAAATTTAACCAATATTATCTAACATTTCACACTAGCAGAACATCGCTTGTAGGCGTATTGAATGAATTATTTCATTACCATTCCACCCCTGTATTTTACTGCTTTTTTTGTGGCGGGGTGGTGGCATCTCGATGAATCGTTAACAGAGGAGAGTCTAAACTGTACTTTCCCGCAAAATGATGGAGTCCCTGCACATCGTGGGTGGTCCACGCTATCGCGTATCGCCTGACTGTCCGGCTCTCTATCCTATCTTCAATCCCTGCCGCTAATACATTATAAACATGAGGCGGTCATAAATAATCGTATCCTCCTGGATCGATAGGGTTCATTATCGTATATCGTTTCATTTAAAATAATAACAATGCTGCTGTCATATTCTAACCCTGATTACAGGGCAGCTGCCATTTTGGATTTTTCCTCCTCCTATGATTTCAGTCATCACCACCATCATCATCGTAATCATAATCAAGTGGCCATAGTCGTTAAGGCATAAAGTATATGTTATGGTCTGACACCGTGGTTTTACGGTTGAGTCCCGTTGGTCAAAACATGTTTCAGCATCAGAATGCTGGCCGGCAGGATAGGACAGGTGGTGGTATACAATTTATAATCACCAGATGCGTGCCTAAATCCTGGATTCAATTCCAAACCTGACCTCAAGGCTCATATGGAGTGAGAGGTTATGACGATGTTGATGGTGATTCGTCCGTCGGATGGGGACGTGAAGCTAGGAGCGAAGTTCATGGTGTTATTCGACAGGAGTAGGCCACGTGCCGACACCGGGTTTCACCCCCTCCCTATCTCACTATCTTCAACATCCCACATAGAGACGCTCAGCTCGCCCATGGGAGTCAAATTGAAAGACCTAAGAGGCTAACATGTCCTCGGACACTTCCGGCACTAAAGCCAAACTATAAATAAATCATCATAATGGGCATTGAATCACAGGCGAGTATGACGATTGTTTTGGGACTGCATCAATTTTGACGATAATTGATTCTTAGATGGCTGAGGAGACCCGTTCTAAAACCATAAGCTCTGCCGCAATGCTGGCTCGTCACAGCTACCAAATCCTGTTGTTATAGAACCCCGTGGTCATTTTTCTTCTGATTCTTCACTCGATTCTGCCATCACCTTTATGCTGTATCGGTCAACCAGCCGCAACATCCTTCCCGTTACCAATGTAAATATGGTACTTCTTCATATTATGCTTTGCAACGTCCTTGTGTCATTTTAACATGAACATGATTTTTGGGCAGGGAGTCTATCTGGAATTAGTGCTATCAACTTTGCGTGGATAGAAAACCGACACCGTGGTAACAAGGTAACTAATGGTTGTCATCTCTCTACGTAATCTTCATCCTCGCGTTATTACCGTGTGCCAGAACTCTGTCTCACACGAGGGCTGCAAATAAAATAGTGGCAACGTAGTCCAGACACTCGCAAGAGATCGGGCATGCGCAAATAGGATATGGCAGCGGTCAGGTGGCGCTGTTGTCGATGTGTAGTGTGCATTTCACGGGCATCTAGTTGGAGGTGTAGTTGCTGTGTGGCGTTGAAGTGAAGAGTGTCGATTTCACCGCTCTAAAACATGTTTTCAAAAGGTGATCAGCGTTCGTGGCTTAAAATTGCGGTAGCCCGTGGCAAAAATGTAACGGAATGTTATCGAGGATTACATGAAGTCTGTGGCGAGAATTCATTGCCGTATAGGACGGTTGCACGACGGGTTGAGACGTTTCGTGTGGGTCGGAATGACATTGACAATTCTCGTTCCTGTAGACCATCGGATTATCCTCAGAGGTTGGTCTCAGTCATTAAACTGTGTGACACTTATTGACGAAATGTCTTAATATGAGGAGAATTGTGTCCCGTTGCGTTCCACATCAACTGACCGACGTACAGAAATGGCACCAGTATGCACTGAATAGCATCCACCTGGACATACACCGCAACGAAGGAGACGCAAAGAGACTGAACTAAAGTTGCTTTATACGGGAAGCTGTGGAAATACGTAGAAATCCTAACAATTTCAACAGGGACACTGGCTAACAATTAAATTATATGTGGTTGCCAGCCATTAATGATTTACGTAGGTAGTTCCCTTTCCTTTCCCTTCACTATTGTTATTTCGTTTCGGTGTTTTCCAAATTCGTACGTTCCTCGTTGCCTGATGTTTCATTCCAGGGTTGTGTCAATGTCATAGCTTCATATGTGCGTACACCTGTTATGTAGCCCTCTCAGACTGGTTCTAATAGTTCCGTCAGCTTCCGTTTCGAACGCTCTCACTCTAATGCGTTCGGGGAGCCATCTGGTGACGAATGAACGTACCATTTCCACTTTTGTTATGACGTCTAAATTCAAACTTCAACTTTTGAGAAACCTTTCTCGTGGACAGTCGAGGTTTCCTTCTGATGACGCAGAGCAAAGTTCTCTGCGAAACGTAAAGAATTTCAGCTTATTTCCTTGATACGGTATAAGCCCAAAAGCCTGTGTCATATCTGTAAGTACGGGCCGTGAAAGCATCAATGGCAACATCCATAATATTAGCATAAGTTTAGTTTATATTATTTTTGTTGTCAACATCCTTTTGGTAAGATAATTAAAACCTTAGGGCAATGAATGAGGTATCAGTGGATAGTAGTTGTACCGACTTCTGATCCGGTACACTCAGTTTACGTTAAAACACGTAGTTTGTTTAAAACTAAACTTGCTTGATATATGAAAGCATGTAGATTAAAATAACTCTTGAAGGAGTGAGTGATATACGTCGTTTTAGAAGATTGGCAACACACAAGGTACCTGGCCAAATACAACAACGCCTTGCATTCCTGAGAAACTCTCAGAGAATATCTCGCCTCATCGATCAACTGCTACAACAAACCGCAAACGGCACAGGTAATGAAGCAAAGGCAGCAGGCAAGTCGGCACAACCTTCAAACCATCACATCTTAACAACTGCAACGTTGGAAAATGTATACTGAAAGAAAGCGATTGCAAGATAAGCTACCAATGACTTATTTTTGTGGAAGGCTTTTGCAAAAGGAATGTCATGGGACAAAACGCTCCAGAAGTCTAATGGACAAAATTTTCAAATATTGTGGTCCAAAACAATTTTCTTTATAAATCTCGGAGTGATCGCCATCTACTTGTTGTCACAAGTGTACGATAAATCTACCAGAAATTGTTGTCCATGAGCAACTTAAAAATTTTGTTGAGTGCAACTGAACGCAGTTAACATTCCCAAGATATTCTACTGCAATCAAAACGAGATAATTGCATGAAAGTGTTCCCAGCTGTCAACACCGATGCCAACAATGCCACGGACGTTACCAATACACATTCATAGTATGTCCAAAAATGAAGACGAATAAATTGTAGAAGGAGATAACAAAATTTATTAGAGTTGCGATTCCGTACAATCCGACGAAGGTACTGATAACCAGCTGGATCCTCTAGAATTCTTAAATAGTTTTAAACACAATTAATTTAGAAGAAAAATGCCCTTGTCGTGTTGATTAGAGGTGTAAATGTCATACAGGGCTTAATCAATGGAGGAGGAATGTTCCTCATGCACCTCCATGAATACACTGCCATTGCTCAATTAATTGACTTTGGAAAAGCGTTTTTTCATACAACGAATTAAACTCACCCCATCCGACCCAACTATACCTTTTCAAATGATCAGCCGAAGGTTACTACTAGGGTGACCAAGCATTGAACGAATGACGGACAAGACAGTCAAACAAAGTGGGACATTCCACACTTTTGGAGGACAGCTACATTTTGAACTGTAATTTTAAAATCATTAAAATGTTGAAATTCAAGAGCACTGTGTTGCAATTTCCCCTCCATTTGACGAAGAGTACTCTTACTGAAGTATTAACATAGAAAAATATATTCCACTAATTTTATTGTACAATTCCTATTCTAGTCTGTGGGTTGAAGACCCTTCATCCATGAGATGTACTGAAGTCTTCTCGCAAAGTTTAAAAAAAAAGTCCTGTGGACAGTACTTCGATCAGGAGATAAATACAGCGTGTTGGTTTCCCACTTTGAATTATATGCACAAACGCGTTTATTTTTCCGTTTTGCCTCCTCGAGTTTAAATTATGGCTTTATATTTTGTGTCGAAGCACAGTTATCCTTATCCGACACCGAATCCATTAAAAATCTCAAAAATTACAGAAAACCCCCAGTTAATACAACACGTCTCTAGGTCTTCCACATAAAGACATCAGTATTGGTCTTATGACAACAAGGTCGCCATATCGAACGGCTCCGCTGAACAGCATCACGGGAAAACGGCAACAGATTATATTGGTGAAACTCTGTCATTGGTTTTCCGTGTATTTCATTTCCGCAACCCCTCTCCTCATCTGAAGAAGCAGTTGCCCATGAGTCACACCGTAAAAGAGGCAATTCCTGGGGAGAAAGGCAACCAGAGCACTCTATCCGGCGTAGTGCTGAAGGTACGTAAAGTAGAAGCCTCTACTTCCCCCTCCCTCAAGGGTTTTGAAGTCCTTTGCTTTTAAGCTGGTGGTACGAAACTGTATTTTTCAGATAGTAACAGGCAAAACACTAGCCCAAACTGTTAGTCATGTAGATATAGAGACGCGTGCATGTGCACCTGGTGGGCTATTGCATCTGTCCTCTGCTTACTCAGGTGTTCTTGTGAAGGTGATCTCTAGCTATTTAAATGGATTGAGATCTGCACATTAGATGTTTTCTCTTCACGCAGTGTGATTAGTGACAGTGACCTTTCATTGTACGAACGTTGTATATAAGTAAAATGTGTACTTCCGGAGAAAGTTCAAGATCAAATTGCTGATTCATAGGTTGACTACCGTCAAAGGATTTTACGTAGTAAGTCCAAGAAGTCCATCATTCCTCACGGATTAACAAATTATTTTAGAGTAATTAAAATAACCATGGGCGTTTCATATTCTCTTACTTTGCTTCTTGTATAATATTTAGATAGTAGTATAAGGACTCTCGAACTGCGGAACAATGCGAGAAGTTTTTAAGTCGAAGCACAAGGAGCATTCTGACTATTGAAATTTCACATAAATTTTTAATGACATGCTTTAATAAATTGATGAAACTGATTTATTAGCTTCAATTGAAGTTACTCAAAATAAAAAAATAAATGAACAAGCCATTATTCTCAAAAATAAATATAGGTCTACCAGAATTCCAATTGATTTGTGAGCCAATATTTGGATACACAAATGTGTATTTTTTGTGATATTGGATAAATCTCCGTTTGTTCTGGTGGAAAGAACAAAACGTCGTCGTCATCTTCATCATTCGACTTTTCCGCCTTTTCCATTAGAGTCGATCTTCTCAACAGTTTCCACTATAACTTGTCACACGACTACTGCCTCGGCTTTTGTGACCTTCTGTATTTGATCCACACATATTATTGGTTGTCTTCCAAAGAGATTCCCATTTCGTTTTCCTCTAACTTCTAGATCTTACTTGGGCTATGTTTGACGTTCTTTTCTCCTCAGTTCGCATCACAAGTCCCAAATATTGTACACTTTTCTTATTCAGAATTTCTTGTAATGGCTTATACTGTAAGCTCTCTACAAATTTTTCACGCCCGGTATCATTTCTTCCTTGCTATATTTTCAATTCCTCGTCGTCCATGTCATGATTCAGAGTGATAAGCCTATATTGGTTGGTAACACCAAGGTTTTGGAATTTTCCTTCACATTCCACCTTCGGGTAATGTCCCGAACAAGGTAATACCAACTGTCTTCACTTTCCTATCCTTCACGCTGCTTTATTCGTGAATTAAAAACAATAAAATTACCGTATTTCATTTTTGTTTTAACAATCCATGACTTAGTGTATCTTAGTTTTTCTGGAAGAAAATGTCTGTAATTCCAATGTCTTACCTTCAATATATTTCCCTAATCCCTGAACATAGATTAGGTGTGAACCGAGACAAGTGTGTGCCTCAAGACATCTGTGACCATATCGGGGGGCGAAATGACAGGGAAATAATTTGAAAAGTTCTCTAACAGAACAATTTAGTGTACTTCGTAATCCAATTTCTATATTCTATATAATTGATGCTAACTAATCTTTCTTTTACAGTGCCAATTGTCATTAATAATTAATAATGCATTGCCATATAGGGTGGCACACAATATACAATACAATATAAAATTTGTTTACGTCGCACCGACAGGGATAGGTCTTATGGCGACGATGGAATAGGATACGAAAAGGCTCTGGGCAGGAAAGAAGCGACCGTGGGCCTAATTAATGTATAGCCCCAGTACTAGCCAGATGTGAAAATGAGAAACATGTTATAACTTTGTGTCATCAGTGTATGTAACTTACAGGCATATCGGTAATATTTAATCTTGAAATCCTTCTCTGGCCCTGTTTTTTAACGTAATTATTTCTGTACTTCACAGAGGATGCTGAGAAGGTGTACATGTACCGGACATTATCCACACAGACCCAAGCGGTAAGCATTTCAATTTTCAAGATTAAAAAAGAGATAAACCGAGTAGAAACAGAATTTTTAAACTTTATCTTAAAATTCTATCTCAACAAAAGTAAGTGTTGTAATCAGGACTTGATTTATCAAACATACAAATAATCAAAATGCCAATAAAATAACAATTTCTAACCATAATTCTTAAGACAAAATTCCTTCGATTTGTAGTTAACAGCTTATATTGTCAGAGAAGAGAACACGTTGTGATATAACGTGCGTAGCAACTGGAAGAAATTCCATTCAGCTCGGTCACTGATAACCACATTTTATCATCCTTAATGATCTGGCCTCAGAAAAGTTCTTAATTCTTCTTCATTTTTTACAATTTGCTTTTTCCTAACACCGATACAGATAGGTCTTATGCTGACGATGTGATAGAAAAGACTTAGGAGTGGGAAGGAGATGGCTGTAGTCTTAATTAAAGTGCAGTCCTAGCATTTGCCTCGTGTGAAAATGGGAAACCACCGAAATGCATCTTCAGGGCTACCGACAGTAGGGTTCGAACTCACTATCTCCCATATTCAAGCTCACAATTGAGCGTCCCTAACTGCACGGCCAACTCGCCCGGTACAAACGTTCTAAATTTAAATAATATTCATCTACAGTACGTTTTGGATGATAAATTTATTGTTGGCGCAACTCGTATTGATCCCAGGATGCAACTATCTTCAATAAAACATCTCGATATAATTACATCTTTATACAGGGTGCAGATAAACTTTGTTTCACAAATTACAGGAGTGTTAGATGGTACAACTACAAGTATTGTAAAGATAGGAACCAACGGTCTGCCATGATTCGTTTTGGCTGCCTACCTTTCAGACGGTCGAGGGTTAACGAGTCACAATGATTTTGCTGAGACGCTGTCGGCGTGACCTTCCGCCTGTCCGTCGCTGCTTCTGCACGTGTCCGAGAGGCGTCCGTAGTTTTCCAAAGTATACGTGAATCATTGTTAAGTCGATGTGAATTGTGCCGCCTGGCTGGAGGGAGACATTGCGAGCATCTGCTCTGAAGTACTGTGCGTTTGTCCCTTCAGTGTTGATCACGTAGAATGTAAACCAAAAGTAAAGAGTGTGTCAAGTTTACGCACGAACACCTGGGAGGTTGACAGCCGAACTGAGGTTCTTAAGAGCACGTAGCGCCGAATGTAACCCCTGGAGATCTATAGGGTCTCTCTTATAAACCCAGACCGAGCGTACGGTGTTTGCACTCTGCGTTACAGCAGCTGCCTCAGCCCAACTTACGTGGAGCGCGGCCGCCCTGCTTTGAGAGTGTGTACTATCATTCATGAAATCTTACCTTATAAAAGATGATGGAATTGTCATCCTTCATCAATGATGCAAGATACCACTCACAATACCTCACTCTTGTGGTTGGATCAGCAGGCTTTAAATTATGGGCCCGTGTAAACCTGTACGGTTTGATGTGTAGCTTTGTGTGCAGAAGAAACCGAAACCCCTGCTTGTTCTGCTAATATTGTGAGTGATTTATTCGGCGAGCCTTCAAGATTCTCAGAAACTGTTCATGTTTTTTATTGATCACTGAGCCAGTAGTTGCAAATGTATATACAATTACGTGAATCTGTGCTCGTGAAGGTGGCACTTCACCAGGAAATTGCTGAAAAACGCATCGCACCCCGTCGAGCCAACTTGTACTTAAGATAACTTTTACATACGAAAACACGGTGTCGCAATGATAACTGCCTCACCGTGTAACAGCTGAGATTCAGACTGGCTATTGGTGCTAGGTTGAACACGTGCACGCTCCTTGCGCGCGCCTCCCATACAGCTTCTTAAATCTCCGACAATAAAAACGCCGCTGGACGGTCTGAGTTTATGAGAGAGGCCCTGAATGGTTCCTATGTTCACAACACGTGTATGTACCCTCTACCACTCACTTAATTTGCGAAATAAAAGTTTTCTGCACCCTGTAGTTTTGAAGTGTAACGAAATGTGCATTTTTAAATTTACCTAGAGCAAATGTGTATTAGAAAGCGTGATTTAAGAGAATCAAATTTATTAATAAAACCCCATGGCACTACAGCCCCTGAAGGGCCTTGGCCTACCAAGCGACCGCTGCTCAGCCCAAAGGCCTGCAGATTACGAGGTGTCGTGTGGTCAGCACGACGAATCCTCTCGGCAGTTATTCTTGGCTTTCTAGACCGGGGCCGCAATCTCACCGTCAGATAGCTCCTCAGTTCTAATCACGTAGGCTGAATGGACCTCGAACCAGCGCTCAGGTCCAGGTCAAAATCCCTGACTTGACCGGGAATCGAACCCGGGGCCTCCGGGTAAGAGGCAGGTACGCTACCCCTACACCACGCGGCCGGCCAAATTTTGAAAATTGTATGAGCATATATTCAGAACATTGGCTTATGTAGTTGATTGCTCTCCAGCTAGATATCCTGAGTCATGTATGTCGGCATGATGCCATTTCTTTGGTGTAATTGTTAGTATTCCTGACCAGGTCGCTCCCTCACAATTCCTAGCACGTTCTTATCCCATCTTCGCCATAAGACAATATCTGTGCCAGTGCGACTTAAAGCCAAATTGTAATAAAACATATTTTCCGTAGTTTCCACTTCTAGATCATTTTGGGTTAATTTTTCCTCCTTTACCAGCTTCCAGCTTTTTCTGAAGAGCTTCCTTATTGCAATTCTCAACAATTCACCGGCAGTATTGTTTTGCCTTCTGCTGGCTGGTGAACAATGAGCTTCTGCAGAGTTCTTTGTGGAAATGTATCGCCCACTGGTCTGGTGAAGCACTCTTCAAATTCAGTTTTTTTTGGAACTGAATAGGAATGATCCTTGTAATTTGAACCAAGCAAAATTCTCTCCTGATCAGATCAGTTACAGACACGTTGGCAATGTCTCCCCTTCAGTGTTTACGTAGTTGGAATTTATTTTCAAAATTAAGAAATTTCTGTTTATTTTCTTACAAATTTCACTAATGTTTAATTCCTATTTTAAGTTACTTTCTAACTATTTCACTCCACATTTAAGCCAAGATTACGTACTGAATGTTTTTCAGATTTACATTTGATCTAATATACTTCTCCCGTTTTAGTGTCTGCAATACTGTGTTTACGCCAAGCTCGGTGTGATGAAAGGTACTCAGTTCGCTTCCCTTGAGACCCTAATGCCTACCTACAATGAAGTACATAAGAAGGATAGTAATTACCTCAAGGTTGGAGAAGCCACTATGCAGGATTGTTTAGATGAAGGTAAGTTCAGATGTCGTGAGGTACATATAAAACGCTAACTTGTATGTTTCACAAAACTCATGCTCTTAAACCGGGAGGAGTTAAAAGGTGCAGTTTGCACCAAAATCTTCCAAATCGTCTGAATAGTACAGTGAAAATCTTGCATTTCTTAAAAAGCCAACGGAAATATTTTTCTTTATATAATTCATTTAATTATGAATAATCTATGTACATAAAACGCTAAAATGTATGTTTCACAAAACTCAAGCTCTTAAACCAAAGGGAGTTAAAAGGTGCGGCTTGTATCAAAATTATCCAAATCGTCTCAATAGTACAGGAAAGTCTTGCATTTCTTGAATAGTTACAGGGTGGGGGGGGGACATGGGGGCGGGGAGATATAAAAATACTAGGCTAATATAGGCGAAATATCAATTCTTTCTTACAAGGAGGATACAAAGCTCATTTTAAGACCCTTGACGCAAAGAACAAAACCCGGTAAGCCCTACGTGCCCGAAAAACATGTTTTAAGTACCTGAAACCAACCGTCATGGAGATATCGGCACCACACTACCCGTGCTCTAGGAATTGGATACAGAAATGAACTGACGTAACCATGGCAATGTCAGCTCCAAGATTCTACAGCAGTGAGATTATGCATGTAAGTATGGGCATAGATGCCAACCAAAATTGGTACACAGATTACTGGAAAAAATACTGTGTGTAAGACCCTGATAGGACTCCTTTGGGCGGAGATGGATAAGGGGTGAATATAAAAATAGTAGAAAACGACCTATATTTTTGCAGAATCCATAGCTTTTGGAGTCGCTGAGGTGAATTGCTACACTCTAGATATAATTTTTAAGTCCAAGATCAGCCCCATTGGCACGGAGGTGAGAAGGGGCGGGAAAGACTATGTCCAAAATGGTCGAGATTATGGATTTATTTTTCGGCATAGCTCTCAACCAAACTTGGTACACATTACACTTACTATACGAAACAAAAAAAACGACTGTGGGGGAAAGAAACCCCTAGCACCCAGATACTGATATCGAATCCATAGTTTTAAGGGTCCCCGAGTGGATCTGTGACAAGCTGGATGCCGTTTAAGTCACAGTCGGAATGTGCAATATGACCAAGATTATGGAGTATACGTGTAAACTCAAGCATACCTTTTTCGTGAAGTCGTAGCAGTTGTACGACTGAGCTTGGCGTGGTCTATCGTATTGTGCTGAGTGTAATCAATAGTACGGTAACGTAGTGAGAGCTTCAAAACTTAGCCAGATAGATTAAGAGGGGAGGGCTTGGAAAGGGGGATATGAAAATCCGTGGTTCGCCTTATTTTCCGACCTGTGATTGAGTGTCCGCGAATATTTGACCGATGCTTGGTTTGGTGTGGTTTGATCTTCTTATGAAAATAATGACTCATGTTTGCTTTAACGTATAGTTACGGTTAAATGGTACTTAATACCAATGATACTACAACAAACATTGTATGAAAAAAGTTTAATAAGTCAGAAATAAATTCACCCTTCATACGGATGTGGGAAGAAAGTGGGGGTGGGAATGGGGAGGCGGATTTCTACATGCGCGAGTTCTCGCACGGGCACGCTAGTATTATTTAATATTGTTGTGAAGTCTTAAAAAATCCTTTGTAATTTCACATAGTATGCTGTGAATCAATCCTAAACTCTCAAGTTATATACCGTTTCATTCCAGTTCGTGTCGCCAACTAGGTGTGGTGGCCAGCCAGAGCGTGAAAATCCTCAGTTTGTAGACTCAAGTGTGGTAGATCCTCTGTAATTCTTTGCATTTTCCCCTGGAACCTCGACACGCTTCCTTTAGTAATAACACTGACCAGCAATGCTTCATCGAAATGCATCGTATAAGTTTCATCGTTATGGAAACTGATCTCTTGACGCTTCAAATTTTTCTATTGTCTATTAAATGTTCCAGTCGTGATTTTTTATTAATATCTGGGGAAGTGCACGAACCAATCTGAATGGAACTTGAGCTTATCAGTGTATCCGTGCCAATTTGGCGGGTCACCGACATCTCTCTCATCCAGTGCAAGCTGGCCAATGTTACAATGCAAGGAACTTTAATTTATTAAAAAGTATGACTAAACTTATACATTCGATAAGATTGAAATTAGGTATTCATGAGAAATGGGGATCTTACACAGGGAAACTATATCATTTCAATATTCTAAAAGGGGGCTCTCTATCCTGAAAGAAAAAATCGAGCATGGTTCACTGGGGAGGAAGAGGGCTCCATTTCCCTTCGCAAAATCGAAAATTAGTAAATCAAATTTGCACTTTTGGAGAAGCACATACCCTACGAGGTAACTCAGCAACCATCAGTGATTAGGTTTGGGGGCAAAGGTGACTAAACGGAGGGAATTCTGCGGATTGGCGATGTTACGAATGGTAAAAACCTTTAGTTTACACTCCTCATAAGACATTCATGGTAAATAATGGGGACGTGTTTGCTTTTCAGTTTTAACACATATTACTTCACAGTTACACTTTAAAAGGATTACAATTGCTATTCATTCCACATTCGTTTTCATCACGGAAAGTACTATAATTTGATATTGTAATACATATTTAAAAATACGTCGATTACACAAATTGGTTAAATATCTACAAATATGACGTCTTAGATACGTTTAAATCTTCTCTCTTTGTCAAACGTCAAGGGCTGAGCACTTTCAATTCTAACTCCTCGCTAATTACAAATGCGTATTATAGTCGCTATACACAGTTACATAAGTTATGAGACAGAATACATAAACGCTGATGATAGCCCGAAATCCTGACATGAAATCACAAAAATATTGCAACAAGATTCTAACTAGACATATTTCCTATAACCTAAGTAAAATGTTATCTGACTATTGTCCAAGAACATTGAAGATATGAAGGGAAAACTGTTGGAGTTAGAACGAGAAGCAGCAGCTGTCGGGATAAAAATAAATGCTGTGAAGACAAAAGAATGAAAGTACTGCAAACCTTATCTGCTAAGCAAATAAAGGAAGTTAGTTGTTTTATCTGTCAATGACGTAAAATGTTGATACAGGGAAAGACGTCAGGCTCGAATACTGAAAGCAAATACCTAATTCATTTTACTATACTCTATTTGGAAAAGCAGGAATACTTCAAGAAAATCCAAGACCCAACTTTTCAATAACAATGTGAATTATGTTCTTCTATACGGCTGTGAATCATGGAACGTCACGAAACAAATTGCACACCACCTCCATGTGTTCGTAAATTGCTGTCTGCGGTATATCATCATAAACGATGGTCTGAAGTGATCATGAACGAAAAGCTGTAGATGAAAACCAACCAGAAACGCACTGGTGAATAAATAAGGGAAAGAAAATGCGAATGTATAGGACATACATTAAGAAACTAAGACGGATAAATTTGAAAGTCGGTCTTGCAATGGAACCCAATAGCAAAGAGGAAGCGTGTAAGACCTAGGAACACTTGAAGGCGAACGGTTAGAGATAACCTGATTGGAATTGGGAAAACATGGCATGACATTAAGGACCTACTGTAGATGCAGAAACTAGCGAATGGAGAGCTTTCTCGGATACCCTTTGCTCTAGAAGGAGAAATAACAATATTACATTAGATTAAGTCAAATATTTAGTAGGCTAACGGACACTGTCAGAGATAAATAAGTTTATGGGGGTGATTTTAAAATACCTTCCCGCCAAGGCAATAATTTACTGAATTCTGTATTATTAATACGAAAACATATTTCTCATTCGTTCTGTTCCAGTGAATGCCTTGGTTACGGATGATACCTGTGTCTTGGCCAAATACATGCAAGAATGCCTGAATGTTAAGGTAAGTATTAAAATATTTTGAAATAGGATGTAGCAAACTAAAATATGCTTCAAAACAAACAGTATTGAAATTAAAAACATACTCTGAGCAACAACCAGTACTGAACGTCCCTTGAAACCTCTCACTATAACAATGGAGGCACTAACCCCCCTGCGACAACCCTTTGAAGATCGCTTAGTTTCTTATGGAACTGAATTCTTGTGATCTTTCCACTCTTAGGATCTCACGTTATCAGACAATAACATATTACACATGATGAAAGAATCCAGTTTTCGGTCAGATGACACATTTTGGAATATTTCCGAACTGCCGGGGGAGCCAGATATTGTTTGTGTGTGTGTGTGTGTGTGTGTGTGTGTGTGTGTGTCCTTACAGCAACCTATGCTCAATGACATTTTCTACAATCCACAGGACCCTTAATGAATATGCGTGAGGGTGCATATTTTGAATATGTTCTGTACCAATGCCAGAGATAAGTATTGCTGCTGTCACTTTGTAGGTTATAATGAGGTATCTTGATGTTTGTCATTTCAATACTGTTTATATTTTCGCACACTCTATTAACCTTTTCCATCTACTGTTATTGGTTTTAAGTCCCACTAACTAATTTGATGATGTTTCGAGACGGCAAGGTGCCGCAATTTACTCCCGCAGGAGGTCTTTTACGTGCCAGTAAATCTACCGACACGAGGCTGACGTATTTAAACACCCGACTGAGCCAGGATCGAACCTGCCTAGTTGGAGTCAGAAGGCTCAACCGTCTGAACCATTCAACCCAGCTAACCTTTTCCATTACTGCCCGAGTTAACTCGGATGTCAACATGTCTCCCCCTGCCCCAGACACGAGTTCACAATGCGTTCTTCTCTGCTTACGAGTTCACTGTGACCGACGCTGTAGTTTTGTTGTTCGTCACAAGGCGGTACCGGTAACATCTGGAATGCTCTATTGAGACGACAGCCTATTCGCTTTACCGTATTTTAGGAAATTGATAATGAATCCGACATTAATGAGCATAGTGAAGATGAGTTGCAGTGAATAAAGCTGAAGACAGTTATCACGCCAATCAATCAATCAATCAATCAATCAATCAATCAATCAATCAATCAATCAATCAATCAATCAATCAATCAATCAATCAATCAAT
The DNA here is from genome assembly GCF_040414725.1 of Anabrus simplex. NCBI lineage: Eukaryota > Metazoa > Arthropoda > Insecta > Orthoptera > Tettigoniidae > Anabrus > Anabrus simplex. The sequence goes on from NC_090271.1 coordinate 281,726,475, forward strand.
CAATCAATCAATCAATTAATCAATCAATCAATCAATCAATCAATCAATCAATCAATCAATCAATCAATCAATCAATCAATCAATCAATCAACTGCAAATAATATTTCAAAATTTCTTGAGCATCTCCCTTGGTAAATTATTCTAATCCCTAACTCCTCTTCGTACAAAAGAATATTTGCCCCAGTTTGTACTCTTGAATTCTAATTTTATCTTCACGCTGTGATCTTTCTTACTTTTAAAGACACCACTTATACTTATTCGTCTACTAATCGGATCATACCACTTAGTCGAGCAACTCGTCTCGTTTCTCTCAAGTCTTCTCAGCCCAAACTTTGCAACATTTTCGTAAAGCTACTGTTTTTTCAGAGATCACCCAGCACAAATTTAGCCGCTTTCCCCCGGATTTTTCCAGTTCGCGAATCAAATAATCCCGGTGAGGGTCCTATAGACGGTAGCCATACTCTAGTCGGAGTCTTAGGAGAGACTTAAACACCCTCTCCGTTACATCCTTACTACCTACAATCGCTAAATACACTCATAACCCTGTGCAGAGGTCTGTGCTCTTTATTTACTCTATAAGTGTGACTTTTATGCGTAAGATAAAAATGAGTTGCAATGCATAAAGCTAAAAACATCATGCCATTGTTAACTTGTAGTAAATGTGTCAAGATAAAAGTATTCCTAATATTCTCTTTGCATGACTGTTCTAGCTTGTAAATACAATTTAATTCTGTCCAATAAACTATGAAATCTCTGCATAATCAAAGTATAAATGCACTGTCATTATATAAACAGGCGCATGTATTTGAGATTCACTTCTGTAGGTTTTATGTGGGTTCGTCCTGCAAAGTCATCCATGCGGAGAGCCTTTGCGCCAGACTTCTCATTCTTCAGTATAACTTATCTCACAAGGTGGGGTCGCTTATGCAGATTTTCTTCTACCATTAGGGCCTGTGTTGCATCATCTACTCAACAAGTTTTTATGCTATATTAAATGATGTTCATTAGTCGTCTTCTGGGACGCCCTCTGCTTTTCTTTCTCTCCGGCAGCATTTCCAGCATCTTCCTCCTAACATATTTCTATTCCCTTCTTTTGACGTGCCCGTACCTTCTGAGTACTCATTCCCTGTGTTTTGCAGCCCGTGAGCTATGTAAAGTTAAGAAATTTAGCTATAACTTTATGTATTAAATTTTCCGAAAATAGGATACCTAATTAAAATGAAACCTCTGTTCTTCCATTTCAGCACTAAGTACTTGATTGATTTTTATAATATTAACCATCTCATTTAAAACCTGCTTTAACAAGAAAACATTTTCCTTTTCAGTCTCTGGAGAAGATAACCCACCTTGGAGCCCCTTCTTCATGAAGAAACCTGCATTATGAGCCTTTCAATAAAGCAGAATAAAATTCATTGCTAGATTACCTATTATTTCATTTCAATATCAAGGAAAATTGCACTTTTTTATTTTTTGTGGATTTATTTCCACTTACCTGAGGTCCACACATCGCGTAGAATTATTCCAGTTATACTGCTGGATCCCCGGTCTAGAAAGCAAAAAATAAGGGCTGAGAGGCTTCGCTGTGCTGACCACACGACGTCTCGTAATCTGCAGGCTTTCGGGCTGAGTAGCGGTCCTTTGGTAGGCTAAGGCCCTTCAGGGCTGTAGTGCCATGGGGTTATGTTTTTATAATACCGGATCCCCTTCCTGACGTGAATCCTAGATGGAGGAAGGTAATCAATACTGCATGTTTCTGTGATGGTTGGTAGTGTGATATTTTGCACGTAGATGAAGATATGTATATTGATAATGATATAAACACACAGTCCCCGGGCCAGAGGAATTAACCATACGCCGTTAACATAACCGGCCCGGTCGGGAATCGAACCTAGATCTCTTTGAATCGAAGGCCAGTATGCTAACCATTCAGTCAAGGAGATGAATAATAATTGCACCGTATCACAGGTATTATTAAAGCAATGTATAAATAAATTCTGTGAAATTTATGATTATAAGTTTACATTTTAAAATGCCAATTATTACTTCTCTACTTGTACGCTAATCGTCTTAAGATAATGAATATATTATGAATATGAATATAAGGAACAATTAAAGTTACGCTGATCTTAGTTATAATAATGGCATAATATGTATAAGTGTGCAGTGTATCAAAATTTGTGTGATATTTGCGGGTTCATTGCTGTTAGGTAATGCTGACTATCCGACGTGTACGTAGTTAACATAGAAGAATGTCGACTCTGTACTCTGTTATCTAATTGAGGAACTGGAAAACGCAGCTGCGCCTTCTGGATTGGGCAACGTCTCTAAATTCACTAAGCCTGAAATAGAAATCAATGGCAGATTAATTTTGAGAGGCATTGAAGATAAGGCTTAAAGTTAACGGCGTAACACACTTATCACAATGGTCAGGAATCGTGCTAACCGTTACCTAGCATCCTTATGGAGTCTTTAATAACTAATGTGGAGGTGATTTTGGTGCTTACTGTTTCTATAGACATAACTTTAAATGCTATTGTACTGAATGATATATTTTGACGGGACGGGCGTGATAGAACATTGATATTATATAATAATTTATTGCAGCCAATGGCCATACACACAATAATTCACAATGATTGGAATTTAATTACCTATGTAATCTATAGAGTAAAAGGTACAATGTCAGGTCTTTACGAGTAGTCATAGTGGGAATCGACTTCCGTTCTGCTTGTAAGCAGGTCCGTACAGTGGTGCTCATGTGTCCATGTGTTCCATCTGTGAGAGGACATTTAGAGCTGAACTTTGCCTCACACATATTATAGCGCACAGTGATGAGACGTCGTTTGCTTGTCTAATTTGCGACACTGAATTGAGATTGCATTTTGCAGGGCACAGTGATGTAAAGTCATCTGTTTGTCTAATTTGCAACACTCTGTTGAACATGCCTCGTCCGCTTGTAGGTGCACGCGGTTCCTCTTTACCAGTCTTTAGCGAGTGCGGTAATGGATATTGTTCTTGCGGTGCAGTTGATGAGGTGGTACCTGGGGCATTTTCCACCACAGAGCCGGCAGGTACATTCTTCGTCTGGTTCGTGGTATCCAGCGGTTTGGCATACCTTTCCGTGGAACCCGTGGACGGCGAATCGGGTGAAGGTGTGGCGTAGGTTGAAGCCTGGCCCTTTCCATTCGTCGTTCCTCACTGCCTCAGTTTCATAGAATTCTTCCGGGATTTGCTGTGCTTTTCGTCGTCTTTCTTCCAGGACTGCGGCGGATGCTTCGGTCTCGGGAAGGTTTAAGGAGGTTTTTATGTCCTCTAGGAAGAACGGCTCATCCACCAGGGTGTACACCAGTCTGTTCTTTGTATATTTTGATAGTTGGAGGATTCGCTTGAGGTATCTGGCTTTGATATTTTCAATCCTTTTTAGATTCGCTGTGGTTAGTTTGTTCCAGAATAATTGTATACCGTACGTGGCTACCGGGGCAACTTTAAGTATGAACAATGCCACGGCCGTTTTCACTGATAGATTCTGGAGCTTGGGGATTTCGAACATTGCTCTAGTTGCTGCTATCGCTCTTTCTTTGACGTGTAGTGTGAAAGTTGCTCCTTTAGTCTGGAGCATGCTACCTAGGTACTTGAATGACGATACTATTTCTAGCTGGTCCCTGCCGTTTGAGAAAACGGCGTCTTTTGCGAGTCTTCCTCCTCTTCTAAATTTCATCACTTTTGTTTTCTCACTGTTGATACTTAATGAGATTTTGTATGCCCATTCTTGTAGGTTATTGAATGCCTTCCGGATTGCGATGGGGTTTCCTGATAGCAGAGACATGTCGTCGGCATACATTACAAGATTGACCCCTGCTGGTTCAGTTGCACTTGCGATGTCGGCTGTCATCAGATTGAACAATACCGGGCTCATTGGGTCTCCTTGGAGTACTCCTTTGGTCTGCGTTATAGGTGTTGAGATTGTTGTCCCATCGTGGATTTTCACGTAGTTTACATTAAGTATAACTTTTATGATTTCCAATTCATGCTGCAAGTTGGTTGGTGTTAGTGTTGCTTCCAGTTTTCCTATTAGTATCTTCCTGTCGATGCTGTCGAAGGCCTTTTGATAGTCGATGAATATAGTGTACAGTGATGTGGATGGTTGTGCTAGAGCGGTGTCTATTTCATTTGTTACTTTCCCTATGGCTTGTAGTGTTGACTTTCCGTCCATGAATCCGTATTGGTTGGGTGGTATCTCTTCTATTATTCTTGGTCTGATGCGAGCCATGATGGCCTTTGAGAACATTTTGAAGATATTGCACTCCAGGGCGATTCCTCGGTATGAGCTGGGATCATCCCTATTGCCTTTGCCTTTGTACAGTGTGATTAGGTTGGCCTGTCGCCATATGTTCGGAATCCTCTTGCTTCTCAGGCATTCATTGAACAGTAGCGTCAGTGCACTTACAGTGTCCGCCGCCGTGGCCTTGACGTGCTCGTTGTACACTCCGTCTGGGCCTGCTGCCTTTTTGTCCTTGGATTCTTGGATAATTCTCCATACTTCATCGGCTGCGAGTGGTTGGAGTGTATGTTCCGGTATGTCTCTTTTTTCAAACTCGTTCGAAGATGCATTCCCAAGAAGTTCTCGGAAGTGTTCCGTCCACCGCTGCGGGCTTATTATAGAGGTTTTCTGTGTTGACTTGCTTCCTTTCAGGATTCGGTGGGGTTTTTCTTCTGGTTCCTCGATCAGCTTTTTCTCTGCTAGTAGTTGGTGGTCTATCTTTTTCATTCTTAGTATTTCTTTATATGCTTTCCTCGCCTCAGCGTATTTTTGTAGGTGACATTGGCTGCTACTGGATCTGGCTTTGTGGAGGTATTCCAGAGTTTCTTGTCTTGCAATGTAGCATTCTTTGTCAAACCATTTCTTGGCCGTTCTCTGGATGTTTGGTTTAGTAGTTGAGGCCAGTAGAATTTGCTGCAGTTTTGACGTGGCTTCTTCAATGTCTCCCAGTTTGATCATTGAATTTATTTCCGGTATGGCTCTTTTGCTTACCTCCCATAGGTTCATGTCTAGTCTTCTAGGGAATCTTGTTGGTAATTCCGGAACTTCCATGGGTGCGTCTAAACCTATGCGGAGGGAGGTCTTGACTGGTAGGTGTTTCCTGATTGCATTGTTGAGTGCGATCGTCTGCTCCACTTGGTATATCCCTTGATTACTGAGGAATACCAGGTCGTTTGTACTTTTCCCGTTATGTCCTATGTATGTATACTCATCTTCTGTGTTCACTAGTCTCAGCCCGTTGTCTATTAGGAAGTCTACAACATTGTCAGTTTTGATGCTTCTTTTGTCAATCCGGCAGTTGAAGTCCCCGGCCACAAGGAGGGGCTTATTGTCGTTGAATGCTTCGATGACTCTTCCTAAGCTGTCTATAATGGTTTCTGCATCGATATTTGGATTGAAATAGGCTATTATTATGTTGATGAGTTGGGTAGATAGTGACATTGTGAACTGTGATTTGAAAACTACACGTGTTGGTTGCAAGTGTGGTTTGAGGTAGCAACTGATCCCACCTTCAGGGCGTCCTCTGCTTCCTTGTTTTGCGATGATATGGGTGCCGTAGAATCCCTGGATGTCAATTCCCTCTGTGGCAAGGGTCTCTGTAAGCATTACGATGTCGTATGTGTCCCAATTCGTGATTGGATCTCTGGAGAGTAGCGTTCTGAGTCCTTCAACGTTCCATAGTATCGTTTGGATTGATGTGTAAGTTCTGTCTCTGTTGAGAGCTGAGCGATTGGCGTTGTCGAGTGTTGAGCTGGTGTTGACGGTCGGGTTGGTTGGTTCACTGTTAGAACTTGTAGGGGCGAAAAGTTACTCTCTCGGGCCAGAACGATGGGTCCTCCATGGTTTCCTTTTCGGAAAATGGAACTGCGAGCCTGTAGGATTTGTTCTGTCCTTTGGAGTTTAAGGGCGTGACTTCCCGAACGTCCTTTATGCCGTTTTCTGCGAGGTGGCTCTTTATATCTTCCTCTGTAGTGGTGGGGTCTAGTCTTCCAACGTAGAACCATGCTAGTTTTTCGGCGGCTCTCAAGTTGCTACTACCTTTTCCTGTTCCTGTACCGTAATGGTTACGTTTGTGCCAGGATCTGGTGCCCTGTGTGTCCGTGGTTGCTCGTAGCACGCTGCTGGTTTGCTCTCTAACAGTGTGGTTTTGGCTTTGGGTCGGGCTGTGAGCGATGTTTTGTGTGTTTCTCGTCTCCTGTGCATGGTTTTGAGTTACTCCTAAGTACGGTTGCTTGCCCGCAGTTGTGGATTCCTTCCCTATTGATGTTTGCTGGGTCATAGTAGATTTCAGCTGGTCCGTCATATTGCACCCGGGTAACTCAGGTTCGAATCTCGAAAGGTGAAAGTGAAATTTGTTACATTATTGAGCACGAGTGTCAGAAATAACTGGGACAAATTAGACTTAAATGAAACAATTGTTGTTGTTCTTCTTCTTCTTCTTCTTCTTCTTATTATGATTACCGAGCGTCACTAGGGCATGGGCTTAGCTTAGCTGGCTTTCTACTCATACGGCCGATGTTCGAATCTCGTTGAATCCTACGTTTGAATTCTTATTTGAAACATAACTTGATATCGGGGCTCAGAAATAAATGGAATGTGGTGAAGCAACATTATATAGGTACTGTATATATACATTCGTTTAGCCACTTAAGGAGCACGTGGGACCATTAAATAGCACTGGTATTCTTCATATTCTTGTTCTTCTTATCTTCCCAAAACTTCCTCATACTTTCACTATGGGCCTTCAGCCTTTCTTGTGTCCATGAGTTTTTGAGTTCAAACTTTTCTCATATGGATTCTTGGGCGCAAATTTATGGGTGTTGATCTTTTGTCTGTATGTATTCCTTGTGGTTGCCATTGGATCAACGTTGACTTCTGCGAGGTCCTTTTTTGCATCCACTAGCTAGTGAACTTTGGTTTGTCGGTTTCCGTTGATAATAAGAAATATTTTCTTAGTCAGTCGTGAGTCACCCTAAAGTGAATCGCTCAGTGAATGCATAGAGTTCTTCCGAGCTTTTTCGCATCCATATACTGTAACAGGAACGCCCGTACTTCAGTTTATCGGAGAGCATGAGGAACGACAAGGCGTGTACGGCCCATGCTAAGAGAGTAAGAGAGAAGGGTAGTGAAAGAAAAATTCATGATTAAGTGGATCCTTTAGTTTATTCAATAAATAGGCAAATAATTATGTCACCTTTTATAGCTGAATTGTAGATTTGTCCCTGAGGGCGTAAAGAGGACGTTGTCCCGCGGCGGCTGCGTCGTCTTGCGGTCGGCGTCGGCGTTGTCTTCCGTCGTTGGTGTTTGTATTAGTGTTGATGACTCGAACCAGAGGCAGGAACGGGGAAATGTGGAGCTTCCACATTTGACGTCATGGGGTACTGGTGTGACACTTCCCTATGGCGAAGCACGCCGAAATAGTTCCCACAGTAGCAAGGATAAAGTTAGAGTCACAGTTCGTATTGGGAATAATACGCAAATGAAACAATCTAGAACCTTCCGAGGTGCGGTGATCAAGCACTTCATAAAGAAAATTAAATTTATCGAGTACAGTCTCTGCACTGTACTCCACCAGCATAATACATTTGTTGAAATAAATGACAGTCCAAATTCCCGTGCGTCGTGATTTTCAGATAAACACTGGCACTTAAGATCATAATGCAACACAGTTCAACGGATAGACATAGTCTTTAAATGAAATTGGGGCTGGCTAGAAATACTACCGCTGCTTTCACACAGTCTTTGAACGAAATTAATGCTGGCACAGTTAATGCAAGAACACAGTCTTTAAATGAAAAAAAGCTGACACAATTAATGCGAGAACACAGTTTTTAAACGAATTCAAAGCTGGCACCGTTTATGTGAGAACACAGTCTTTAAATGTATTCAAGCTGGCGAGAACACAGTCTTTAAACGAATTCAAAGCTGGCACAATTAATGCAAGAACACAGTCTTTAAACGAATTCAAAGCTGGCACAATTAATGCAAGAACACAGTCTTTAAACGAATTCAAAGCTGGCACAGTTTATGTGAGAACACAGTCTTTAAATGAATTCAAGCTGGCGAGAACACAGTCTTTAAACGAATTCAAATATACAGCCGGATCGAGAGACGAATTATGTCGCGACGGCTTACTTGCACACACTCGCTGACTCACGGCTTACTGCCGACTCACTCCACTCTCTGCCTTCAGCACACTGCCGTCGCATACCGCGCACTCCCTCTGCTTTACTGCAGGCTCTCTGCTTACATTCTGCCTTACCCCAGGCTGGCGACTCGCTTATATTTCGTTCATGCAGCAATGGAACACGAAGGAACCTTCTGCGTGACGTCGCTTGTCCTTGGCCGGTGTTCTGGAACGTCGCGAACTTGCTCGCAGTTCCCACTATGCCAGTGCGCTCGGCGCAAGCTTACGGTCGGGTATTAGCGAGCTTCTCTTAATAAAAGAATGAAACGTGAATGCTCGTAGGGTGTTACCGTTTCATCTCCCCCCCTGCTCGGGAAAAAGAAAATTGCTGGGCGATTTTCTTTTCGCTCATCTCCTAGTAAAGTATTTCTTGAGATTGGCCGAGTTGAAGATCCCCTCAACGTCGCTATCTACCCTTCCTACTTCGTAGGCACCATTATCTAGTGCGGTAAGTATCCTGAAGGGTCCTATGAACAAGGGACAAAATTTGGCGTAAATTCCCTGGTCAGGGTGTGAAACTGCAGGCTTGCGTATTAATACTAGGTCATCCACTTGTAAGGGTTGTCGAAACTTGTGATGTCGTAACTTCTTTTCTCGGATTTGAGCAGCATGTCGTAATTGCCGAAGTGCCTTGGTAATGCGAGCTTGTTGGCTCACTGCTGCGTCAGGTTGATCAGGCAAAACTCGATCCCAAGGTCTGTCAGGGGTGAGGCCTTTATGTACACTCAAAGGGATGTCCTGAATAGACTCATGCATGGTGGTATTGACGATCCTTTGCATAATGGGCAGAACTTCAACCCACTTCCAATGCTGTTGTCCACAATACAATCTACAGAATCTGGCAATTTCGCGCATAACCCGTTCGGCTGGGTTGGCTTCCGGGTGTCGGATGGAGTTCATGATATGCCTTATCCCAAGTTCTTCCAGTGCAACTTGGAATTCCATGGAGGTAAACTGACTTCCATGGTCTGTTAAGAGAAATTCCGGCTTGCCCATCTCGGGAATGATGTTTCGACGAATCCTGCGGAGAATGTTCCCGGTATTTGCCTTCTGAATTGGAAGCAACATAGTGTATTTAGAAAATGCATCCATGGTGACAACAATGTATCTGTTGGCACGTAACGCCTTGGGCAAAGGTCCATATAGGTCCATTGCGAAGATCTGGCCAGGTTTTTCAGGTATTAGAGGTCGTGGATATTCCCGGAGGAGCCTGTTATTGGGCTTGATCCTTTGACAAATATCACGAGTCCTAATGGTGTTACGGATGTCACGGCGTAAGTATTCCCAGGTAAACCTTTCTCTAATCAGGTTTAGGACCTTGTCCGTACCGGCGTGTCCAGAAATGGAATGGCAATGCCATATAATAGCAGTCCTTATTTGAGGAGGGGCATAAATACGATCTGTTGTTCTAGCGAGGTCGACGTACTTGTGAAGTAGGCCATCATGGTAGCAAAAATTTTGAGCTATCCTAGATATACGAGGATACTCGTCGTCGTCTTGAGGGATAAATCCTTTTAAAAAACGAATCAGCTTATGGCTTAGAGGATCTCTTCCTTGAGCTTGCGCTAGATACTTTAGTCGTCGCAAGAACTCTTCGTCTTCCTCATTCATGACTTCAATCGCATGGATCGAAACCTCATCTGTCGGATTCCGACTTAATGCGTCGGCTAGGATATTTTTCCTTCCGGGCCTGTGAACAACAGTGATATCAAATTGCTGTATAAACAGCGCCCATCGGGTTATCCGTTCGCTTGTAATGTCTGACTTGAGAATAAATGTCAGTGCTTGATGATCTGTGCAAATAATCACCGGATATCCAAAGATTATTTTCTTCCAGTAAATGAGAGAATGTACTACGGCAAGGGCTTCTAACTCTGTTATCGTATAAGCCTTTTCATGGGGTCTCAACTTGCGGCTCATGAACGAGAGAAAGATGCGAACTTCAGGTTCCCTTGGATCAATTTGGAAAAGAGCTGCACCGATCCCTATGCGGCTGGCGTCACATTCAATATAAAAGGGTAGCTCGTAATTAGGATAGGCCAGTTGAACATTGTCTTTCAACATCTGTTTTGTCGCCACAAATGCTTTATCGCAGACATCAGTCCACTTCCACCTGTTGTTCTTCCTCAACAACTGCTGCAGGGGTGCTACCGTTTCAGTAAAATTAGGGCAATGCTGCGCGAAGAACTGGCAGAGGCCTAAGAATTGCCTGATGTGTTTCATTCTTGTGGGTTTAGGAAATTCTAGAATACATTGAATCTTAGCCGGATTGGGCTTGATCCCATTCCCTCCAATAAGATGGCCTAAAAACAAAACTTCAGTTTTGAAAAACTGGCTTTTCTTGGCGTTAATTTTAAAGTTCTTGGTCTGTAATTCCTCCAACACCTTATGGACATCTCGTACATGTTGTTCCAGGGACTCGGACGCGATGATGATATCGTCCACATAAATGGTGGTGATTGCCTTTACTTCATCGGAGAGTTGTTCCTCTAAGGCTCTGATAAGAACTGCACCAGAGTTCTTAATGCCAAAAGGGAGTCTAATAAAGGCATAAGTGACATTATCAAAGATGAATCCGGTAAATTTCCGACTATCTTCATCCAATAAAATGTGAAAATATGAAGAAGCCATGTCCATAGCAGAAAATACTTTCATGTTATGAAATCTCCTAATTACATCCCGGAGAAGGGGAGGGTGGTCATATTCTAGCACAAGCCTATCGTTAGCATTTGGTTTTCTTACTATAGCCAGAGGATTAATATAAGGTGTGACGCATTTTGATATGATTCCATCATTCTCCATCTGTTTAATAATGACCCGTGCTTCTTCCAAGTACTTCATGGGTATCGGATAAGGCCGTTTCTTATAAGGTGATGTGTCAGTAACATCTAAGTGGTGCTTGAAACCCTTAATGACTCCAGGTTTTTCAGAAAATACATCTGGAAACTTCTTAAAAAGCTCTTGGATTGCCTTTATTACTTTATCATCATCGTAATCTGGGCTTTCAGCTACATTGGCGAAAAGCGTGAAGTTGTAGTGGTCCTCGTTAAACTCATCATCGATAATGGACGCCATCTGGTCCTCTACGGGTCCCACTTCCTCGGGTCGCCCCTCTTCGTGGACGCTTTCTTCGACAGGCGGAGCCTCGCTCATCTTGCCTTCTACTATGCCCACCGGGGTCTCACATTCCGGATTCTTCACGTCATTATAAGTAACCAACTGTAGCCCTACAGATTCGACGTGGAAAAATTTAATCACATTAGCGGGATAATCAATGATTCCCCCATGTTGAATGAGAAAGTCTGATCCAAGAATTAAGTCAAATTTCATTTGCGTCAAAATCAAAAATAGATGTTGGAACTTAACACCACCAAGTTCTAACTCAAGAAACGCCTGGAATTTGCATTTAATAGCTTTGTCAGGAACTATGCCTTTAACCTTAACTTGAGCAACCGGCAAGATGGAGATGTAGGACGTCTCCTGCGCCACATCTATTAATTTCTGCGAAATTAGTGAGGCTTGCGATCCCGAGTCTACTAGAGAGTGGACAATCATATTGCCTAACTTAGTAATAATGATCGGTAAGCCGCGTTGTATCTGAGGCTGTCGTGGTGTTGAATCCTCATATAGTAAATCTGCATCCTCTAAATACCAATGGTTAATGAGTGCACTACATACTACCTCTCCTCCCTCCGGGTTTTCAGGCAATCTCTTTATTGCTTCGACAAAGTTTTTTTTTTGGTACCCGTAGCTCTTGGATCCATTTCCGTTCTCTCATTTCTTCTCTGCATCTCTGCCTGGTATTCCAAAGAAGCTGCTCCAGGTAAGCCCTCTTCCCTGTTCTTACTCCTTACATATTCCGTAGTCTCTCTCCAACGTTTCTCTAATTCTTCCCGCTGGGAGTTCCTATTATCATTGGGTTGATTAGCTGCCTGCCTCCATGAAGGTCCAGGTTGAAACTTAGCCCTCCCTTCGTAGGGGCGATTCCTAGATCTTCTATACCGAAACGGAATATCTCGGCGAGTTTCTCTTTCTTCTCGCGGTTCTACATTTACTTGAACCGGAGTTTTCATTTCCGTAAAGTTGGTTATAGTTTCTTTGGTTCGACCTACTTTTGCTGCGCTCTGAGTGTGCGCAGTATCGAGTTTCCTCAGGACATCATCGAGCTGCTCCAAGTCCTGGACGTTTGCTGCCACCAATATTTCCTGAACATTTGGTGGAAATTGCAGCGTTATGACCTGAATAAGTTCTTGCTCCGGTAAAGGAGGGTCGAAAAACTGCATCTTTTTAAGCTGAGATATGAGATAATCTGAGTATCGCGAGGAATTGACGGACGTGTTATACTTTCTAGAGTATAATTGAAGTTTTATCAGGTGCTGAGCCTCAGCACTCCAAAATCGTCTAAGTAAGGCTTCCTTAAATTCTTCGTAAGTGTTAATACTGAATTTAAAAGCGGTAAACCACATTAACGCCTTGCCTTCTAACAATCGAGATGCTATTCGTAAACGACGGTCGGTCTTAACGTAATTTTCTTGAAAGAATTCTTCGAGGTTGAGGAGAAACTCCTTAGCAGTATACTCCTCTTTCCCCGAAAATTTGGCTGGTTTTTCCTCAGTTATTTTAAAAATTGTGGAAACATTCATGGATTCTCCACTAGTGTTGTGAAGGCTAGATGATGTAACATCCTGTTCGATTTGCGATACTTTGCTGTTGAGAGCTTCTATACCCCCTTGGAGTTCAAGTTTTAGGGTTTTAATTTTCCCCTGTACGGAATTCTCAATTTCCTTGACCTCCTTCTCTATGTCGGTCTTGACTTCTGCTACGTCGCGACAGATACGAGTAATCTGCGTGTGAGCATTATCTAACTGAGTCTTGACACGTTTGTCGGCCTCCTCTTGCTGACTTTTCAGAAGAGTAATTTCGTTTCCCAACTTCATGAAATTATTTTTAACAGAATCATGAAGTTTGTCTTGAATAGACGCGATTTTAGTTTGCGCAAGAGATAATTGAGCATGGGACTCTTGAAATTCTTCCTTTAAGCTTTCTACTTCTTTAAGGACCTCCTGAGAAGAAGACGGGAAAGCAAGTTTTAAGTCCTCCGCCACCTGTGATTTTATATCTTGCTTAATGGTTTCTAAGTCACGTGTTAATCTTTCATTTATTTCCGTAAACTTAGAATCCATCCTTTTGTTAGATTCTTTAAATCTTTTTTCAATTTCGGCACCTGCACTATTGAGCCTACGTTCCAAATTATTATTAACTTCTGCAAATTTTTGATCAACAGATTCTGTCAATTTTACAATGTTGGCTTCATTAGCCTCCCTTAGTTGAGTGATACTACGATTAGTTACTTCATTAGCCTCCCTAAGTTGACCTATACTAGCCTTAGTGGCTTCCATACGACTTTCCAAGGCCGCGTTAGATTCTTTAAGTTGAGCTCCTAAAGTATTATTAGATTCAGCAATCCTACGCCCGAGATTAGTGTTACTTTCCGTAATCCTGTCATTTAGACTGATTTTTAAAGCCTCGATGGCAGCTAGTATATTTTCCATATTAATGTCGTTATTTTCACAAAATGCAGAAAATACAATCATTCACCTCATACGTAAAATCACCATTATTGTCCAATGGTAAAGTTCAAAATTTCACCAGCACAAAATATCAAACACTTGTGCATAAAATTAAATATCACCATTATTGTCCAATGGTAAAGTTCAAAATTTCACCAACACAAAATATCAAACACTTGTGCATAAAATTAAATATCACCATTATTGTCCAATGGTAAAGTTCAAAATCTCACCAACACAAAATATCAAACACTTGTGCATAAATTTAAATATCACCATTATTGTCCAATGGTAAAGTTCAATGTTTCACTGACATAAATATCAAAAATTTATATGAGACTGTGCATAAACATTATGCCTGAAATGTTTTACATAGCAAGAGAGAAAAAAAAATAATCACTTGTGCCATAAACTTGATCAGAGTTCTGTGCCAAAAGTTGAAAATTTCGTCAAAGTCATTGAATTGAACTTCGTAAAATTTTAACACATTCACTGAACTGGAATTAACGTACGTACTATGCACTTTTATTTGAATTGGTAAGTTAAGATATCACTGATTTCAAAGTTAATTTTTATCACTTTACTCTCTTTAATCTGGCCCCAACGTCACGGGTGCCACTATTCACTACCTTCTCTCTGTAACAGGAACGCCCGTACTTCAGTTTATCGGAGAGCATGAGGAACGACAAGGCGTGTACGGCCCATGCTAAGAGAGTAAGAGAGAAGGGTAGTGAAAGAAAAATTCATGATTAAGTGGATCCTTTAGTTTATTCAATAAATAGGCAAATAATTATGTCACCTTTTATAGCTGAATTGTAGATTTGTCCCTGAGGGCGTAAAGAGGACGTTGTCCCGCGGCGGCTGCGTCGTCTTGCGGTCGGCGTCGGCGTTGTCTTCCGTCGTTGGTGTTTGTATTAGTGTTGATGACTCGAACCAGAGGCAGGAACGGGGAAATGTGGAGCTTCCACATTTGACGTCATGGGGTACTGGTGTGACACTTCCCTATGGCGAAGCACGCCGAAATAGTTCCCACAGTAGCAAGGATAAAGTTAGAGTCACAGTTCGTATTGGGAATAATACGCAAATGAAACAATCTAGAACCTTCCGAGGTGCGGTGATCAAGCACTTCATAAAGAAAATTAAATTTATCGAGTACAGTCTCTGCACTGTACTCCACCAGCATAATACATTTGTTGAAATAAATGACAGTCCAAATTCATGTGCGTCGTGATTTTCAGATAAACACTGGCACTTAAGATCATAATGCAACACAGTTCAACGGATAGACATAGTCTTTAAATGAAATTGGGGCTGGCTAGAAATACTACCGCTGCTTTCACACAGTCTTTGAACGAAATTAATGCTGGCACAGTTAATGCAAGAACACAGTCTTTAAATGAAAAAAAGCTGACACAATTAATGCGAGAACACAGTTTTTAAACGAATTCAAAGCTGGCACCGTTTATGTGAGAACACAGTCTTTAAATGAATTCAAGCTGGCGAGAACACAGTCTTTAAACGAATTCAAAGCTGGCACAATTAATGCAAGAACACAGTCTTTAAACGAATTCAAAGCTGGCACAGTTTATGTGAGAACACAGTCTTTAAATGAATTCAAGCTGGCGAGAACACAGTCTTTAAACGAATTCAAAGCTGACACAATTAATGCAAGAACACAGTCTTTAAACGAATTCAAAGCTGGCACAATTAATGCAAGAACACAGTCTTTAAACGAATTCAAAGCTGGCACAGTTTATGTGAGAACACAGTCTTTAAATGAATTCAAGCTGGCGAGAACACAGTCTTTAAACGAATTCAAATATACAGCCGGATCGAGAGACGAATTATGTCGCGACGGCTTACTTGCACACACTCGCTGACTCACGGCTTACTGCCGACTCACTCCACTCTCTGCCTTCAGCACACTGCCGTCGCATACCGCGCACTCCCTCTGCTTTACTGCAGGCTCTCTGCTTACATTCTGCCTTACCCCAGGCTGGCGACTCGCTTATATTTCGTTCATGCAGCAATGGAACACGAAGGAACCTTCTGCGTGACGTCGCTTGTCCTTGGCCGGTGTTCTGGAACGTCGCGAACTTGCTCGCAGTTCCCACTATGCCAGTGCGCTCGGCGCAAGCTTACGGTCGGGTATTAGCGAGCTTCTCTTAATAAAAGAATGAAACGTGAATGCTCGTAGGGTGTTACCGTTTCAATACCCTCTTGAAACTTGGGCCCGAATATCTTCCTCAGTATCTGTCGTTCAATTTTCTCAATGTCCTTATATAAATATAATTCGCTGGGGCCATCAAGGACCACGTTAAGTCTTGTTGCATTTGACACTGAACTTGGCCTTCTTTAGAGCCCAAATTTCCCTAATTCTTTGTGAGTGGGCCTGCTTACGCTCCTCTGTCCAAGGGGCACCGTGTCTTCTCTACGGTTGCTCGTCTCGATTTAGCCCGTTCGTCAATATTTTCTTGCTGAAGAGATCCCTGTTAAGGGCGTCTTCAGCTGAGATATGTAGCATTTGCAGGTATTCTTTGGTATTTATAAACCAGGAAATTGTGGTTTTGGGGTTTGAATAAAAAAGTGAAAGATTTCTTTAGTTAACTTTCTTCCGTCCATTCTTTTCAGATGACCGTAAAATCGTGCCCGTCTTTTTCTGATTGTGTCGGTAATTTTCTCTATTTTGCTGTAGACTTCCTTGTTGGATCTCTTTTGATGGATTCCATTTCTGTACTTTGATCCCAAGATTCCTCTCACAATTTTGCGTTCTCTTTTCTCCAGTTCTTCAAGGAGTCCTTTGTTGGCATTTAGAGACAGGGTTTCAGCTGCATATAGAACTACTGGCTTCAGAACTGTTTCATAGTGACGTATCTTGGTGTTTTGGGAAAGGCATTTTTTGTTGTAGATTGTGCGGGATGTTTGGTAGGCTATTTCCAGTTTGCGTACTCGCTCCTGAAGTGCTTCTTTGTCCAGTCCATTTTTCATGATGATCTCACCCAGGTATTTGAATTTGTCTACTCGGGTGATGTCCACGTATTTTGTATGGAGTTTTGGTGGAGCCTCTTTGATGTTAGTCATTACTTCTGTTTTCTCAAACGATATCTGCAAACCAGTTTGTTCGGCAATTTCCTTTAAAATTTCATCTTGAGCTCTAGTGGTTTCTATGTCGTTTGATAGAACAGCAATATCATCGGCAAATGCTAAGCAGTCTGTTGCGATCCCCTTGGATTTGGTTCCTATTCTCAATGGACTGTAGTTGGTTTCCTGTAATCTCACCCACCAGGTTCTGATGATCTTTTCAAGAACACAGTTGAAGAGTATCGGGGATAGCCCATCACCTTGTCGGACTCCTGTTTTGATGTCAAAGAAATGCGAGAGACATCCGTGGAACTTCACCTTGGATTTTGTATCGGTCAGGGTGGCTCTAATTAATGCCAACAGTTTCAAGTCAACTCCAAATTAATTTAAGATGTTTAGCAGGACTTCCCGGTCAATGGAGTCGTACGCTTTCTTAAAGTCCACAAAGACAGACACATACCGCTTGGACCTTAGTGTACAATATCTGATGATCGTTTTGAGATTTTGGGTCTGTTCAGCTGTTGAGCGACCGTTTCTGAACCCTCCTTGGTATTCACCTATTTGATGTTCGACTTGTGCTTCCAAACGCTCTAGGATGGCAAGTGATAGAATTTTGTAAGTCACGGGTAGCAAAGATATTCCTCTGCAGTTGTTGATGTTCTTCATGCTGCCTTTTTTGTGTAATGGATGGATCAAAGCTATTTTCCAATCTTCGGGTAGGGTCTCCTTGTTCCAAATTTCTTCTATTTGCTTTTGCAAGATATCAAGTGATTCCTCTGGGGCATATTCCCATAGTTCTGCTACTACTGAGTCTTCCCCCGGCGCTTTGTTATTTTTGAGACGGGAAATGTGGCGCTTGATTTCATCTCTGTCAGGTGGTCTGGAATCTGGGTACCTGAGTAAGGGTTCCTTGGTCTCAATGGCGCTTTGCGGTTTAGAGCAATTTAGTAAATTCTTGAAGTAATCTGCCAGAATGCTGCAATTTTCTTCATTTGACGTCGCCAGTGTGCCGTCTTTTCGCTCAAAGCATTGAGATGGTGGTTTATAGCCAGTGAGTTTGCGTTTGAAGGCTCTGTAATACTCTCTGCTTTCATTCTTCCTAAAGTTTTGTTCTATATTTTCAATGATAGATTTTTCGTATTTACGTTTCTCAGTTCTGAACACCCTAGCTGCTTGGGCACGTTGGGTTTTGTAGGTTTCCCAATCATTTTCTGATTTCGTAGAGTAGTACTGTTTCCACGCATTGAGTCTTTCTTGGAGGACTGATTCGCAGGTGCTATTCCACCAAGCATGCTTTATGCTTCTCTTGATTTCTGCAACGTCTTTGGCGGCCTCAACAAGGAGACTTTTGGCGTTGTTAAAGTCACAGTCATTTGGTCTAGCCTTCTCCTGGAACTCCTCGACCCTTTGCCGAAGTTTATCATTGTCGAAGCGTGTGATCTGTTTGGTTGTCTTCCTTGTGTTTGCGGGAATTGGTTTGAATTTGATAGGAGACATATAATGATCTGAGGCCACATTGATGCCTTTCTTTACCTTGACATTCGTAATCTCAGGGCTGTTTCTCCTGGAGATTGCAACATGATCAATTTGGAACTCTCCGAGAGCTTGGACGGGAGAACGCCAAGTCATTTGCTTTCTGGGTAGATGGCGAAAGTGGGTCGACATGACCTGCAGGTTGTGATTTTCGCAAATGGACACCAGTCTTTTGCCGTTGGGATTTGTTCTTTTGTGAGCAGGGTAATTTCCTATAACTTTCTTGTACTTCTGTTCACGACCTAGTTGGGCATTGAAGTCACCCAAAAGAAGCTTGACATGGTGTTTGGGGAATTTGTTTAATTTTTCATCCAGTAGGTCCCAGAAGTTATCAACTTCGTCTGGATCAGACTTGTTCTTATCGTTTGTAGGAGCATGTGCGTTAACTAGGGCGTAGGTTTTGTTCGCGCATTTAATTGTGAGTATAGACAATCTGTCATTCACAGGTTCGAAATTTGCAACCGATTTAAGGATCTTGGTTCTAACAGCAAACGCGGTTCCAAACATCACAGCTCCATTGAGGATTCCTCTTTGCGCTTTGCTCTTGAAAAATCGGTAGCCTCGGATTCAAAAATCTCTTCATCTGGGTACCTTGTTTCCTGTAGGGCCATTATGGATATCTGATTTTCGTGAAGAGGTTTGGTGAGGGTTTTCAGCTTGCCAGTTTGTGTAAGTAAAAGTGAGTGTAAGTGTCATTATTATTATTATTATTATTATTATTATTATTATTATTATTATTATTATTATTATTATTATTATTATTATTATTATTATTATTATTATTTAAAAATTGCGTCAAGAGGTATTTGGCAAAGTGTTAAAATGGCTTCTCTTTCGTTTCACATAATCAATGAAGTTATAATATATATACAGTGTGTAAGTATTCACCAATTATTGCTCGTTACTTTTCTGTTAAAATTCTTCTATATACAGTGCACAATAAACTCCTCCTCCAAATTGTCCATTACAAATCTCTGTCGGCTCTAACGGAACATAGCTCGGTATTGGATTGCATATTTCTTCTAAAATGGATCTTGCAATGGAAATTGCATTTTAAGATGGATTTGATAGTAATATTGTTATATTACGATAATATAATTTTAGCTCTAAAACATGCACACATAACGGGAGATGTATTCATGTAAAGGGCATCCCACACAATGCAAGATTAGAGATATTAAAACAAACGGCCGTCCTAAACCCAAAATAAAAAACAGAATGGGAATCGAGTAACTCTGAAAACAAATTAAAATAAAACATTCAAAATATTCCGCCTTTTAGATGTCGATAAGCGCACTGTTCTTCCTATGAATAAGCTAATTTGAATACTAGTTAATGCTGGTGACGTATTTCACTCATGAACAGTTCCAACTCTGGGAGCATACTTCAGGAAAGGGATTTCGCTAACACTTAGGTTCTGATTATCTACGTGCTGACAACAATGATCATTCCATGCCTAACGGTATTTTCTTTCCGATACATAATTTGCATTTCTTCTCAAAACTTTCCGTTACCTTCTTAGCCTGTGAGAGAAATTATTTTGCTTTCATTGGAACTTTCTGTCAAGTGATTTGTTGTCTCTCTAGTTTTGAATAGAGTCACACAAAATATCAATTTACCTGAGATGTAGGCGACTTCATTTTGAACGTACTGCAAGAATGAATTCGGGATTTTCTTTATTATTTTGACGCCGTAAAGGCGACCTGCACATCCATGGGGTGGGACCCTATTTATGGTAAATTCTAATGGCGAAGACGGCACACAAAGCCAGCCTCTGAGCCATCGGAATTAACCAATTAATACTTAAATCGCCGACCCGGCTGGAAATCGAACCTGGGGGCCACTGGACCAAATACCAGCAGCTGACCATTTAGCCATAGGGCTGTACCTCTTTATTGGTGACTGTCCGTCATTGTCCATCATATCTATCATCGATTTAAAATACCACATTTATTTGCATAGTACACCAATACAGAAAGCCAAGCTCTTGTGAAAGTGAAAATGGGGTATTGTGGTAAGGGAACAATAGTCTATTCAGATTTATTTCCCTGACGAGAGTAATTCTCGTTGGTTTATAACTGTTAGGTTCTTCAACCTTCCGAAACTAATTTTGAGTAATATATTTCTAAACTATCTACTGTAGTAAACATTTCGTGACAGTATAACACATTTCTAAATATTTTAGTGTTTTTTTTTTAATAAAATCTGATGAGGTTCTTTAAAGAACAAAACAGGCCATTCTACTTTAATTAAGTTTTTCCGGGCATAATACTGTTACCGTATGTTTCCTTTTGCTGGTATTTTATAAATTTGTAACTCAACATTAGTTTCAGCAGAGAAAAGAACCTAACAGTTATAAAATAGCTGAGACGAAACAAAAAATGGCTTCAGATGATACCAAAACAATACTCGCTGGGACATTAAAAGACACTTTCTTTTTATTTGACGTTAATGAGTTCACTAGGATACAGAATAATTTCGCATCGCCTATAGAGCGTATACGCAATACATGTCCCGCGTTGTTATTTTCGGATAGCTCCCAGAAAATGGTTCCACATATTTATTCATGTAAGACGCTGCATCTATACAAATCAAGTTGTAGGGGATGCACTGTCTGTAATTTCGCTTGTTTTGCCAATTTCGCAGATATGTATCCGTTTTAGGTCAACATAAGTAGAAACTTATGTTAGGTCATGGTGAAACAGCTGGATAGATCTCAACCATGCTTCATATTTAGAGTAGGCCTATACTCATCCCTGGAAAGGTTTTGATATGAGTATGAATTAAATATCACTGAACAGACGGGGTGTTCATAGAAAAATCAGAACAGTTTTCTTCCATTTCCTCTTAAACTATTGATATTCTGTAAAATCCGTGGACTACATGTAAAACGTCTCTTCATTACAAACAACTTTTGTTATGTACATAATTTCGCTTACTCTTCAAATGAAGGAGAAAATTACTATATTCTGTGGGTCTCGTGAACTGCATTGTTTGCCCGACAGACCGACAACGAATTTACAAGTTACCACGACAATGTCTCTGACTGCTTGCCACGAGGGAAGTAACGTCTTGCCATTTTCCTCATCATTCCTGTAAACTCGTGGTTGTTCCTTGGGTAGAAAGCAAAAGAGACGTAAATCGGCCAATCTGAGGGATATTGGCAGAATATTGTTGGAGGTTAAAATCGTTCTTGAGTAGCATTAAGGGGCGTTGTTAATATTTGAACAGTACAGTGGAGTGAAGCCCATTATTTCACACCATAATGTGTTTTCTGGCATTTGCTATAATTTTTACTCTATTTCTATTCTACTTCTGCTTTCTCTGCCTTGCCTCTTTAGTCTTAAGTAATAAAACCATAAATCGCCTCCTTATCTATCTACCTAAGAATCCCTGCGCCTAATTTCTCGTCTGTTACCGTCTTCTTATATCCGTAACTCATACCAACACAGTTTCTTGATGGTCATTTTATTTTACAATACATCCACTTGATGTTTACATATATGTCCTATTCAGCTCTCTTCAGTTCGAATCTATTCCCTATTAATTTCAGCTTTCTTAATTGTATTACTTTCTTCCTTAATTACTCCGTGTGTATGCGAGTGCTAATCACGGAACCTGGACACTCCTTTCTTTGAGGTAATATTCCAAGCTGTTCAAATGTATAACTTTTGGCCCCCAAAAATATCGAAATACGGATGCAATTTTAATGACGTTGCAGACCTCTGTTTCGCGGTAATTGGTGGCTAAACGTTAAGTCGTATTACAAATCTGACAACACAATCGCTGTTGAATGAGTAGGGATCTACAACTTTGGTCGTATGACTTATTTCCGATTCTCGATTGATGATACGTTATATAGCACTGCATTTCTCAATTGAAGTATCTCCAACTCGGTTGTGACTGGCATTAGGAAAAGGGCCCTGTCTTGTTAATGAAAACTCATCTCTACTGTGAATGGCGGTTGCCAAGTGAGCCTGCCGTTATAGCAAAAATTCCGAACTCGATTGAGTTTGGCAGTGAGAATTGTGACCCGCCCAAAACGAACAAAACTTCCCCATTGCCTACCTTTCATCGGAAACAACGTATGGCGCTTTCCCTGTTTTGTTTCCCATATAGCGCTAAGAGACGTGCAATTTAATATAATCTTACTCACTGCCTTTACAACAATTTACGGCGAAATTCGTATACAATATAGAATACCGTAGTGAAGCACGGGTACATTTGCTAATCGGTAAATAAACAAAGTACATTGTCGCATTTAAGTCCATTCGGCCATAACATATAGGCCTATATACTTTCATTGACCAACATAGCAAAAGTAACATGTTTACATTGATGCTTTCAAGGCCCTTTCACCTTGTGTTCTTGACACGGCATAAACCAAAATATCCATATCATGTCTAAAAGTAACATGATTTGCTGCTGACATCCTTCTTTGCAAACTAGTAGAAGTGAACATCTAGAAACCATTACGTCGTTTCTGAGCTCACCGACTAGTATATTTTCCATTGTTATTCCTCGTGCATCTGTAGTTTCATCAATACAGACCACACACGCGCTCTTTAGAAGACAGTGTTTCTTTAAAGTAGCTCCATCTGGAGGAACAAAGTTCGTGTATTTCTAAGAAAATTCTTAACTTATGGATTATTCATTTTAATCTGAGGAATATCCACCGAAATAAACCCAAATAAGACTCACAAGATTGTGAAGACATTGAATGTGAACTAGTTCGTCTTGTTTCAGTTAAAACACTGGTTACGATTTACGAAGTAGACCCTTTGTGTTTGTCGTCTCACCGACACAAGCAGATTTTATGGCAAACCTAGGCGGGTTAGCGGGGATATCCAGAGATCAGTCCCACCCGTGTTGCAGTGACTGCAAATCTCCTGTGACTGCTTGGGAATTTCTGTGAGTTGACACAAGATCACCACAGTGAACGCAAATATCCGGCAACCGTCGTGGTGAGGTAGGATGACGAACTCACAGGAGGGGTGTTGTTATCACTGGGAGGAGTAAAGAGATGTGTGAGGGGAGTTGATGACGTCTATTGTAATTTGCATATTATTATTATTATTATTATTATTATTATTATTATTATTATTATTATTATTATTATTATTATTATTATTATTATTATTATTATTATTATTATTATTGTTACGGAGTTATCCGTGGAAGTCAGAGGTGAAAGAAGGTGTGGGCTGGAAATGGTCTAACTACAAGTCCGAAAGATGAATTAAACTTTCAATAAAGGTAACATTTTCAAAACTGAACAATGGTGACATGGAATTTTGAGCGTACAACAAATAACAAC
This sequence comes from Anabrus simplex, assembly GCF_040414725.1. Classification (NCBI taxonomy): domain Eukaryota; kingdom Metazoa; phylum Arthropoda; class Insecta; order Orthoptera; family Tettigoniidae; genus Anabrus; species Anabrus simplex. The sequence continues at coordinate 281,750,204 of NC_090271.1, forward strand.
AAGTTAAGTCAGGTACACAATCAAGAAGTCCAAACTTAAACCAGTTTCCACTAGGGGGAAATAACAAAATCAGGTACCAGAGTAGATTTACAAGAAAAGCTCGAGATTAGGGTTCTTACAAGTTTTGGGCTTCGTGCCCCAAGTTACATTTCCTGAGCCTTCAGATCATAACCACAAATTACCAAAGGGCAGAAAACCCCTAATTGCATGGAGCACTTGCTCCCAACTTTTAACCTCAAGCCTCCCAGAGGCACCTTTCACACACAAGAAAGAGCTGACCCGCTCTCAATTTTTTAAGCCTATTTAAGAGGCCACAAACTGACTTTACACTAACTGCCCTCAAGGCACACAAAGAAACAGGGGTATTTAATACCCAACCTACAAGGACTTCGCATGAAGAAAACAAAACATCAGGTTATGTTAATGGACCAAAGTACAGAAAGGACTGGAGGCGTGAACTTGCACTCCTAAATACACAATATTAAAACCTAAGTGGCTCTAAGCCGATACACAGAGGCTAAACCCAAGCTAGGGAGGTGACTCGTATGGAAAAACTTTAATACATTAGGGAAGAGAAGAAACGGTTATGAAAACGTAGTCACCTCAATTTCAAAATGAAGGGGAGCTCGAGAGGGTGAAGCACTCTCTATCCCCGCTTTACGGTAAAAGAGATTTGTAGTTTTTGCATAGAATGAAAAGGAATTTACATTTTAAAGCGATGGGTTACATATTAAAGGTTTCGAACCTCCCTGAGAGTTAGACTGCTGAGCTAGCAAGAAATAAAAATGTTAAAAGGCCATTACCTTGTTGAAGATCTGCTGTCTGAAGAACGAGGCGCTTCCCGCCCCCTGCTATATATTCACACACTGAGTTAGATGTTAAACTAGTGGCCCCGAGACAAGAAAATCAGCAGTTTTTATACCCTCGTGGAAAATTCGAGACCTTTCAAGAATGAGTAGACACACCCCCTCAATTTTTATTGGTAGACAAAGAATTACACATGGAAATTTGAAGAAGAAAGCTATGATTGGAGGAAAATTACAGAAATTACTGATTGGATAAATTCAAAACAGGCGGAAAGAAAGGATTAATATGTCAACCCACAAACCACAGAATTTTTTTTAGTAAAGACAAAACTTATGAATACAAAATTTCTTCAAGAGAATTCATTCCATTGCGCCAGAGTGTATTACCATAGTTTTTGGTAGAGACATCTGTTAGAGAATGTCTACACTTCTTGATCAATGAAAAACAAAAGCAAAACAAAAACACTCAGTGACATCTTCTGATAACTGGTAGAGTTAGTTCGGCGGTTAAAGTTCCGGGTTTCTCCGGTAGAGAAGTTTCAATTGGCGCAAGATATGAACTTGAGTCGCGTAGAGGTGTACCGCCCGTTACAATTATTATTATTATTATTATTATTATTATTATTATTATTATTATTATTATTATTATTATTATTATTATTATTATTATTATTATTATTATTATTATTATTATTAGTTAAACATTTTTACTAGTTCAACCGTGTAATTTATAAATTGATTACATAATAATCTTATTAGATTTACGTCCCAGTAACTACATTTACAGTTTTTGCAGACGTCGAGGTGCCGGAATTTAGCCCCTCATGTGTTATTTTACGTACTAGTAAATCCATCAACACGAGGCTGAGGTATTTCAGTATCTTCAAATACCACCGGACTGAGCCAGGATCAAACCTGCTGAGTTGGGGTCAGACGGCCAGTGCCTCAACCGTCTGAGCCACTCAGCCCGGCAAGTGATTTCATCTATACGGGAATGAATTCCTCAACACTTTCTGTTTTATTTCTGTGAAGCTGGGAATGTTTCCATAGCACATTAATTTCAGCCACTAGAGTTAGGTCATGCTTTGTTAAAATCTATTTTTACATCCGTAACAATGTGAGCATTCACAAGCACTTAACGCTGGGTAAATATCCTCGCGCATACAGGAAATTATGTGGACATAGAGTTAACACACTGCTTCTGCGAAACTTGATAAGCAGTGAGGTACAGTTACGTGTGAATGTGAACCTTAAGGTCGATGCAATTACATTCGCTTTCGAATTGCGATCTCAATAATGATACAATAATTTCCTGTTTTTAATTTCTTTAATCCAATTAACGTCGCGCTCGTTCAAGAGTCCAACAGCGCTCAGAATCAAATGCTACAAATGCGCAAAATTTCTGTATTTACAATTATCCTGGGCGGAAATCAATCAATCAATACTGATCTGCATTTAGGGCAGTCGCTCAGGTGGCAGATTCCCTATCTGTTGCTTTCCTAGCCTTTTCTTAAATGATTGCAAAGAAATCGGAAATTTATGGAACATCTCCCTTGGTGAGTTATCCCAATGCCTAACTCCGCTTCCTATAAACGAATATTTGCCCCAGTTTGTCCTCTTGAACTCCAACTTTATCTTCATATTGTAATCTTTCCTACTTTTAAAGGCACTAGTCAAACTTATTCGTCTACTGATGTCCTCCCATGCCATCTCTCCACTGACAGCTCGGAACATACCACTTAGTGGAGTATCTCGTCTCCTTTCCCCCAAGTCTTCCCAGCCCAAACTTTGCAACATTTTTGTAACGCTACTCTTTTGTCGGAAATCGTCCAGAACAAATCGAGCTGCTTTTCTTTGTATTTTTCCAGTTCCTGAATCAAGTAATCCTGGTGAGGGTCCCATACTCTAGTTGGGGTCTCACCAGAGACAAATATGCTCCCTCCTTTACATCCTTACTAATACCCCTAAATACCCTCATAACCATGTGCACAGATCTGTCCCCTTTATTTACAATCATATTTATGTTATTACCCCAACGAAGATCTTTCCTTATATTAATACCTACGTATTTACAATGATCTCCAAACTGAACTTTCACCCCATCAACGCAGTAATTAAAACTGAGAGGACTTTTCCTATTTGTGAAACTCACAACATGACATTTATCCCCGTTTATCATCCTACCATTGCCTAATGTCCATCTCACAACATTATCGAGGTCATTTTGCAGTTGCTCACAATCTTGTAACTAATTTTATACTCTGTACAGAATAACATCATCTGGAAAAAGCCTTACCTCTGATTCCACTTCTTTACACATATCATTGATATATATAAGAAAACATAAAGGTCCAATAATACTGCCTTGAGGAATTCCCCTCTTAATTATTACAGGGACAGATAAAGCTTCACATACTCTAATTCTCTGAGTTCTATTTTCTAGAAACAGAGCCACCCATTCACTCACCCTTTTGTCAAGTCCAATTGCACTCATTTTTGCCAGTAGTCTCCCATGATCTACCCTAGCAAATGCCTTAGACAGGTCAATTGCGATACAGTCTAATTGACCTCCTGAATCCAGGATATCTGCTATATCTTGCTGGAATCCTACAAGTTGGGCTTCAGTGGAATAACCTTTCGTAAACCCAAACTTCCTTCTATCAAACCAGTTATTAATTTCGCAAACATATATTATATAATCAGAAATAATGCTTTCGCAATGCTTACATGTAATGCATGTCAAACTGACTGGCTTGTAATTTTCAGCGTTATGTCTATCACCCTTTCCTTTATATACAGGAGCTACTATAGCAACTCTCTATTCATTTGGTAAAGTTCCTTCAAGCAAACAATAATCCAGCAAGTACTTCAGATATGGTACTATATCCCAATCCATTGTCTTTAGTATATCCCCCGAAACCTTATAAATTCCAGCTGCTTTTCTAGTTTTCAACTTTTGTATCTTACTATAAATGTCATTGCTGTCATATGTAAATTTTAATACTTCTTTAGTATTAGTCACCTCTGGACATTATCCTTGTAACCAACAATCTTTAAATACTGCTGACTGAATACTTCTGCCTTTTGAAGATCCTCGCATGCACACTTCCCTTGTTCATTAATTATTCCTGGAATGTCCTTCTTGGAACCGGTTTCTGCCTTAAAGTACCTATACATACTCTTCCATTTTACACTAAAATTTGTATGGCCACTAATTATGCTTGCCATCATGTTATCCTCAGCTAACTTCTTTGCTAGATTCAATTTCCTAGTAAGTTCCTTCAGTTTCTCCTTACTTCCACCGCCATTTCTAACTCGATTTCTTTTCAGCCTACACCTCCTTCTTAGTCTCTTTACTTCTCTGTTATAATATAGTAGATCTTTACCATTCCTTACCACCTTTAAGGGTACAAACCTATTTTCACATTCCTCAACAACTGCTTTAAACCTATCCCATTGTCTGTTTACATTTTTATTTACCGTTTTCCACCGATCATAGTAACTTGTTATAAACTCCCTCATGCCTGTTTTATCAGCCGTATGGTACTGCCAAATAGTCCTAATTTTAATACCTTCCTTTCTTTCACATTTTAAAAAATTACAACAAAAATAGCTTCGTGATCATTAATACCATCTGTTACTTCGGTTTCTCTATAGAGCTCATCTGGTTTTACCAGCACCACATCCAGAATATTATTCCCTCTAGTTGGTTCCATCACTTTCCGAAACAGGTGCCCTTCCCATATTAACTTATTTGCCATTTGTTGGTCATGCTTCCTGTTGTTCGCATTACCTTCCCAATTGACGTTTGGTAAATTGAGATCACCCGCTACAATCACGTTCCTTTCCTTATCATTTCCCACATAGCTGATTATCTTATCAAATAATTCTGAATCAGCATCTGCGCTAACCTTTCCTGGTCTGTACACTCCAAAGACATCTATTGTCACGGCCACCAAATTAGGCGAGTCAGAGAAATTACGCTGTTGCCAAGATTATGTAGCAACTGGCGATGAAATGTCTAACTGAACACATCATTTCAGAGCGCGAGGCAAGTTGTTCTCTCTCAAGCTCCTGATGTTACTTCATACAATGTTTCAAAACAAATAATACTACAAGCTTCAGAATAGACTGCTGACTTCACTGGTATAACTATTTTCTATTTAAACCACTTTAAATAATTATTAAAAATAAAATCTTGAACGAGTAAATTTGAATCCGTAGAATCGTGTATTGAAAATTTCAGTAAGCGGCCAAGTTTTTATTCCTTCAGCAAATTAAATTTTGTCTGCGGGAAAAATGTAAAAAATCGCCTGAATTATATTTTTATCTGAAACATATTTCCGTGAGTCTTGTAATTTTCCTGAAAAATAGCCCAGAAAGCGATCATGAAAATGTCGCTAGTTGAGGCAGTTCGGGACGCGCGTGCCAGCACAGGCTGCAGAACGCCGTAAATACTTTCGGATTATACATTAATCTGTATCAGTTTTATTACATTATAACTTTAAATATCTGAATACTGTATACTGTACTGAGTAATATAGAAAAATAATTACTTTAAAGAATAGGTTTACATTAATTTACAATGAATTAAGAATCGGTTTCTAGCTTCAAGGCAGTCTAAGATTTCTTAGTCACTGTCATCAATCATCTCACTATCTGTCGAGTCGTCATGTACACTGATGATGAATGGCTCCATTCTTTCGTCCCTTATTATTTTCTTGGCCCAATCGTCTGTTTGAAGATTTTTCGCGCGATTGAAGCACTTTTCCCAATCTGCAGCAGTCACACGGTCGATGGCTTCTGACGTGAGTTTTTCTACGTCCTTTATTTTGAATGTCTTGTTCCTCTCTGCCACTTCTCTCTCGACTTGAGAGCCAAATCAATTCACATTTACTACCCATCTACGCACTTACGGCGCGAGCTCAATAGCTGCATGACAGAGAATGACTCGGGTTAAGGTAGCCTGGAGCGGATGGGCTTCAACTAGACAGCACTGCACGATCAGCGTTGCCAATCCGTGCTCGGAGGTAAGCGACTCTCGACCTTCTGTCGCTTCGCCGTTCCCATATCTGACGACAGCGCAGTTTTCCTCACCCGCCTAATTTGTTGGCCGCGGCAATAGTTGCCTATTATCTTTAGAGATGAGCCTTACCCCCAGAATTTCGTGTTTGTCATCTTTAACTTTTTCGTAGCTTACAAATTCTTCTTTCACCAAAATGAATACTCCCTATTCTACCGTTCTTATTCTATCTCTACGTTACACCCTCCAGTTCCGTGAGTAAATTTCTGCATCCATTATGTCATTTCTCAGCCATGATTCAACTCCTATTACAATTTCTATTAAATTAATTCTATTTCTTTCTTTACAATACTTCTACAGTTGAGCACTAATATTTTTATGTCATCCCTACTTGATTTCCAGTTCCTTGTTCCCTTATCACCGCTTCCTAGGCCACCCTGTTTCCCTGAATGTATCTCCCTATAACCCTTCTTAACAAAATTCCTAACTTATATGTACCACTGCGGTTTAAGTGAAGGCCATCTGAGCGCAGATCCTATCTCCTACCCACCCATTAGGATCTAGAAATCTTACTCCCAGTTTCCTACATACCCACTTCATAGTCTCATTTAAATCCCAAATCACCTCCCAGTCAGTATCCCTCTTACACAGTATTCAACTGATAACAATCTCCGCTTCCTTAAACTTAACTCGTGCTGCATTTACCAGGTCCCACACATCTCCAACTATGTCGGTACTTATACTTGCTTGTTTTACGTTGTTAGTACCGACGTGAAACACTACCACCTTCTCCTTTCCCTCCTCCTACTCTTCTACTTTCCTCAACATCTGCCTTAACCTAATTCCTGGATAACACTCTACCCTGGTACCCTTTCCTCCACACACTTTCCCGACATGTCTAACGATGGAATCCCCCGTGACCACAACCTCATCCCCACCCACCTCATTTGATCCCCTCTCTTCCTGGTCAGTCCTATCTTCCCTCACAGCTGCAGAAGCTACTTCCTCCACTCTTTTCTCCGTCCCATGACCCTGTTCCCACCTGTCTTTTCCTAACCACTACTCCACACTTCTCTTTCCTACCTCTTCCCTTTCTCCTACTTCAATACTTCTCGGCAACAGTTCCCTGTTCCTTATCTTCCCTCGGTTGTTCTACCTGCAGTGACTAGTACCGATTTCTCACCGACACCTGACCTGAATTCTGATCCTGAATTGAACCCATAGCCTGCACTCTCCTTCCCATTAAAACATTAGACCACCTGTCTTCTACAATTCCTCCCTTTCCTTCCCATCCCTCTATTACACCTACTGTATCCTGTACATTGTTTGAGGGAGGCCTACTTTCCTTAATATCCTCTGACAGAATCCTAATTATCTCCCTCAAGCTCTCCAACTGCTCCCTCATACTCCTTAATGCCTGGCCACACCCACAGTTCCTACACTGGCCCTCCTTAGCCATTCTTTACTAAATAATGAAAAGAAAAGAAAAAATAAGATAACTTATTTTGTTAAGGAGGAGGGATATTACACATTTTCCATATGATATGGTCGGGCTTCTATTCTGTTCTCTGATAGGGAAAGGTATAAGGCGGTAAATGGTTTTCTGCCTTTTCTGGCGGGATATAGTTTTCAAGTGCTCTATGTCGTCTGGCATGGGCAATAACAAATTTTTTACTTTCATTGACCTGTCTCAGTCCCATCCCTAGCTTTAGCGATATGACAGTGACTTGAGGTTTGAGCATTGCTCGTAATATAATACCTTATGCAGCCAGTACCTGTTGTGATTGACGTGAAAATATCGCTCTTATGCCTAGTTTACTCAATGTCAGTTGATGAGACAATTGTTGGTGACAGTTGTCCTCTAATTATTACGGGACAGTATCTGGTCAGTCCAGTTGAACAAGAACCCGTTCACATAAGGAAACTATTGCCACGCCAGTAGATGATGAGAAATTGCTGAGATCGCTGCGTCTGTAGCATCCCGTGAGGAATTTTTATTTTGTAATTATATGTGGCGGGAATTCATAGCTGAATCATGGAAAGTTTTGACCTCAATCAATCGGAATCCTTGAATGTTAATTTCATCTGTAATCTCAGAAAATGCCGCTTGAGAAGCATTTTTTGTCTTTGTACAGGTTTTCGTGCTGGTCCCACAAACATCATCATTCCCTATACAACTCAACGAATTTTAAGTTAGTATCGTCACCCTACTTTGGAGCCATAATTACACGAATTAAAGTATTTAAATTATCGAGACCACGAAATTGGCTCCACCTTCCGGTTGACACAAGCGAACTGGCGCAAAATAAATATACAGCTACTGGCCTGTCACGTTCACAAGGCGTCAACCGTTCCGACAATACTGAGCTTCGAGTGGTGGGAGTTGCAGCTAGGCCCGGTCGGTTGTCCTCAGTCTACTCCCGGAGACAATTGATTACCTGAGGCAATTGCCTAGACAACTGCATCTAAGTGTTCAATAACTGTAAATCAGTCAGCTGTTTTCCGACAACTGTGTCATCAACTGGCATCGTGTAAAATAGGCAGTAGGGCCAATTGGTGAATATATTTCAATGGGCATGGCAGGCTGTTATGCATTGCAACTATTTGCCCGATGAAAAAGCAACGGGAAACTACTCAATTCCTCATTTCCCTAGTATTTCTCTTCAGTGACATCTGTGACATTTGATGGTAGAGCTATTGAGGATGCAACCAGCCTACGGGTTGACTACTCAACATACAAGCATACATACATACAAATATTTCATAGTTCATTAAGCCCTCCCAGACCTACTCTGACTTGCAAATCGAAATCAATGATAGCACGATGCATTACGATGAAGTTAGTACGTATTTGAATGCTACATAGAACATGTACACTGGTTGAATTTTGGACGTGCTCGTGAATGGTCAGCTGTTGGAGGTATTCTGCCTTTTCATAGTAATAAAGTAGTTATTAAGTACCATAACTGATTAATTCTGTGCGTGAGGGATCCACTTAGTGCAATAAATATTGTGTATTATGAGTTTTTTAGAAGTAATCAATATTAGTGAAATTTACCTTGAGTAGTTTTCTTGGTATTTCAGTCATCAATGATCTGTATTTAGGGCTGCCCCCCATGTGGCGAATTCCCTATCAATTGTTTACCTAGTGTTTTTGAGAAATAGTGTTAGATATTGTTAGATTATAGTGAGGATAAATTAGGTAGGTTAAAGTTCACTTCTTTGGATTGTAGAAAATAAAAGGCGTGATCAAAAAGTTTCCATTTAAGGGCGTTGCTGCAGCGGACATGCAACGTAGCGCCATTCTGATGCGGGTATATAAGCACGGACATGTAGGCAAAGGAATTAGTGTGACAGTCGTGTCGTAGTGAGGTGCGTGCGTTAAATGTGGCCACGTGTACTATGGGGACGTTATTACCAAATGCGTCCAAACAGGACCAACGTGGTGTTATTCTGTTTTGGCTGCTGAAGGACGAACACCGGTGGACATCCATCGGAGAATGAAGGTTGTGTATGGGGCAGCATGTCTGTAGATAACCACAGTTGTGGAATGGTTCACCAAGTTCCGTGTAGGTCGCGCTTCGACACAAGACACCGGTCGATCTGGGAAGCCAGCCTCATCCATTACTCCTGGACTTTTGGACACAAATGACAACTTACCAGAAGGGCGCTGGTTTGCTTTATCAGCTTCGCGTGCGATTATCACGCCTTCGGTCCCCTCAAGAAGGCCTTGAGAGTAGACGCTTGCTGTCGGACGAGGATGTGCAGAAGGCGGTTACGGGCTTCTTCACGCACCAGGACACGGTGTTTTACCACACGGGGAAATTCAACCTTGTGCGTCGGAGGGATGAATGTCTCACTGCTCAAAGCAATTTTGCGTGATTGGCATCCCGATTAGGGACTGTACGGCCATCAAACGGAAACATTTTGATCGCCTCTTATAGTATCCCCATTTTCTGTTCAAATATCTGTAGTTTTGTTACTGGAATGCAGTACTTACGAAGGTAGGCTGTTATACGGAGTTGTACTTTCCACAGTTCCCTAGAGTATGATGAGATGAGTCCTCTTTGATAAAAAAGCCTTGTATATGTCTCTCAGTCATGGCCATCTAACAACACTTCTCATCGCAGCCTGCACTGTTGCTAGGTAACATCGCATCGCAGATTTTGTACCGTTGGTTTCGTGACGCAAACTTTCAGGTGACTCCCAGGTCTAACATAATATTTATGCCAAAATTTACATTGCATGTCTTAATTTAATTCATAATATGTTGTGCATTATCTTTAGTTTCCATTATATAATGGATTGATTGATTTTGACACATTTTTCAGTAGATCTAATTCTATAGATCAATAGAAAGAGGGCTATATATAGGGTCGATGCATAAGTTCGTGCGGTATTCTTTTGGGTTGGCAACAGTGCGGCGTGAAGGGATTGCTTATAGTTATTCTGTTTTTTTTTAAACTGAGTTTGGAGTTTGTGTGTTGTGAAACTCAGGTTTTCTTGATTGTGAACGTTTTATTCGTGCAAATTTCAGACAAACGGATATGGAATGTAAAGTTGAGAAAAGTGGGCATTTCCGACACATTTTACCCTTTGAGTTTAACCGAGGATCCAGTATAGCAGGAGCTGCGAGAATAATTTGTGAAGTGTACGGAAATGAAGTAATAGATGAAAAAACAGCACAAAAATTATTTTTCCACTTTCGAGCAGGACAGTTTGACTTGTCTCATGATCCACGTTTTGGAAGACCTTCAGATTTTGACGAAAATAACTTGAATGTGTTGCTTCATGAGAAACCTCGTGAAACAACTCGGGAAATGGCGCAAGTTTTTGAATGTGATCAGTCAACTAAGGTACGCCATTTGCATTCGATGGATAAGCCACAGAAATTGGGTATATGGTTGCCACATGTGCTGAGTGACAGTAAGAAAAATCAACGATTAAACATCGGTTTGTCATTGCTTGCCCGGCACCGGTTGGCTTGTGATAGGCACGAAGCATTCTTTTCGACCGAGCTCGATAATTGCAGTCGCTTAAGTGCAGCCAGTACCCAGTATTCGAGAGATAGTGGGTTCGAGCCCCAATGTCGGCAGCCCCGAAGATGGTTTTCGGTGGTTTCCCATTTTTCACACTAGGCAAATGTACCTTAATTAAGGCCACGGCCACTTCCTTCCCACTCCTAGTCCTTTCCTCTCCCATAGTCGCCATAAGACCTATCTGTGTCGGTGCGACGTAAAGCAACTTGCATTCCTTTCGAACATTGTCACCTGTGACGAGAAATGGTGCCTGTATGTCAACATGAAGAAGAGGAAAGAGTGGCTCAGCTCATCCAAAGAAGCAACTCCCCGTGCCAAGGAGAGTGCCCATTCACAGAAAATCATGTTGTGTGTTTGTTGGAACAAAGATGGCATTCTTCACCATGAACGTCTTCCGAAAAACATAACGAGCTTCTCTGCTATGTATACTGAAGAGCTAAGACGGCTTGCCGTTGCTATTGACAACAAAATACAAAGACAACAACCAGTATTAATGCTCCATGATAATGTTCGTCCGCAGACAGCGCAATTGGCCAAAGGTGTGATTGCTGAACTTGGCTGGGAACCTCTTCCTCATCCTCCGTATCACCCTGATCTTGCCCCCTCTTTCCCATATTTTCCACTTTCATTCTAACCATATTCAGGGGAAAGTGTTTCCTAACGAAGCTTCTCTTGTCCAGTGGCTAACAGATTTCTCCCAGTCAAAACCAAAACAGTTCTACAGGCGATGCATTCAACTGCTACCTGAACGTTGGCAGGTCATAGAGAGTGGAGGTGAATACATCACTGAATAATTGTGATTGTGATTGAGTTACAGTGGGTGACAGCGACAGTAATATAAAATAAAATATAAAATATAAGAACCTCGCGAAATTATGCATCGACCCAATAATTCAATTCAAGAAGGAAATACAGATACAAATATTCTTACTACAGTATATTATGTTAACAAGATTTAGTTTTAGTGTATATGAACAAATGCATATTGCGTTATTTAAAACTGTTCTTGATGAATGCGGGGGATAAAGCCAATGAATAAAGACGGAATATCTCTATCTAAAGTGAGAGGCGCCTTTGGAGTACGCAGTTAAAGCTCAGCCTCCTCCTTATCATCACCGCATTTTCAAAAGCTCTCCATCCTATTAATAGATAAGCATCTTTAATTTAACGAAGGGCTTGATGGAAGATTCTTAGCTGAGTGAGTGCTACAGTCGAATGGCTCGTTTCTCTAAAGAAAACCTTTCGATGGTATGTTTGATGCCTTGCACCTAGCTGTTCAATTACGTTCATCAATATAAATTAAACTGTTAAGACAACGTTTGCCATCTATCATATTCAATTATATCATAAATTTTGTTTGGTAAATAAAATGTGTATAAAAGTTAAGAAGTGTAAATATATAAGAATAAGCAGAGCTAGACATCCACTCCAGAACCAGCCTACTCCATGCGGAACATCATACTACTCGGTACTCATATTAAGGACAATCTAAAATGGAACAACCACGTGGAGGAAGTGAGGTGTAAGGCTTGCAGAGCACTAGGTTGTGTATCTCGGGAGGAAGAGTTAAAGTCCTACGATCGGCCCATACTACTACATATTCTTCCTTCCGGAGCCCAACGAGAACAGAAAATATGAGGAGACTAGGAGGTGTCCAGCGACGAGCTGAACGAGTAATAAATAAATAAATAAATAAATAAATAAATAAATAAATAAATAAATAAATAAATAAATAAATAAATAAATAAATAAATACATCCCTCTAAACTCATCCAGGTTCTTGCCACCAGTGAACGCATTATGTAAGCAAATATAAGTAGCCTTCCTTAAGAAATTCCTTATTACAGACAGCACACACCTCTCCCGTTTCCACCGCCTGCAACATACACTAATTACCGCTCTGATAAGAGAGGTCAAGGAGTTACTCTTGTTCCACTCCTCGCCAGAACAACCTCATATTTAAATGGATTTTACGCATGGTCTGCTCGTCTCTGGAATCTTCTACCATCTGAAGTAAAACTGTTTCCTCTTCCTCAATTCCTCCACGCAGACGAGAAAATGTATATGTAAAAATAAACCCATATGTGATGCATATAACTTGTATAAATTCGAATTTCAAGAATTGTGTGTGCAAGTACAGTTGAATGTGGGCGAATGTGTATGCGTGCGGGTATCGGAGTGGTTGTGAATGAGTGAGGATATATATGACTGGGTCTTCTTACTCTAATATATATATATATAGCATAAATCGAGATAGTTGTTATTCTAAGATTACAGTGTTTGGAGTGTAAATTGTAAATTTAAACTTGTCTACACCTATGTAAATGTTCAGTAGAGTGTATGTAAACATTCATGGGAGGACGGAGGTACTTTTGTGTATGTGGGGCTTGCCCTTTCTCCATCTACCACCCATACATTGTACACCTACAATTTAGGGAATATAAATAAATAAATAAATAAATAAATAAATAAATAAATAAATAAATAAATAAATAAATAAATAAATAAATAACAGCACTTGCCTATCGAAGACTCATCATTGTTCGTGAAAATGCATTGTGTTGCACGGCTATCGACGTAATGGATGTCATGTACGATGGGCGTTGGGAGGCTATGTAATAACCGACGTTTTGACCCGATTCGGCTCCCTGCGGTAATGATCACTTCATAAGAATAAAACAACCTCTTCGCGGAACCATGAGTTCATAACGAGAAGTCATCGTTCGAACCGTGGGAGGCACTTCGTGAGATGATTATGCTGACGATGTACGTCACCTTCCACGTGTGTGGCAGAAAGTGGAAGATATGAATCAATATAACAGCTGCTAGTTTTAGCGGCGTTGTCACTACCATTTATCGTGTCTATGCATTGTTTGGAATATCCTGTTCCATGGCTAAATGATTAGCGTGCTAGCCTTTGACACAAGAGGTGTCGTGCTCGATTCCCGGCCGGGTCAGGGATTTTACGTTTCATAGGTTAATTACAATGGTTTGTGGGCTGGGTGCGTGTGCCACTGTCAGCATTATAATATATCATTAGGGCGAGGATTTATAGGCACTAAGAATACCCAAAATTGGTCTAATTCTCCAGACACTTGAAGAGAAAAGAAAATGTTTTCATAGCACAGAATAATGCCTACTGTTTCCTCACCCAGCCCCTCGCTCCATATACTTTTCTTGGAAGGTTCTGCAGAGCGGCCACCGGTATTATGATACACCGTACTAGACTGTCTGGAACTTAAGCTAGGGATGAATTATGTACAGCGAACTCTTTTCAGGGCTTCGAGAAAGGAAAAGCACTTGTTTTAAGTAGAATATTTGCAATGTTATAATTTTTAAAGACATTAATAAAACAAATTTTGTGCTCTACGGCCTAACGGTCTTGGGTGGGCCAGGCGCTTTCGGCCCTTAATGACGCACCGCCCCTGGTGTCAAGTATTAAAAAAATTCCGCACCACCAGGTTCATTCTCAACACAAAGGTAAAATAGGAGATTAACTGATTTTTAACAAAGGAAAATTGCGATGAAATGTGAGCTTTTCTGGAAAGAAACCTCTCAAAATCTCTGTCGCGTCTTGCCGTTCAGGTCAGCGAATCACTTTCTTCTATACAGAAAGTAACTAAGCAGTAAAAATCGAAAACTGCAGGAGAACATTAGATATGCTTCGACAAACATCTCATAGGAGGAGATTCGTCAAGTGTTTGCAAACATGCTTAGGAGGTGTTTGATAGGAATAGTGGAAAAGTTCAAAGGGAAAGCGGAACGATTTGTTCTTACAAGGAAACATCGGCAATGGGTAAGTCGCCGATCGCGATGAAACTTGGAAAACACATTGAGGTACACGTAAAAATGATGTCGACATCAATTTTGGGTGCCAACATTCATTAGGGCGTTAACTACGGGGCCTAAAAGTTGCGACATTTCAAATTCCGCGCGATCAGCGATGAATACCTGCTGGCCAATCCTAAGCTGGCACACTGCGTATCTTGAGACACGCCTCTGCACCTCCTCCCCTCCCCGCTCCAATTTGTTCGCCACCGCACGTTTCTCTTCTCGCTCTTGTCGGCCGCTTAGCTGTCGAAGAGAACCGGTGCTACACTTTGGGTACTCTATCAGCCTTCCTCATATCTCTCCTTTGTAATTTCCACGTTGTATTAGTCAGTTTACGTTTTCTGAAATGTTTATGAAAACGTTTGCACCGGGCGAGTTGGCCGTGCGGTTAGAGGAGCGCGGCTGTGAGCTTGCATCCGGGGGATAGTGGGTTCGAATCCCACTGTCGGTAGCCCTGAAGATGGTTTTCCGTGGTTTCCCCATTTTCACACCAGGCAAATGCTGGGGTTGTACCTTAATTAAGGCCACAGCCGCTTCCTTCCAACTCCTAGGCCTTTCCTATCCCATCGTCGCCATAAGACCTATCTGTGTCCGTGCGACGTAAAGCAGTTAGCAAAAAAAGTACGGTGCCTGTTGTTAATTGTGATTTGTTTCGGTTTTCTTTTCACTATTTTTTAATGTTTCGAATAGACCAAAGATTGTTTTTGTTTACTATCAGTTATTGACGGGGAGTTTGCCCGATGTAATTGTTACGGAGTCATTTATTGTGTTGCCTTGTAATTGTTTTTCGTTGTACCAGTTCGTACAATACCCATTTAATTTTTTGCGTATGTAACTGCCATTATACCCAGAAGACTGTAGTGTGATACTTTAATATCGGTACTTGTTGAATACATAGACCTTCGTCAGCTATAACGCCAAAGTACCTGTACAGTAAGACTACAGGTCTGCCTGTGATTAGTGTAGAATATATCTATTGCATATATAAATGCACATCTTTTTTATGTTTCAAGGCTTTTCTTATTACGTCAAACTTTACTACATTCGATGTCATACTCATATCGAAGTTGCCTATGCATTAAATTAATTTATATTCGACAACCATTGCTGCAATTGAAATGTGTTGTGCCTGTCACTGCAAAACATAAATAAATCGTTCAGTACAAGCACAAATAAAAACATTCTTCCTATAGGCCTATTCCTTATATCACGGTACGCAATACGGAAAATACCAGTAGTTTCAAACTGCGAGTTTATAATTGTTGTTGTTGTCGTCCGCGATGTCGTTTCGTTATGACACAACTGGTAGCGTACACAAAATGGGTGGGGGGAAAGGGTCATAAAAAGAAGATCTGGACCTATAGCCAGGTTCTGATATCCCGAGGTACCGAATCTCATTACATTCATTGAGATCCTCTACCCGGGCACGTAATTTCTTGACATGAAAAGGTATTTCACGTTGTTTAAAGGTGGGAGATTTATTTACTGGTGAGTGATTTTATTTAATTAATTCCATATGTATGTCCACTCTAAAGGACACTATCGACAGCTTTAAGGCGTTTTAGTAACTAATAATTTAAGCGTAGGTAGGACGTGGTACCCCATCCCACGTTTCCGTGGTACTTAACTCGGAGTTGTACCCACGAATGTGACAACTCACCGGAATTAGCAGGAATGAAAATATAACATTTGAATAAAATATGGGTATATTAGTGTAGGTTATTTATTATCATTATGTGAGAAACGGAACGTAATTTAAAGGATTTTAATAATTACAGTACGAAAAGAAGCAGTCGGTCCCGTTGAATAGCTAAGCAGCCGGCAAGCGCGGGGAGAAGGGGGACGTGCGGTGGCGAACCAATTGGAGCGGGGTGGGAAGGAGGTGCAGAGGCGTGTCTCCAGATACGCAGTGTGTCAGCTTAGCATTAGCCAGCAGGTATTCATCGCCGATCGCGCGGAATTTGAAAAGTCGCAACTTTTAGGCCCCGTGGTTAACGCCCTAATGAATGTTGGCACCCAAAATTGATGCCGACATCATTTTTACGTGTACCTCAATGTGTTTTCCAAGTTTCATCGTGATCGGCAACTTACACATTGCCGATGTTCCCTTGTTAGTGGTTTCCACCGAAAGATTAATGTTACGAAAATATTGCAACATTTGGGCTGGAAAGACTTGGAAGTAAGGGGACGAGATGCTCGACTAAGTGGCATGTTCAGAGTTGTCAATGGAGAGATGACGTGGGATGTCATCAGTAGAAAAAAAGATGTAGTAGAAAGTAGAAAATATCATGATATGAAGATAAAGTTGAAATTCAAGAGGACAAATTGGGGCAAAAATGTATTTATAGGACATGGATGAATGATACCACCTGGACAACAGCCGTTAAAGCAGATGATTGATCGATTGATTGATTGATTGATTGATTGATTGATTGATTGATTGATTGATTGATTGATTGATTGATTGATTGATTGATTGATTGATTGATTGATTGATTGATTGATTGATTGATTGATTGATTGATTGATTGATTGATTGATTGATTGAACGTGTTTGGGAGCTGGGGGACAACATTTTAGGAATCTTCTTTACACCAGATTAGTTTTTAGCTTCTTAATTTCGTAAGACGTGATTTTCTATCACTGCTATTTGACGCTAAGTAGCGCGCGCAGGTATGGCGCACGTTTCATCTGAATGTCGATGAAAGTAAATGCTGTATATTACGAAATAAAGACTCTCTAGCATAATGTGACTACGCTTCAGTATTTGGTTGGAAACTGATCCATTGTCTAATCCCCTATCCATTCTTTATGCCACATTCATCATCAAGTTCGTCTGGATACACCCAACAGCTCAGAAATTCTCCACAAATTAACAAACAAATAAACGGAGAGACGCACGTAAACTAGAATTAGCGATAGTCTACGTAGTACTCGGATGCTTATTCTCAGCCATTACTTTAGTCCTCGGTATGCAATGTCTTATAATGAAATCTGTTTCGTGCAGGTCCTTACACCTGAAGGTAATTTCCATTCGCCGTGACACCTTGTAATTACGATCTTGAAACTCTGTGTGTGTGATGCTCTTTAATTAAAGTGACGACAAAGCACTACCTGGCTGACATTTCTTGCTTCATTTCCCTTCATTGCCAACCAGAATTAAAACTCTTCGCTATCGTCAAGTTACGGCGCTCTGCTAAGGTAATTCGTTTGCCCCATATAAAGAGAATATACGAACACAGTTATGCTTCCTATCTGCCTTATGAATAAAACAGTAACGTTTGTGTGCCTGCATGCTTTTCGCCAGTAATACGAGTTCTTTACATGATTCAGTCTTACTGAAGTGAAATGGCGACGAATACAGTATTTACGAGTGTTTGGTTTGTCGACCTATTCTCTTTATAGGAATATACTCAGATGTCACATATAACCCCCCATGGCACTACAGCCCTTGAAGGGCCTTGGCCTACCAAACGACCGCTACTCATCCCGAAGGCCTGCAGATTACGAGGTGTCATGTGGTCAGCAAGACGACACTCTCGGCTGTCATTCTTGGTTTTCTAGGAATCGAACAAGGGGCCTCCGGGTAAGTGGCAGGCACGCTACCCCTACACCACGGGGCCGATCAGATGTCACATATCCTGTTCCATGTATTGGACTTTCGTCGGTAAATTTCAAATTTTCGGCTAGTATTTTCTTCCATCTTAAACGATGTATGAATGAATATTTCACCTGTGGAAATGATATGGGCTTTTGGGCTTATGCCGTGTCAAGAGAAAAAAACAAGGTGAAACTCTTAACGTTTCGCCGAGAACTTTGCTCCACGTCTTCAGAAGAAAATCCCGACTGTTCGCGAGGAAGACTTCTACAGTGGTGAAGGTTTAAATTTAAGAATGCTTTACTGTTGGAACTGTTGTGGTACGCTCATTCGTCACCAGGTGGCTCGCTGTATGCTGGTGCAGCAAAATGCAGGGTTATGACAAATGATTTGAGTGATTCCAAAGTTCTACAATAACTTTATTATTTGGGCGTTTGAGAGACCCTGATCTACTGTATATCATAGCCGTGAATGAAGACCGAGCACTCAGCGGAACATAGGGCTTGTGTACATGCTACTGAGGTATTGGGTCGTTAAACAGAGCACGGTATCAAAATGTACCATTAAAATTATTTGTTAAACGTAAAATGTAAAGTATAGAATTTGAAACTAAATTCATCACTCATCCCGTTAAATATTGCTGTTATAATGTATTTTGCATTTCCAAGGGTGCAATGAACTCATAATAGTATATACTAGAATTTTATCTCATTATCACTTTTATTACGTGTATTCTGGTTTCACCAAACATTATTGTCGTTATTATTCTGAGGTAAATTCATTTACATTTAATTCCAAACAATTTGAAATCTAGTACGTTCATATTAAAGCACTTGATAAAACTGAAATTAATGTAAAATTTTTATATATCAATACATGTAGTTTCATTTCCGCTGAAACAATATATACAACTCACAATAGGCCGCGAATGTCCCTGGAAAATAGAGATTTCTACTACCCATAAGCCGTACATTATTCTTGTTAGTACCGAGCGAGTTGGCAGTGCGGTTAGGGTCGCGCAGCTGCGAGTTTACATACGGGAGATAGTGGATTCGAACCCCACTGTCGGCAGCCTTGAAGGTGGTTTTCCGTGGTTTCGCATTTTCTTACCAGGCAATTGCTGGGGATGTACCTTAGTTAAGGCCAAGGCTACTTCCTTCCCACTTCTAGCTCTTTCCTATCCCATCATCGCCATGATACATATCTTTGTCGGTCCCACGTAAAGCAAATTGATAAACAGAGGTCCTATATTGCTGTTACTGCCAAGCTGTATATCGAAGTCAAACAATCCTTTTACTGTTAATTAATATTATAAATTAACAAAATATTCTAAAATTACATTATTACGTCGTACTGTATAACTAATACATTTTACTTCTGTCAGATTACCTCAAGAAAGGATAATAATATTTCAGAATGTTCTTAACTTGTATTTAACTTTGAAAACTGATTTTGTGGAGTAGATAACTGGCAAAGTTAAGGAAACGTGTCCCTGTCTGACACTTAACCAGTGATTGCATAAATAACATAAAATATAAACATTAAAATACGGTGTTGAATAAATGAAACATGAAACTGAAACAAATTACTATGCTACTATGCTATCCTACTGTACATAAAATATATATTATGATACACAATATAAATGTAACATTTTGCTTCCTGAGGACAATAAGATAATACCTAAGAAGAAATTTTCTTTTTGGCTAGTGGCTTTACGTCTTATGGCGACGATAGGATAGGAAAGGCCTAGGAGTTGGAAGGAAGTGGTCGTTGCTTAATTAAATTACGGTCCCAGCATTTGCCCGGGAAACCACGGAAAACCACCTTCAGGGCTGCCGACAGTGGATTCGAACCCACTATCTCCCGGATGCAAGCTTACAGCCACCCGCCCCTAATCGCATGGCCAACTCGCCTGGTGCAAAGAAATTAAAATAGAATGCTAGTTGCTTTACGTCGCACCGACACAGATAGGTCTTATGGCGACGATGGGACAGGAAAGGGCTAGGAGTGGGAAGGAAGCGGCCGTGGCCTTAATTAAGGTACAGCCCCAGCATTTGCCTGGTGTGAAAATGGGAAACCAAGGAAAACCATTTTCAGGGCTGCCGACAGTGGGATTCGAACCAACTATCTCCTGAATACTGGATACTGGCCGCACTTAAGCGACTGCAGCTATCGAGCTCGAATAAAATAGAATGAGTAATAATAATAATAATAATAATAATAATAATAATAATAATAATAATAATAATAATAATAATATAGACAAACCCACTATTATTTAAAATTAATTTGTCCAGTTCCAAAAAATTCTTATAGTGACGCATGTTACAGTTTTCATGTTATTATTGTGGGCGAAAAAACAATACAACATGGGGATTGGGATAAGGATAACATACTATGAAGGGAATCACAGCCGAGTACTCTCTAACAGTATTGATGAATGATATAATAATAATAATAATAATAATAATAATAATAATAATAATAATAATAATAATAATAATAATAATAATAATAATAATAATAATAATAATACTGTCGTACTACGAACTCGTCTCATGGAGCACCTATATTTCAATCTTTTAAATCTTCCACAAAGCCCAGTTTTCTGTATTTGGTATAATTGATACTGTATTTCTCCTCTACTTCAGCCTTCTGCTTTAATTCATTGCCTGTGCCTTTTCTCTTTAGGTTTAATTCATCTGGTCTGAATACTTAACATACCCTTGCACATCCATAATATCATTTCTCAGCCATGATTCAATTTCTATTACAATATCTGGTAAATATGCTCTATATATAGCACCTACCGTACCAGTGTTTTGATACAGAATTCCACACTGTATACGGAATTCTAGGTAAAATACGATACATTTTGTAAGATAGATTGCATTGTTCTTAGCGTTATGTGAGAAAGACCACACGTCGTTTCTCGTATAACGTCTGGGTTGAGAAGTTTCCATTAACATGGTAAGCCCGCTTGCCTACTGCCAATCACAATCGATTTGGGGTGTTTTAATTATAATGGCAGGCCCCCTTGTCTAATGCCGGTCAGATTCGACTTCGGATGTTCTCATTATAGTGTCAGGGCCACTTGCCTATAGCTGATCACAACTGAATTGCGTTTATTATTATTATTATTATTATTATTATTATTATTATTATTATTATTATTATTATTATTATTATTATTATTATTATTATTATTCGCGTTAGTTATGGTAAACTATGGACCACGTTAAGCATCATTCATTTCCGGTTATTCTTCTTTCGATCAAACGAGTATTTCTCACTCGTTTCGGCATGGGCTTCTTTACGTTACCTTGGTTTGGGACTGGGTGTTTGTGCTGTTCCCAACATCCTTGCAACTCACACACCACGCACAACACTATCCTCCACCACACCAACACGCTGTTTCCTATACACGTCAGATGCCGCCCACACTCGTCTGAAGGTCTGCCATTCACGGGATACACCCGACTAGAAATAGCCGCACGAACGACATGGTGCTTTCCAGAACTTGGAATGCGATAGATTTCTAGTTAGGGTATCATCCTGTGATCACTGAAAATCGTGTACACGTCTTTATAACATATGCTTGTTCTGTATAAAGAGTTTTGTTGCCGGATACTTCGTGCAGAAATTCCCGTCACATTGCTGAAATTTCCCTCGTTACATTGAAATAAAGTATAGCGATACGATAGACCAATAAAAACAAGAACAAGATGGTCAACAACTTGAAACCCATCAGTGTGTTCAGCAAAGAAAGTAGATAATTCAATTTCAGCTTCCTTAACTTCTACAGAACACTTGTCATTCATTTTTCCACTTTTTATACAAATGCACCTACTGGCTTTGTAGCAGAAAACGCTTTGTCTAGTTTAAAATGTTTTCTATCTTGGCTGTGCTTCTACAGTTCACTTTTGTCACATGATAATCGATGTTATATGCTATACAATTATTGTAATCTCTTTTGGCTAAGGGAATTCACTTT
Organism: Anabrus simplex; assembly: GCF_040414725.1. Lineage (NCBI taxonomy): Eukaryota > Metazoa > Arthropoda > Insecta > Orthoptera > Tettigoniidae > Anabrus > Anabrus simplex. The sequence continues at coordinate 281,772,498 of NC_090271.1, forward strand.
AACCACCCCTCAACCATCTCATCACTAACCTATTCTTCATTAAACCGATTCTTTCTCCACCGTTCGCCCACTTCTTCTGAAGATAAGTCACCCCTCACCTTATCTTTCTTCTTATTTAGGAGTGCCCTATTCTTCATTCATTATCACACTAAGGAAAATACTGCACACTTTTTGAACTGGTTCTGTGAACAATAAATATCACAATAATAAATAACAAGCACTCTAAAATCCTGCCAAACGTGCGAAACGTATTCACATGACATGTTATAATAATGTCCGGTTCCATGGCCGAATGGTTAGCGTGCTGGAGTTTGGCCACAGGGGTCCCGGGTTCGATTCCCGGCAGGGTCAGGAATTTTAACCATCGTTGGTTCCCTGGCACTGGGGCTGGGTTTATGTGTTGTCTTCATCATCATTTCATCCTCATCACGACGCGCAGGTCGCCTACCGGTGTCAGATCAAAAGACCTGTACCTGGCGAGCCGAACCCGCCCTGGGATATCCCGGCACTAAAAGCCATATGCCATTTCATTTCATCTATATAAATAAAATTGTTTCTGTTTGTCTGTTTGTCTGTCTGTTTGTCTGTTCCACCATCACGTCGAAACGGCTGGATAGATCTCAACCAAACTTCATATTTAGAGTATACTGACCCCGGGGAAGGTTTCGATATGCATATCATTTTAAAATCTTTGAAAAGACGGGGGTTTTATAGGAAAAACGGTTTTCCTCCATTTTCTCTTATACTATTATAGGCAAAATATCGAATTTGTCGTATAAGGACGAGACAAAGCTCAATTTAATCCTCTTGACGCAAAGAACAAAACTCGGTAAGCCCTACGGGCCCGAAAACCATGTTTTAAGGCCCTAAAACCAACCGTTACGGAGATATTGGCACCACACTACCCCTGCTCTAGGAATCGGATAAAGAAATGAACTGCCGTAACCATGGCAACGTCAGCTCCAGGATTCTAGAGCAGTGAGATTATGCATGTACGTTTGGGCATAGCTGTCAACCAAAATAGGTACAAATAAGACTTAATATCTGGGAAAAAAATATACTGTTGTGTAAGGCACTCATAGGACTCCTTTGGGCGGGGATGGAAAGGGGGTGAAGAACGAGTGTAAAAATCTTACTATATATAGAAATGGAAGTGTGTGTGTAAATGACACATCTCCAACTAAACCACTGGAGCAATTTCAACCAAACTTGGTACACGAATCACTTACTATCGGGAGACGATCACTGTGGGGGGTAAGCCATCCCTAGCGCCCTTAAGGGAGAGGGTCAGGGGGGTGGTAGTTACAATAATAATCGAGAATAGTGTCGAATTCATAGTTTTCGGGGTCGCTGAGTTGAAAAGTGATACTCTAGAATTTTTTAAAAATCCAGCCCCCTTTTAGGTTGGGAGCAAAGGGTGGGGGGGTGGGGTGTGATATAGAAATAATTAAAAACAGTTTCGAATCCATAGATTTCAGGGTCTCTGAGATGAATAGTATTACTCCGGATTTTTTGCAAATCCAAGTGGGGAGCGAAGGGGGTGAGATATAAAATTAATCGAAAAACTACATATAAAAATATTATCTTCTTCTTCTTACTATATATAAAAATTGATGTATGTGTGTGCGTGGGTGTGTGGGTGTGGGTGTGTATATGACACATCTCCTCCTAAACCACTGGAGCAATTTCACCAAACGTGGTACACTTATCAATTAGTATCAGGAGACAAACCGCGTGAGGGTAAGACACCCCTAGCACCCTTTTGGCAGGGGGCGAGGGGAGTGGTATAAAAATAATCTTATAAATAAAGTTGTTCGTTTCTGTTTGTCTGTTTGTCTGTTTGTCTGTTCCACCATCACGTCGAAACGGCTGGATAGATCTCAACCAAACTTCATATTTAGAGTATACTCATCCCGGGGAAGGTTTAGATACGCATATCATTTTAAAATCTTTGAATACACGGGGGGTTTATAGGAAAACCAGAATGGTTTTTCCACCATCACGTCGAAACGGCTGGATAGATCTCAACCAAACTTCATACTTAGAGTATACTCCTCCCGGGGAAGGATTAGATATGCATATCATTTTAAAATCTTTGAATACACGGGGGGGGGGTTATAGGAAAACCAGAATGGTTTTTCCACCATCACGTCGAAACGGCTGGATAGATCTCAACCAAATTTCATATTTAGAGTATACTCCTCCCGGAGAAGGTTTCGATATGCATATCATTTTAAAATATTTGAATACACGGGGGGTTTATAGGAAAACCAGAATGGTTTTTCCACCATCACGTCGAAACGGCTGGATAGATCTCAACAAAATTTCATATTTAGAGTATACTCATCCCGGGGAAGGTTTCGATATGCATATCATTTTAAAATCTTTGATTACACGGGGGTTGATAAGAAAACCAGAATGGTTTTTCCACCATCACGTCGAAACAGCTGGATAGATCTCAACCAAACTTCATATTTAGAGTATACTCCTCCCGGAGAAGGTTTCGATATGCATATCATTTTAAAATATTTGAATACAGGGGGGGTTTATAGGAAAACCAGAATGGTTTTTCCACCATCACGTCGAAACGGCTGGATAGATCTCAACCAAACTTCATACTTAGAGTATACTCCTCCCGGGGAAGGATTAGATATGCATATCATTTTAAAATCTTTGAATACACGGGGGGGGGGTTATAGGAAAACCAGAATGGTTTTTCCACCATCACGTCGAAACGGCTGGATAGATCTCAACCAAATTTCATATTTAGAGTATACTCATCCCGGGGAAGGTTTCGATATGCATATCATTTTAAAATCATTGAATACACGGGGGTTTATAGGAAAATCAGAACGGTTTTTCCACCATCACGTCGAAACGACTGGATAGATCTCAACCAAACTCCATATTTAGAGTATACTCCTCCCGGGGAAGGTTTCGATACGCATATCATTTTAAAATCATTGAATACACGGGGGGTTTATAGGAAAACCAGAATGGTTTTTCCACCATCACGTCGAAACGGCTGGATAGATCTCAACAAAATTTCATATTTAGAGTATACTCATCCCGGGGAAGGTTTCGATATGCATATCATTTTAAAATCTTTGATTACACGGGGGTTGATAAGAAAACCAGAATGGTTTTTCCACCATCACGTCGAAACAGCTGGATAGATCTCAACCAAACTTCATATTTAGAGTATACTCCTCCCGGGGAAGGTTTCGATATGCATATCATTTTAAAATCTTTGAATACGCGGGGGTTTATAGGAAAACCAGAATAGTTTATCCACCATCACGTCGAAACGGCTGGATAGATCTCAACCAAACTTCATATGTAGAGTATACTCCTCCCGGGGAAGGTTTTGATATGCATATCATTTTAAAATCTTTGAATACACGGGGGGTTTATAGGAAAACCAGAATGGTTTTTCCACCATCACGTCGAAACGGCTGGATGGATCTCAACAAAATTTTATTTAGAGTATACTCATCCCGGGGAAGGTTTCGATATGCATATCATTTTAAAATCTTTGATTACACGGAGGTTTATAAGAAAACCAGTATGGTTTTTCTACCATCACGTCGAAACAGCTGGATAGATCTCAACCAAACTTAATATTTAGAGCATACTCCTCCCGGGGAAGATTTCGCTATGCATATCATTTTAAAATCCTTGAATACACGGGGGTTTATAGGAAAACCAGAATGGTTTTTCCACCATCACGTCGAAACGGCTGGATGGATCTCAACCAAATTTCATATTTAGAGTATACTCATCCCGGGGAAGGTTTCGATATGCATATTATTTAAAAAAATGAATACACGGGGTGTTTATAGGAAAACCAGAATGGCTTTTCCACCATCACGTCGAAACGGCTGGATGGATCTCAACCAAATTTCATATTTAGAGTATACTCATCCCGGGGAAGGTTTCGATATGCATATCATTTTATAATCTTTGAATACACGGGGGTTTATAGGAAAACCAGAATAGTTTATCCACCATCACGTCGAAACGGCTGGATAGATCTCAACCAAATTTCATATTTAGAGTATACTCCTCCCGGGGAAGGTTTCGATATGCATATTATTTTAAAATCTTTGAATACACGGGGCGTTTATAGGAAAACCAGAATGGTTTTTCCACCATCACGTCGAAACGGCTGGATATATCTCAACCAAACTTCATATTTAGAGTATACTCATCTCGGGGAAGGTTTCGATATGCATATCATTTTAAAATCCTTGAATACACGGGGGGTTTATAGGAAAACCAGAATGGTTTTTCCACCATCACGTCGAAACGGCTGGATGGATCTCAACCAAATTTCATATTTAGAGTATACTCATCCCGGGGAAGGTTTCGATATGCATATCATTTTAAAATCTTTAATACACGGGGGGGTTTATAGGAAAACCAGAATGGTTTCTCCACTATCACGTCGAAACGGCTGGATAGATCTCAACCAAACTTCACATTTAGAGCATACTCCTCCCGGGGAAGGTTTCGATATGCATATCGTTTTAAAATCTTTGAATAGACGGGGTGTTTATTGGAAAACCAGAATGGTTTTCCTCCATTTTCTCTTATACTATTGATTTTCTGTAAACTTCGTTTACCGTACGTGAAACGTCTCTTCATTATAAACAACTTTCGTTATGTTTATAATTTACCTTACTCTTTACATGACGGAGAAATTTACAATTTTCTGCTGGTACCATGCTCTGCATTGAGTGACCGACAGACCGACAACGAACCTACAGGTTACCATGGCAACGTCTCTGACTGCATGCCAGCAGGGAAGTAACGTATTGCCATTTACCTCATTATGCTTTTAAATTCTTGGTTGTTCCTTGGGTAGAATGCAAGAAAGGCGTCAATCGGCCTATCTGCGGGATATTGGCGGAATATCGTTGGATGTTATAACCGCCTTCGAATAGATTAAATAATAACACCATTAGTCATCTTCTTATTATTTGTTTACCTAGGAATCAATGGACCTAAATTTCTCCTCTGTTACCGTTTTATTATATCCATAACTCACACTAGCATAATTTATGGAGGGGCATTTGTTTTTCCAATACATTAACTTGGCATTTACATATTTGTCGTTTTCCGGCTGTCCTCAGTTATAATCCATTTTCTATTACTTTCAACTATCTTAACTGTATTATTTTCTTCCTTAATTACGCCGTATGTACGCGAGTGGTACAAACTACTGGATGTATTTCCACCAATACTCATATTTAGAATACACCTGTCCTTGATAGATTTTAGGGCAAATATTGTTTCTAAATCCCTGAACTGACTGGGGGTTTATACGAAACCGAAACAGTGATTTTGCACTTCCACAAAATATACACAACCAACGTTAATTTAAATCTACCTGCCTTGGTAGAAATTAATTTCTAAACCTTTTTTCTCATGTGCATCATTTCGATACGAGGATTAATAAGGGAGATATCATTAACGGACCGTTTTTTTGTACAAGTCCCATCGGACTTAACTCACGAGCGGGTGCGTGTAAAGCGTATTCCTTACAACTTGAAAACTACTGAAGACATTCGAACCAAAATTCATATTTAGCATCCACCTGTCCAAAGGTAGGTTTTAAACGTAAATAACATTTCATATTCCGGAATGGACTGGCGGTTTATAGGGAACCGAAATGGTGATTTTACTCTTGCACAATATATAGAGAACAAGACCAACCTGACTGGAAATCGACCAAACGTGATGGAATTCCACCTCTAAACCTTTTTTTCATGTGCATTTTTTCGTCAGGAGGATTAATAAGGGAGATATCATGAATGGTCAGTTTTGCAGGTTAAGTCCAGCGGCCATAACCAAAAAGGTGTTTTACATGGAGCAGATTCCTTATCTATATAAATCAAATCGTAACGACTGTGTGCCTCTACACTGACTATTTTGGCGAAATTTTCGTACAGCTTTCCGTTTAAGGGGTAATAATGACCATCTGCATAATTTTTGGTTTAGTTTCTGAAAGTCCTAATTTTTACCCGCCTCGCCGAAAATCCAGATTGCGGCATAATCTGCCAGAAGAAAAAGAAGATAATTGAAATTTGACAAAATTATACGTTTTAGCCTGTAACGAACGGAAAACATCCAAGATCATTAAATTCTTCACTTTTTATCCCCGAAGAATATCGAAATATGCAGGCAATTTTAATAATGGTGCAGACCTTCTGAAATTCCTATCGCATAACAGATTGCACAATCTCCGTTCAATTTGGAATGATCTACAACCTTGGTCTTATGACTCTTTGCCGTATCTGTATCAATTTTACGTTTGATTTTTCTCTATTAATGGATGTTAAGTCAATTTGGAATTTTCACATGCATAATTTACACCTTCGATTACTTATATGAAATACAGAATCATCAAACTCTTCACGAAAATTGGCCCACCCAGTAGCCATATATGAGCCAAATGCTATGTATATAGCTGTCACATAATTATCCGAAAAGTAATGTAATGTGAGATAATCTTACAAGAACGTTACCCTGTTCCACGTTTCTAACTCAATCTGACCCAAGAATAGATTGCATATCGTAGGACCAGCCATTTAGGCCACTAAATCCGGCGTGTCTTATGGTATAATCCTTTGTCGATATGACGTACGTTTAGTAGCAGTTAATCTGTAAATGAAGGTCTTCAGTATTGTAAACACGCATATAGTTTCGTATGTCGATCTATATATATTCACTGATGTCGATTTGTAGCGATCGAGAAAGGGTGGGTCTGCTATTGTAATCAGTACTCCCCACACCGACTTTGACTGGCAGTATGAAAGGGTTCCTTCTCCAACTCCTGTGTAACTGTCATTAGTAAGGAAGGTCTACAATTGTAATGAATAGTTCACTTCTCGATTTGACTTGCAGAAGGCAAGTGAGCATGCAGTTTTGTTTAAAACTCCCCTACCCGATTGTGTTTGGCAGTAGGCAAGGGTGCCCGCCATTATAAAGAAATGTCCTCATCTAAAATGTGACTGGCATTAGGCATAGTGGCCTGCTATTTTGATGGAAACTCACCAACTTGGTGTGACTGGCAGTAAGCTGGCTGAAAGTAGGAAAATGGGCCTGACATTATAATGATAACTGCACAACTTAATTTCGAGTGGTAGTAGGGTAATTGCATGCCATTATAATAAAAACTCTAATCTGTCTGGAAGTAGGAAAGGGGGGCTGCCATTTTAACGAAAACTCCCCAAATCGATTCTGTCCGCATAGTAGGCAATGGGGCCTGCAATTATAACGTAAACTTCCCAACTCGATTGTGAATGGCAGTAGGCAGTGAGCCTGCCGTTATATCACAAATCCATAACAAACACTTTACATTGGAAACAACGTACGGGGACCTCCCCATGCTCTTTCTCGGATAACGCTAAGAGACATGCAATTTTAAAACAATCTTATTTACTGCATGCACACTATTTACTTCGATATTCGAATACAATGTAGAATACCGTAGCGAAGCACGGGTACATTCGCTAGTATGATAATAATTACGGTGCATGATAGCGGATTGTTGAGGGGCGGGCAACATTGTTGCGCAAACTTGATGGGTTTGAACAAAAGCAGGGTTCATCAAAATGTACTATATTAAAATAAGTTAAAGTATCACCTTAATATTGACAGGCTGTTTCATTTTGTCAAAACATGCAAAGAAATTATATATTATTTAAGGCGACACTCCGGAGATAAAAATATATTTTTACTTAATGCATCGATTTTCACGATGTTTTTAGGGAATATCACCTTCATAAAAGTTGAGTTATCACTAACATTTCTTTCATATACAATTAATAGTTTCTAAAAATATTTTTTTTTTGAAATTTTCAATTCAATATTTTCATGAAATTTAATTAACGTATTAATGTAAATTCGTAATTAGGTAGATAATACTTCTTTTAAATGAACTACGCATAGATTTTTGTGTACATAATTTATATAAGGAGGTATATCGTACCAAAATTTGTGTAATTAGTACGTTCTAAAATTTTGTACTTAAAAATCCCTACTACTTGAAAAAATTCTGCAATCAATTTCCATATGTAGATTTTTAATATAACTGTGATATATTATATACCATACAAATTTTGTTACATTTGGCAGAATATTATGGGGGGAAAATGGGATTTAAATTTTAAATTACAATTGGCAAACAAAGCATCATTACAGTGATAAATTGTTTGAATTCAGCGGAATTACTTCTCGACAAGAAAAAGGAAAATCAGTCCTTTCAATTTGTCATAAAAAATTTCACCAAAATGACCAAAATATCGATTTTCATTTCAGGAGTGTCGCCTTAAAATATCTTCATAAGATATTTTCACAAGTTAAATGCGGTAACATTAAAATATCTCACGTCCTTTTAGACATTTTACGGCTTATATTTCGTTTGTCTCACATTTCCTTAACTTCGTAGATTTTTCCCTCGTCCGTGGTAAATTTCGGAATATCTGGCAACACTGCTTTCAGACCCTTCGCCGAATGTTTAGCATCATGGCATCATACTTCGAGTAGAATTTTCGGAGGGTCCCTTGTTTGATTCTTAAGAAAGTCGGACATTTTAGCCATGGTTGTTTTATACTCTCCGCCTCGAGAGCTGGGATATGTTTGTCTTAACAGACACCTTCCTTTAACACTGAGCTCGATAGCTGCAGTCGCTTAAGTGCGGCCAGTATCCAGTATTAGGAGATAGTGGGTTCGAACCCCACTGTCGGCAGCCATGAAGATGGTTCTCCGTGGTTTCCCATTTTCACACCAGGCAAATGCTGGGGCTGCACCTTAATTAAGGCCACGACTGATTCCTTCCCACTCCTAGCCTTTTCCTGTCCCATCGTTGTCATAAGACATATCTGTGTCGGTGTGACGTAAAGTCAATAGCAAAAAAAAAAAAAAAAAAAAAAGAATACATACAACACACCACACGACCTACCACCAGGGTAGCAGGTAAAAATTAATACATTGTTCAAACTGGGGTTTGCGCGAGGAAAATTATCCAGCCGTAAAACTAGGATTAATCTAGATATAAAGCCGGCCTTTCTTAGGAACATACATTTGCTCACTTCAAAAACTGATAGGTCTATAGGAATTAGAAAGATGCTTGCGAAGACTTTCGTCTGAAGCCTGGCATTGTATGGAAGTGAAACGTGGACGATAACTAGCTCAGAAAGAAAGTGAGTAGAAGCTTTTAAAATGTTGTGTTACAGAACAATTCTGAACGTGAGAAATGTGCATTGAATCACGAATGTAGAGATACTGAATCGACTTGGTGAGAGAAGATCAATTTGGCCAAATTTAACGAGGGGAAGGGAACGGCAGGACATATCTTAAGACATCCAAGACTTTTTCAGTTACCGTAGGTGGTAAGGATGGTAGAGGTAGACCAAGTTTTGAATATGATAAACAGATTAGGGGAGATGTAGGATGTAGCAGTTACGTTGAAATTAAGAGATTGGCACGGGATAGGGTGGTTTGGAGATTTGCATAAAACCACTGGTAACATAAACTAACATAAAACAGACCTCGAGAAAACGGAATAGGTCCAGGAGGGAGAAGAATGCTCGAAGTATTTTTCAATTGAAGACATGGATGGAAGAATGGCTTAAGTCAGGTTGCGTCGTTATTCCGTCAATTGCATATACACATTCCATGGTGGCTATTCTATATACCACCTAAATGGCTTCTCGGTAGTGTCAATATATGGCGTGCTATGTGCTAAATTGTGTTACGCCGTTCTTCGTAATATTGCTCGTGCTTGACTTCAAATACACTCTAAAATACTGACTTACGGCGAGCCAGCACTCATCAGAGCGAAATGGCTGACGCAGGAGTAGTCTCGGGAGGAGAAACATTGATATTTCAGAAGATGAAAGTGAATATATACTAAGTGAAAGCTCAGATGATTCGGATACAAAATCCTTACTATCCGACTGGTCTACTGTTCTCAGCCCAGTGTAATTTGCAACACCATAAACAAACAAGAGGACTTCAGTTTTCAATTCAAAAGTATGCCATATGTCCTGGAGGAACTGTATCAGGAAGCTAGACTTATAATATTATGTTTCATGACATGTTTCAGTTATTGAAGATATAAGGTCTGTAGATATATTGAGTAGTATCCCAGTCCCTCATGTAGGCATTAAACCTGGGAAATTAAAAGACGTTAAATATTTACTAAGATTTGTATGCACAGATGCACGTGCATGGTTCGAAAATATTTTCTGGGAAGTTGAATCTGTTGGAGTAGGAAATTCTCGATATAGTGACTTCCTTAATGACAGGTTGTGTCCCGTCAAATATTATAACCTGTAAAAGTTGTCTACATGCTTCCAACAAAGTAAATAAAATTAATTTTCATTGAAAATATTTCTTAAAAATGGAATAAGGACGTAACTCCAAAATACAAACTGACAACAATGCCCAAAATTGATATATATATATATATATATATATATATATATTTGATATACATATTATGAAATAATGGAGCTTGTAGTTAAGTATAATATTTCAAAATTCTGTATTTCTGAGAAAAGCGTTTGATGTTATAATTCTTTGAACTCATTTATCTCAAAAGTGTTTTTTTTAAGTTAAGTCCTTCTTCCATCAATGTCTTCAATTGCACTTGAAAAATTGTGCCTTATCTATTGCCAGTTGGTTAGTTCCAGCATTTCAGGCTGAAGGTGAAATGTGAAAGAAATTAGGAGTTTTAAACCTTTGGCTCCTTCCTACCTATGAGTCATGAATTAATTTGAATGATAAACATCTATCAGAGCTCCTTATTATTTTTTGGGGGAGAATGGATAATGACAAATAGAAATTGTATAACTAACAATCATTATCTCATACGGTAACTAAGGGCGGGCTATATATTCTTTACATGAGCATGCGAGGGCGGAGAGAAAAAACTTACGGAAGGCAGTCGATGTTTGCTGTGGATATGATTCATGAAACTGGGTCCAGCGAATAGCCTAGAGCACTCGGCATGATGAACATTTCGTGTGGTATTAACGATCTCCACACGAACTGTAAATACTATCTACATTTTTACTACCGTTGCTAACCACAGCTATCTCGCTTTTAATCCCAAAGATGAGTCTTTTATGATAGCGACACAAAGTGTATACAACAAAATGTTTCAAGTAACAGTGTTGAAGGGAGATCATACAGATGTAGGCCTGCAAAATATTCTACTCTTTAATGAACTCTAAGCCCATGACGCGTACAGACCTTTGCGATATCAAGACGAATACTGATTTCCAGAAAAGTGGCTAACATATTTCATAGTGTCGCTTGGTCAGTGCGATTACTTTGTTAGTCGTATCGCTTGGCATGCCATTTGAGGAAGCACCACCACTGGCCTCACGAGAGCAGGTAAATCCCGGCCACAAATTAAGGTTAGGTTTAACATATTTCGAAAAAGTCAGAACTCCAAACTGGGGCTGTATCCATGACGTGGAGACGCTATCTAGGAAATATACTGTAATATCTGAAATCTACAGAAAGTGAATAACAGGCTTGATCAAATTCATCGGTAAGAAAAATGTTTTGAACATACACAGGTTTTTATAGAGATAAGAAGTCGGGAGAACAACGCCATCACGACTGGTATACGAGCTCCTGAGGGAGACTTACTTCACAGAGGACATCAGGCCACAGCACTGAATACCATTAACAAGGCACTACCAGGAACTAATCAATACGAGAGAAAGGAAGGAAAAGGAGATATGAATAGAGTTCTACACCTTTTAGCCATTATGGATAGCAGCTGGAAAAAGGAGTGCAAGAGCTAGAGACACATCGCAACAAAAACAGCAAACCATGTGTTTCACCACAAAATATGCGAGAACAAGAGATTTCATGAAAAACCTAATGAAAAATGCCAGTGTGTAGGCTACTATGTGGACAGAGGTGTGGGAAATATAATATCATTATTATTACTGATTCAAGTCCACTAGGGAGCGCTTATGATTAGTTGCTTGGATGTTCGCTTTCGTTCCCAACACTACTTGAGCCCAGCTGTTAGTTTTTCGTTTCTTTCCCGTGAAAGAGTTTTGCGAGATTTAACAAGCATTGGTAGATGATATAACGATTTTACCATTTTACAAAATTTGGGGCGGTCTGAGGCATCAGTATCAGAAATCTCAACGGAAGCTAAGTCTTTTTTCTTCATTGAACCACATGTTTCCGGTCTTGTAGCTACTGATGAGTGAGAAGATCTCGTTAGTACTCCTGCGGGTTCTGTTCTCAGAAGGTGGTCGTAAAACCTCAGCCGCCTACGTCGCATGCTAGTGTTATCCATTTCCAGAGTTCGCTTTCAGTCGGTAAGCACTCTTGGCCCATGAGGTTTTCCGGAGGATACATCTTTAGAAATTTTTCAGGTCTTCCATGGTGCCTTTCCTATTAGTCATAAGCTCTCCGCAGCGTATAAGAACTGGGGTCTGCCAGGCGTTTTGTAATGCATATTTCGGCGTTCTTCGAAATGAACTTCTTGTTTTAACGGTTTTTTGACAGTTGGTATGCTGCGTTGAGTTTGACACATCTGTCCAAGACGGAGGTTCTGTCTCTATCATTGGAGTGGACCCATTCGCCGGAATCGATTGACTTTTCCAATCTTTCCATAGACCGTCGTCAAAGAGACTTACGTGGGGTGCTTACTCTCGAAGTACCTGGTCTTTTCGTATGATATTTGTAGTCTTATAGCAAAGATTATACTGAAGTTTTCTATTTCTGTACATTCATGCTCCACTTGAGCAACTTTTCTTGTTAATACAATTTTCTTGTTAATAATAGAGATAACATTTTCAAGGGAGTAGAGAAAATACATTCATGACGTTAGAGGTCACTAAACGGGTTGATACCCCAGGGGTTTACAACTTGAAAACCTGAAGTCGTGGCCACAGTATCTTGGCATTGTGTCTACTTGTATGTTCCAGTCTCATGAGTTTCAATTCGTCTATCCGACCTCTTTTGATCAACCCTTGCAATGTAAAGCACTCGATGGTATTAGGTTTATAAGGTATAGGATGTGTTTTATTTTCACGCCTTTCATGACCTTCCTCCTTCTTTTTCTGATACCCTAATTCTTTAAAGGTTCCGTCCCTCTCCTGGTTTACCGTCTCCCATAGTTAGCGTTCTTTTGGGGTGACAATCCTATTGTATTTTCTCTCTGAACACTGACTAGATTTGTTGAAGTTTCAGCACTGAGTTCACTGGTTCTACGTCAGAAGGAATACAGAGGTGGTTCACAACATTCTGTATCACCAGATAGTGATAAGAAAAGTGTTTAATACTAACTATTTAGGGTGAGTTACCATTGAAGGATGTGTATATTTCGTACAAATACGACCCCTCGAAGCTGCAGAAACGTGGGGGATGGAATGTGACAATACATCTTACTGTCCTTGTCCGATTCCTTACAGTTCCTAGCATCAATTGTATATAAATATTTTCACCTGCACAAGTACTGCGGCAGAAGTATGCTTCTATGATTAATATTTCTATGTTGGAACGTTATACTTCAACGTGGATAAGGGGTTATTGCAAGGTTCATCAGTTAATCCAGCGATTTTTCTATACGGATGAAGGGAGAGAACGTGCCTGCGGATGATGAAGTGCAACGCAATACATCGTCGTTGCCGGGATAAAACGTCCTACGTGATAATATTTTTGGAGATATACTGACCCGCAGCACATACATTGTGAAGAGCGAGAATGCCGTGACAATATGCACAGATTATTGCACCTTAGATGACAGAACCTTGCCGGCAAAAGTTATAAGCTAAACTATTTCACATAGGAGGTTTCTGTCCCGGCAGCGACGATATATTTCGTGTGGAAGTACCAGCAGATGTCAAACTGGGGATGTAGATAAAAATATCGAGAGGACCTGCCCAATGACGAAAATAATATGTTATATGAGAGAAATAACGAAAAGGTTTCGAATTTTTTAAACTGTGACTAACATTTTCTATGCTTCTTTCTATATGTACTTCGAAACGTCAACAAACGTTCCCTTAGGCCTGTTTATTGTTGCATAGATCCAGATGGTTTGAAATAATCCTTTATTTTCTTTTGCTACATTGAGTCCTTTACAACTTGCTTCTCAATATATGACTCTAGTAGAGATATTCAGTTAAGTCCGTATTCATATTTTATGTCAAGAAAATATTACGTAAGTTTTCCAACCATTTCAGCTGTTTGATTACTTATCGGTCGAGACTTCACAATCGTGTGATCCGCTCTCCCTTCTTATCCATTTCCTGGTGAAGATCTCCTATGAGCTCACTGATATAGGTCGACGGATTTTATGTTTCACGCTGCATCCTCAACGATGGTATAATCTTCAGATAAAGGTAATACTTCCAATAACTCTCTAAATTAATTTTCATCACTCTAGATTTCCTTGGCACAATTCTCAATCTCTGAAGTACGATCATTGATGCAATGAAACACCCAGTTTTATAAAAATGGTTAACTATAGTGGGAGAAACTTATATCAGGTCTGAAAATAACCCCAGATTCACGTCCAGCAAACGTATATTTTGCCAGTTCACCTGCCGATTTCATGTTGTCCATTTCAGATAAATTATTTTTCAAAAATGTTTGCATTTAGTGTAATACCTGATCCAAGGATTGGGAAAATAAAGAAGTATTCGGCGAAAAGGGACTTGTTTTACGTTATTTAGTGTGGAATCGTATTATGACTATGAGCTAAAAATTTCAATTTTGTTCCGTATTGCACTGAAAACGTCGACCATCTTGTCAACTTATTTCTTATATCGTTCCGGTATTATGACGCAGAATATTCCAAGAAAATAATTTTCTTGGTTTTTTTCTCATCCGTCGATCAAATGCCAACAATCTGCTGGTCATTATTTACCTTTGCCTATTTCAATATTTGTCCATGTATAGTTTCCATAAGTCAATCGCCTTGAAACATAAAGGTTTAGCCGATTTGCGTATGATAACAGAACTTTTGAATTCGCCTATCATGTTAACACGTAGCAGGACGGTTCTTTATACAGTTTTCGTCCCGTATAATTTTCACATTTCAAAGTCATTTTATTATTGAGTAGAGCTCTGAAAATTAGACAGGTATCATTACAGTTTAAAATGCTTACTTTTTGATAAACCTAGCAAGGTTCAGATACGATCATTTTGTTTTCTACACCGAAACAATGCTTTCGTTAAATGTCACCGGTTCACCACACAAGAGTTTGGACGTGATAACGTCTCAATTCGCAGTATATTCTGAAATTGGGCATTTAAAAATCATCATGTCTATCACAGGGTGTTTCTGACAAGCTGTAAGTGATAAATTCATATTTCAGTATCACTAATTAACTCAATGTTTCAGCTAAATACATTTTATCTGGTGGAGGTCTCGTGCTTTGGGTGCTTCATTACGCGTGATCAGTAGCCTAAACTTCGGAATGCCGTAGCGCGTGACTTCGTCGACCGATTTAAAATATTATGTTTTCAATTTGTTCATAAATGAGCAAGATAACCATTATAAGTGACATTACAGAGAATACAAGTATTGTTTGCGAATAAATGACAGTTAACTTCGAAAATTTGTAACAAAGTTTTGAAAATTCGGTAATTTATCCGTCGAGATGTCAATTATAACGTCTAATGTGGCGAACCATTGCAACGCTCTCACTAATACGGAGAGGATGGTACAGAAATAGTTGCTTTACGACCCATAGGGATAAAGTTATTCTGGACGAAAGGTGTAAAATTTTGAATTTGCTTAATATCGATTCGCTGTAAATTCCGTCGCACGGTGCGTGTATCACTGAAGAGATAATCTTATGAACCACAAAATAGCGTCATTGCAGTACCTTTTGGACAATTAGTGTATTAGGTACAAGGTCTAAGAAATTTTGTAAACTACTAAATATAGTGGAACATAATATGATCGGGCTATATCTTTGGTTGTTGGGCCAGGATACCCTGCTAGGGTAATGGAGTAGACCATACTGCCAGTGACTCAAAACCGAGTGTTGTGTGGCGGAAAGTAGCCTGTCACTTTAAAGGAGCCTACGGCCGCAAGGGGATGAACTCCCTTAGTAAGGGGATGGCCGTTACGAATACAATATCATTCAAATTCATTAAACGAAGGAAGTGAGGCAGCGAAATTTGCTGACGTAAACACTAGGTGGAAGAAAATACGTCTACGGTTGGTATCAACACCATGGTAGGTAGAAGATCCTCCGTGTGTGTGTGTGTGGGGGGGGTGACAACAGCTGATACAAAATATCGCGATATTTGTCATGGCTGGTAAAGAAGGCAAGGCGAAACATTCTTACTTCCTTTCTCAACAAAATGCCAATGTATATGTAAAGGTTGTGGGAGGTAGCAACTCCGAAAACCGACAACAACCTATAGTCGAGCACGGCAGACGAGGAGATTAGGTTTCTAGAGTCGTTATCAATCGAAAACCTTGCCAAAATATTGTCACGTGGATTGTTCTTACAATGTTGAGTCTGAAAAATATTAGAAAACTTCAAACTGGAGGTAAAGAATCACAGTTTATCACAATAACCGTGCATTAGGATTTTGCGAAATACGATGGCCTGCTCAAGGGGAATTTCAAAGTAATGACTATACAATCGCACTTTGGAAGTATGAAAGGCTATGGTAGCGTAGCACTACTCATAGACAATAGAACTACTGGCGCTCTGAAGGATGTAATGGTAATGAATCACAAGATAATGGCAATAAGACTCATTACCAACAGTTACAGTCATTGTCGAACTATATGCGCCAGCATCTAGTAGTGAAGATCAGGAAGCAGAGGGTATGTGTGCCAGCTTGAAGACTTTCTCCAAGCGTACAGAAGAGATAGTGATAATGTCATCATCATAGGAGACTGAAAATCGATTTTTGTTCCCCAACCTCTAAATTATTATAATATTGTGGAGAAAATATCATACAACTGAAGGACCAGGATGGAGAAGCTAACTGTTCCAGCGAGACCGGCCGACTACGACTGCGGGAGAGCCGTAGCGAAACTACAAGCGTCGCTCATAGCTGCGGAGGCCCCCGATCTCCGACGCCCGGCACTGTTGGTGTACAACCGGTGGGGGAAGCACGCCTACGAGGAGACGATTTATATAATCGACCTCCTTAAAGCCATCGCGCAGTTCATCGGAGAGTCGCTCTTCCAGATCATCAGCGAGGTGATCCCTGGCTGTGCGGTCATCATCCGCCCTAGGGATGCAACCAGCCTCAGGAGATACGAAGAGCTGGCGTCCCAGCAGCACCAAGTAGTCCGACTACCAGGACTCAGGGAGCACCTGGACGTCTCGGGCTACCAGGAGGCAGCCACGCAGACGTAGCCAAGGAACGAGGACGACGGCGGCGCTCCCGAGCGCCGCGACGGCGCGACCCCAGTTGGAAAGCGGTACTTTAACGAAGTACACGCAGACCAACAAGGCCGCCAACCAGGATCGGTGACCACCTACCAAGGCGAAGTGGTCGCAGACGCAGGCCTACCAGGAGGGGCCTGTAACCCGGGCGCAAACCAGGAGAGCGCCCGTGATGGTAGATAGCAGCACGGCAGTGGACAAGGACGCCCCTTGGCTTGCTGAGGCCGCCGTCCAGGCCCTGCCAGTCAACATGTCGTTCGAGATGCAGACCTCGATGTGCGCCCCACAGGACAGGGAACGCAGTCGAGTGTTAGCACTGACCGACGCCGCCGCCGCCAGCCAGGAGGAAGAAGCAGATGGCAACGCAGCGGAACCACCAGTCACCCCGGGGTCACCAGGTCGGGAGGAGGGTCACCAGGACAAGGCCTCCCACCCAGCCGAGAAACAGCCTCAGGGAAGAAGAAGAAGAAGACGACGCCGCACCAGGAACCAGAAGGCGACGCTGGCTCATCAGGAGAGGATCGCCCAGCCGCAACCCAAGACTGCTCCCATACAGCAGTCAACCGAGGAGCCAATCAGGAGAGGACCTCAGCGGGTAGCGACAGTCAGATGAGAGTAAAACGTCCCCCTCAGCAGCTCTTGCAGTGTTTCCGCTGTCTGAGGTGGGGCCACCGTCAAGTTAGCTGTGGACTCCAAGTGAAATGCAACCGCTGTGGTGGTGATCACCACTACACGGCCTGCGCAACACTTAAGGAGGCGCCGGTGTGCACCAATTGCGCGGGGGGCCACTCGGCCTCCCACCGCAGTTGCCCAGTCTACAGGGCCATGGCGCGGGCAGAGAGGAAGGAGGCCCGGCGCCATGACCCACCCCCTTCCAGCAGGCCCCGCCTCGGCGGGCTTGGCCTCACTCTCCGGGATCGGAGACTGGGTACGAGGTACCCCAAGGAGGTGGAGCCGTGCGACAGGCCCTAGTGGTACTCGACGCATGGCTCCGCAGCCGGCAAGGACCGTGCTAGTCACAGCAGTGCCCAGACGGACTGATACCCAGGCGATGGAATGGCAAGAAATTGGTTTATGTTTTGTGCATGTTACCTGTTCCTAACTAACACAACCTCTGGTCTTTTTCCAGCCCACATCCTTGCATATGCTATCAAAAGATGTCAGGTTTTACATGTAGGCTCTTTCTTCTTTCTGTCTATGTGGTTTATCCCTGACCCTTCAATACCATACTTCAACACCATATACCTAACACAAACTCTTGCCGTGGTAGCGAGTCTGACTCGGAAACCGGCAGATACTCCTTGTATCACTTCCCACTCCTCCCTGCTATCTCTTTCTTCTTCTTAGAATAATAGCATGTCGGAGGCCATGTAGATTGAGTCGATGGTCACGCGGGGGGAGGGGGCTTCGCCCCCCCCCCCCCGAAAAAAATTGGTGACATTAAAAAAGATCTCCCTATTATATCAAGCTACGTTAAAAGATCCATGATTATGCATGTAAGTTCTATTCACTTCCCCTACGTTTCCGCTATTGTTATACTCTGCTTTATTCTTGCCTTAGCCAAAGTTTAACTTAATAAACCCTATTGTGTTTTAAACTGCACCTGTCTTGGGTTATTGCCTTTCTATACTGGGTTTTATTTGTATGAGAGGCATGGGTCCATTTCCTGACCAGTCATTAGTCAGTTTCGACTACTCCACGGCATTTTTTTTTTTTTTGTTATTTTTGTGAGTGTGTATTACGTGTGTTACTTCTTTGTAGCGTTGAATGATTTGCGTTTGCATATTTTCTTCGACTGTACTACATTAGGCCTGAAAGAGGGTAAGTGTTAGGTTGAAAGGCCACGGCCGCTTTCTTTCAAATTCTAGCCCTTTCCCATCCATCCGTTGCCAAAAACCGTCGATATATTAGTGCTACGTTAAACAAGTAGCAAAAATGATAAATGTGACCATGTCAAACGCGAGTTGTAGACATTTTGAACTTAAGGAGGTCAATCCTTCGCACAAAGCATAACCTTCGTCTCGCACGGAGGGGTCACACCGAGCTCTTAAGTCATTTAATGAGAAATGATCGAACGCCCCCCCCCCAATGGCACTAGCGCCCTGAAGGACCTTGGCTTACAAAGCGACCGCTGCCCAGCCCGAAGCCTTTCAGATTACTAGGTGTAGTGTGGTCAGCAAGACGAATCCTCTCGGTTGTTATTCTTGGCTTTTTACACCGGGGCCGCTATCTCATCGTCAGATAGCTACTCAATAATTCTAATGACATAGGCTGAGTGGACCTCGAACCAGCCCTCAGATCTAGGTAATAATCCCTGACCTGGCCGGGAATCGAACCCGAAGCCTCCGGGTAAGACACAGGCACGCTAGCCCTACAGCACGGGGCCGGATAAAATTGGAAAGTACAGAGGAAAAATTCGAAGTGACGTAGGGTAAATAGCACGGGATAGAACTGAGTGCGGAAGATGGTTGTGAAGGCCAAACGTCGAGATGCAGAAGGGAGCGATGAGAAAGAATCAATTAATATCACTTAAAGAGTAAAAGTACATAACGCGTTTTATACGTTTGCAGATAGACTCGGCAGCCTCCTTCTCAATCCAGATAGAGAGAAATACGGGTAAGAGGCGGGCACACTACCCCGCCACCATGGGGCCGGCAGAAATGATATAGTTTATGCATAAATGATCTGAAATGATCTTGTATTTTAAGTGCAATAGACATAGCAAACTATAACACGACTACGGTATTGCTAATACTTTCGCATTGCGACATGGTCGAAAGAAAATTACAATCCTAGCTGCTCTTGACTTTGGAATCAGTTGACGGAGACATATTTCTTTCCGAATTATTTTGAACTCCATTCGTCTACAAACAGTCTCTAGTGGATGAACTCATACCTTTGCGGTCGTCAGCAGTGTGTAAGAAATAACAATACTGAATATTCTCCTCGGAAACTGTAGAGAAGTTGGTGTCCCATAGGGGTCTGTCCTAGTACAACTTCTATTTTCCATCTATACCAACGATACTGTGTCGTCAATCAACAGCTGCAGACACCACATACATGCTGAAGATATACAAACATACTTGCAATGTGAGCCGGAAGAATTAACCAAACTCCATGGCGTAACAGCCCTGAATGTTCATGGCCTATCAAGCGACCGCTGCTGACCCCGAAGGCCTGCAGATCATGAAGTGCCATGTGGTCAGCACGACGAATCTTCTCGGTCGTTATTCTTGGCTTCCTAGACCAGTGCCGCCATCTCACCGTCAGATATATCCTCAATATTGTAATCACGTAGGCTGAGTGGACCTCGAACAAGCCCTCAGCACCAGGTAAAAATCCGTGACCTGGTCGGGAATCAAACCTAGGGTCCGCGGTTAAGAGGCAGGCACGCTACCCCTACACCGCGATGCCGGCACCGGAAATAATAATTGACGAAATTAAAAATTAAAATATAGTCTTACAAGAAATTTGTGACTGGACTGAAATGCATGGATTTAAGTCTAAATAACGTAAAATCTCAAGGTATAACAATTTTTCACCCACGATTTCGTTCACAAATCAGAAGCGAACTCTATTTCAAAACTCTACCTACAAAAATCACCGACTGATTTCAGTGAATAGTCAAAGACCTTCGTGTTATTATAGGCGAACATCTTTCGTGGAACCAACAGATTATCAGCATTACCAGAGAAGTATTTCAATCAATCAATCAATCAATCAATCAATCAATCAATCAATCAATCAATCAATCAATCAATCAATCAATCAATCAATCAATCAATCAATCAATCAATCAATCAATCAATGATCCACATTTCGGGCTGTCGGCCAGGTGGCAGATTCCCTATTAATTCTTATCCTTTAATATTTTCAAGGAACTTTGAAATTTATCAAACATTTCCCTTGATAATTTATTCCAATCCCTTACTCCTCATCCTATCAATGAATATTTGCCTCAATCTGTTCTCTTTAATTCCAACTTCATCCTCATATTATGATCTTTCCTACTTTTTAAAGCGAAATTTCAGTTGATTCGTTTATTAATGTCATTCAACGCCAACCCTCCACCGACAGGTTGAAACATACTACATACCCAACCATCTTGCATTCTTACTCCCAAATCTTCCCAGTACAAAGTTTGCAACATTTTCGTAACCTTTGTCGGTAATCACCCACAACAAATCGTGTTGCTTTCCTTTACATTTTTACCATGCACTAGAGCCATGCACTAATTGCGGTCTCCGTTACACCCTTACTACAAGCTCTAAGTACATAATCTTGTGAGGAGGTCTGTAACCATTCTTAAACTTCGTTAGTATGATTACCCCAATGAAGATCGTTCGTTATATAATACCAAGCTACTTACAGTGTTCCCCATGAGGTAGCAACAGCCCATCAACACAATAATTAAAAATTAGAGGACTTTCCCTCTTGGTAAACTTACAACTTGGCTTTTGATCCCTTTGCGTTCACACCATTGTCTGCCGTCCATATCACAACCTTGTTTAAGCCCCGCTGCAGCCGTTCACAATCCTGCAACTCATTCACTACTATATTGCGACACTTAACTCACCTAGAATTTTCCGCTACGTATTTTCTGGAGGAACACCTCGCTTGCAGTCTAATATTACCTCATTCGTCTACTGTGACGCCGTATGCAACGACCTGACTGCCGCTCTTAATGACAAATTACAACGCGCGCCAAACGTCTGTGTTCGCTACTTGTGACCTACTTTACTATGACTATGTTATACCTGCCTACGATGAACTTGGTTGGCTTAAAATCGAACAGCGCCGTAATCGCCATGCTTTATGTCTTCTTGATTGTATTTTTCTCATGCTCATCTCCCAACTTGCTCTATTAATTTCACAACCTGTCGTCCAGTCGCAGTTTCGGAACACAGTCAAAAACTGATACACTCTTATGGATATCGCTTCATCGCACCACAGGCTACACAAACTTATTTCTTACTGACATGATACTGTATAGGCTTTTGGGCTTTTGCCGTGTCAAGAAAATAAGGTGAAATTCTTTACGTTCTTTACTTTTCGCAGAGAACTGTGCTCTGCGTCCTCAGAAGAAATCTCGACTGTCCACGAGAAAGGCTTCTTAAACAATGACTCTTTGAATTTAGACGTTATAATGGAAGTGGAAATGGTACGTTCGCTCGCCAGGACTTCATCAGCATGACAGTCAAAGGGGCCTCACCTGATGGTTTCAGTCAGCGTTGTCACTAATATCTACTAGGTAATATTCAGCGAGATGACGGTTAACTGTGGTCCTGAAAAGGACAAATATGATATTTCCGTTATGGAAAGATTAGCCAGCTATTTTGCCGTTGCCCAGGAAACGTCTGATTGCATCATAACTTTTAAGTGGGTCGCAATCTTTGGGGAGGTACTTTTCTTGTTCAAAATGACTTGTACGTTTACTGTAAATTGATATGTTTTCGACTCGAGTGTAATAATAACTAGGTAATAGATAAAGTCTCGGCATAGGAAACTAAGAATAATGGCTAAGAGGATTCGTCGGGCTGAGCTGCGGTTAGTTGGTAGGCCATGGCCCTTCGAAGCTGTTGCGCCATCGGGTTTGGTTAATAGAGAAAGTCACAGGCTATTGTTCATATGTTGTGTTAATATTTTAGATTAGCCTTCCTTCAAGTTTTACACTGTAATAGAAACGAACTGTTATTTTTAAGGATTCCTTTTAGATAGAAATTACCAGTTAACATTTTCTGAACAGTATTGTCACGCTGTAATTATGCATAACATTATTATTATTATTATTATTATTATTATTATTATTATTATTATTATTATTATTATTATTATTATTATTATTATTATTTAGTAGCTGTAAGATGTTTCATTCTTCGTCTATTTCTGTTAATTTTGTACATATAAATATTGTAACTTCTGGTTAGTTGGGAAAGGGGGCCTAATACTCTTTATGTTAGATACGAAGTACAGTAAAGTTATTCTGTTCTATTTAACCCTTCTTTTTTATAATAAGAATGTTATTGGTTTGACTTTCAACCTACTAATTTTAAGGTTTTCGGAGTGCTCGAAATTTGGTCCTGAGGGGTTTCCTTTATGTGCCATGAGATTGCGGTATTTGAGCACCTTCAAATACTACTGGTCAGCAGTTTACGTTCTGAGATAGTTAACCTTTTTATTTCTTTCCTCGCTGAATAGTCTACCAACTATTAACTCAGTAAACTATTTGAAATTTCTTACTTTTGACTATCTCTACTTTTGGATTAAAATAATCTTTCTCGACTCTTTTCTTTCTTCTTCTTCTTCTTCATCTTATTCCTTTTCTTCTTATCATCAGAACCGGAACATAATTCTTCTATCGTGGAGAATTTCGAAGTATACTAGTAAATTTTCACGTCGTATTTCTTGAAATAATCAAGCTATACATTTGCTTTTCATGTGTAGTTAATTTGTGTAGCTTAATTTCTTTTTATGTTTTGGTGCTTGAAACATAAAATGATTTTATGTGAACAGAGTTGATGTTTACATTTCTAGTATGTGGTTAGTACTTCATTATTTGCCTTAAACTAATTGGATATTTTATTCCGTGTAGAAGATACTATTAAGGGCTCGTTGTTCTCATATTATGACTAAATACATTGAAATAGAAAGATTAAAGGTCATAAACATGACACAGTTCTGAAGTTTGCAAGTTTTCTTGTGAAACATTTACTGATGGTCAGTGTAGGCTACCGGATCCTAAGATTACGGGTGTAACTCAAGAGGAAGTAGGATTTTTGAGGCACAGTAAAAGTCCATTCGACACTTCAGGTCGTACGATGTTGTTATGTAAAACATCTCTGATAACGCATTTGTGGTTTACCTGACACAATTCATTCAAATCTCAGCCGAAGACGTTGTAGATAGATTCGGTTTACTCTGCTAGTACTAGAGTAGAACGGAATGTCGAAGTTGAAGAGCAGGTAGCAAGGTCAGAGATAAGGCTATATGCGGATGATGTATAAAGTAGGAAATGAGTGACAGGATTGTGAACAATTGCAGGGGTACCTAGACAATGTTGTGGACAGCCGATGATGGTATGATGCTAAATGGGATGAAAATTCAACTTGTAAGTTTCACCAAGAGGATAAGTCCTCTCAGTTTTAATTAGTGTTCATGGGGTGACAGAACCTCATGGAGAAAACTGCAAGTACCTAAGTGTTAATACAAGAAATTATCATTGCCGTAATCATATGAACGAGGTTGTTAAGAAAGGTTACAGATCTGTTCACAACCTGGCGATGAGGCCGTGCAGTTAGGAGAGCGCAACTATGAGCATCCTGAAGACGGTTATCCGTGGTTTCCAATTTCACACCAGGCAAATGGTTTGACTGTACCTAAATTAAGGCCACGGCCGATTCCTTCCAATTCATAGGCCTTTCTTATCCCATCGTCGCCGTAATACCTATCTGTGTCGGTGCGACGTAAAGTCAATTCTACAAGGAAAAAAATCTCTTCACTTGGTTATGATAGCATTTAGCGGTTGTGGTAAGGGTGCAAAGGAGAAGGAGTATAGGTCTCTGGTAAGACCCCGAGTAGAGTATGGTTTCACTGTATGGGACTCGTGCCTTTGCTGGCAGAACCTAGTGTTTACAGTGCACTATGTCTTCTGGTATGGGCTAGAGCAATTTTGTTACTTTCATTGATCTGTCTCAGCTTTATCCTTGGCTTGGACAAAATGAAAGTGACTGAGGTATGAGTGATGCTAGTAATGCCATTCCTTTTGCAGCCAGTCCCTGCTATGAATGGTGTGAAAATATTGCTCATAGGGTCAGTTAGTGCATGCATTTCAGTGGGCTTGGCAGACTGATATGTAATAGCAACTTCTGGCTCGGAGAGGAAAGCAACTGGAAACTACCTCACTCCTCATTTCCCTAGTACGCCTCTTCAGTGATGCCTAGACCATCTATGACAGCTGATGGCGGAACTGTTGAGGATCCAACCAGCCTTCGGGCTGAGGACTAAACATACATATGTATGGGACTCGCACCAGGACGAGACCTGGAAAAGATCCAAAGGAAAACTGCGCGACTTATTCTCGGTGATTTTCGATAAAGGAGTGGTGTTACGAAAATTCTGAAAACTCTTTGCTGGGAATACTTGGGTTTAAGGAGATGAGATGCTCGACTATGTTATGGTATGCTT
The DNA here is from genome assembly GCF_040414725.1 of Anabrus simplex. Classification (NCBI taxonomy): domain Eukaryota; kingdom Metazoa; phylum Arthropoda; class Insecta; order Orthoptera; family Tettigoniidae; genus Anabrus; species Anabrus simplex. The sequence goes on from NC_090271.1 coordinate 281,798,093, forward strand.
CGAGCTGTCACTGGTGAGTTGGCGTTGAACGACATTAGTAGACAAATACGCTTAAGCGGAGCTTTTAAATGTAGGAAAAATCATAATACGAAGCTAAAGTTGGAACCGAAGAGGACAAATTGGGGAAAATATTCGTTTACAGGATGGGGAGTGTGGGGTTGCAATATATTATCCAGGGAAATATTCGATAAATTTACAAGTTCTTTGAACGTGTTTAAAACAGGGGTAGGTATCCTGACGATTGTCCTAAATCGAAATTATAGGTGACTAATGATTGAAGATGGAGTCATATTATAATACCAGCACACCGTAGCTGAGGTAATACGGTGACGGTTATTATTGTTATTATTATTATTATTATTATTATTATTATCATTATTATTATTATTATTATTATTATTATTATTATTATTATTATTACGTCTTTCCCACATCTGTGGCGTTGTGCGTGCGAACCGTGTCACACATATATGGATTTGGCCTTGTTTTACGGACGGATTCCCTTCCTGACGCCAACCCTCTATGGAGGGATATAATCACTATTGTGTGTTTCTGTGGTGGTTGATAGTGTAGTGTGTTAACTGAATATGAAGATTAAAGTGTTAGAACAAACACAAACACCCATTCCCAGGGCCAGAAGTAGTAATACTACGTGATTAAAATCCCCGACCCTGCCGGGAATCGAACCCGAGACCCTCTTAACCTAAGGCTTCAATGCTGACCATTCAGCCAATGAGTCGGATTATTATTATTATTATTATTATTATTATTATTATTATTATTATTATTATTATTATTATTATTATTATTATTATTCTAACCATTACATTCTGTTGCTGTGATCTCTCACATATCCACACAGAGCAGGTGATTATTCGAGGCTCACCATTAATATATTCGTCGACAGATGCCGTGTTAACTCCGATTGTGAGAGCGGAACCAACCTCATGCATATACACTAGCTTAGTGAACCATCTGCTACAACCCAAACTCCTCTACATGCAAATGAGTTTCACATATTTTAGATCCATACTTCCCACAGCGAATAACATATTAAATTAACTACATTTTGTGTGAACGGAAATTCTGTCTATATGAAATATGGATATAATATTTCTCTTACGTTGCACTTACCAACCGAATAGTTTTGCTTGGAACGTCATAGGATAATTGTTTCGGTATTAATTGTTGTGCTGATAATACGAATGGACCTTTGATGTAACACACAGATCTTCAAGAAGTGGAGATGTTCAAGAACGTAAGCATTGGAATTCAGAAGAAAATGCTAATTTTCATGTGGAAATGGTAGTGTACTCCATTGTAGTGTGTAGAATATACGTGATGTAGAGATGGGCCAATGATCTCCCCAGGAGATCTCAATTTACTAGCGTGCGTTAGCATGCATTCATAATTGAGTCAAGAATTGTTTTCGCTGGATTGTAAGACGTTTGTCACGTTCATCTTTCTATCTGACCTCTCAAAGTCAAATATTCTTCTCTTCCGGCCTACGTAAGTTTGTGAAGCCTAGACAGTATTTCGTGTTCATGCCCTTCGTAGCTTTCCACTTCCTTCTGTTGATCCTTGACTGTGAGATGAATCTGTCGAACACATGCAATATGTCGTGTGTGTCTGTAAGTGTTCCGTGTGTGTAGTGATAGATTTCATTGTGTGTGTAATTAAGATTTAATATCTTTTAAAATATATGACGAAATCTATTGTACAACCTATTTTTAATGGTGAATAAAGTATTGCTATTTGTTTTAGTATTTAATTATTCCAAGCGTCGGACCACTTTCTCCTCTGACAATAGTTGAGGTATTCTATTATTAGGTTGTACTTCTCCTAATCTAAAATCTAAATCATCATCGTCACCTTGTACCAATGAATGCTAAATTAATAATTATGTTAATAACATCGGAAAGCGAGACCTACCTAACGACAAATAAGTACAAACGTCGAAAGCTCGGAAGAGTATGCAACAAAGGGCAAGAAGGGACAGACAGAGAAAAGGGGACAGGTAATAATAATTTATTGACGATGTCAACAATTTACCGCATGAACTGGTTGTCAAACTAGCGAAGTAATGTATTCCATCTATGTATGTATGTATGTATGTATGTATGTATGTATGTATGTATGTATTGTGACCTTATCGGTCATGTACATATTTATTTATTAATTATTTGGCAGTGAAAAACCTTTGTAAAGCTCCCTCGTACTTGTTACAAAAAGTTGCATTAGGTTGCACATGCTTACACAACCTTTGTAACCTGCTAAACACCACTCCGTCTTAACTAAAAAGATACACAGATAGAGAGAGAGAGGGAAGAAAATCTCAAGCCAGAAAAATCGATAATGATACCGTCACCCGTTGAAAAAATGGCCGAACACGATGTTGCCAGCTCGCGAATTGCATTATTATGATGAGATTTCGAGACATGCATAATATTTAATATGGGAAACCTCGGGATGTTATATGATTTAATTATAGACATCTGCCAAAATTCCAATTCTTTAAAATATATTAACGTGTGGAAGAATACGCAATCGTTGCATTATATAACACGCTAAGCGTCCCTTGTACGCAGCACCCTCATGGAGGACATTGTAGGGGCATTATTTTGATAATTAATTTTAAATAAATGGCCGAACATTTCAGGTTCCGCACATAACCAGACTACTTAAGAATCTGAGTCACACGTTTGAGTGTATTACCGATGTCATACGACACGTGGAACTATTAATTAAAAAAAGTAGTGGGAATTATCCACTGTCTCTTGCATGGAAGGGGGAAAGTTTATAAAAGGAATCGCGATGATGACAACAATATCCACTTCACGCGAAGGATCCAAAGTAGAACCACGGTTTGATGGTGTTCTGATCTATTTAGTGTTTCAGACTGTAAATGTACAGTTTATATCTTCGAGAATATTGTAATTGTCTACAAACAATAGTATTTAAAAACAGGTTGAAGTTATGTGACCGCAAGAACGGTATAATTGTAACTTTTTAAGTGATGCAACAAGTATTAATTTCATTATAGTGCAATTAATTGTATTTTTTGTGTTAAAGTGACGCAACAAGTCTTAATCTCATAAAAACTGTTATAAGTGTAGAAGATAACCATTGGATTATGAACGTGCTCAGCGGGAGTTGCAACGGACATGAACCCGTGACCAACGTCAACACCATGGAAGCTTAAAAGGAAAGAATGAGGGTCTTACCCGGGACCCGAACCTTGGATTGTTACGACATGATGATAAGTACAAAAATGAAATAATTTTTTAATAAATGCGCGGTTATTCATTATGCAGATCACGTAAATTAGGTTAGACATGTAAATTGCATGTATTTTTTAATAAGAAAGAGAACTTGTGAGTGGTCTTCATATTCATTTATGTTCATTTCATGGAATTAATAGTCTACTCCATGGGCTTAAATATATATATATAATTAACGTAATGCATGTATTTGACGTGATGATAAAATATTAGTTAGTCAGAGTGCTTAGATTAGGTAAATGTAATAGAAAGTAGATTTGTTTTGGCACTGAGCCAAGCCGTAATTTTGTATAATTTATTTACGTGATATCCAAGCTTATTATGATAATGCATGGTGATTATGCTTGTAAAAATGGATTATCGACTGTTAACATCAGGATAGCAAGGCACTATTATTTTCACGTAATTTGCATGATAATATTTGTAGATGGCTGTATTAATTATATGCGTAACTTGTGATATGCCTAGACATCGAACAGACGCCCTCCTATTGAGATTAGCGTTTTCCTTTTATGTGAAATATTTTCCCTTTCTATATATGCGAATAACATTATGGATATGTTTAAGATCCATATTTGATTTTATTGATTCGATTTTAAAATGTGGGAAAAACCTAGGCTGTATTCTGTAATCGGATGGAATCGAAGCCGGTCATTCTAAGCTGATGGATGTGATTATAAGAAAATGAACAGTGGATTGATATTGTATTATAGAATTGTGGCAGGACAGTGAATTTATAAGCCAGTGGAGCTTTGTAAATATGATATGAGAATATATAATGAAATAAGATTATTTAACAAATATGTGTTCCAAGGGAAACGATTTGCTTTCACCTTGAGATGTTGAAAGGATATTTCTGCCACACCGGGCCATTATTTGTTAGGGCTTTGACGTCCGGATATTTACGACCCCAGGGGAGAGTGAAGAGGGCTTGGCCCTTGTAGAGGATTACTGTATGCTCTATTGTTCGAGCTATTCCACTTAGAATGAAGGCAGTGCGACACCGATTATTGTTTAAAGGGTTCTTTGATTTTTTCATGTATGATCTTATAATAATATTTAACTAACTGGAACGCCAGTATTATCATTTATTTGTTGACCATATGATTAATTAAGAAAGGCAGTTTTTTTTAGTCCCGTTTGTCGATGCCATCTTGGATATCATCGGTTCGAGTTCTGAGGCAACCATGGATTTTTGTTGTCACATATTTTTTTATATACAGCTAATTGCATGTATATCTTGTTTATTGTTTTGTTTCATATTATGTGTACATATTTTCCTTTTTTATACATTCTTTTAGTCGTGTTTCACTCTTTATGTGGATGACAAATCGAGTTTTATTTTCGTAATTTTTGTCATTGGATTCATTGGGATGTGGGTTCGATTTCTGGACCCGACATCAGTCATTTTATTTTGATTAGGATTATATCGACTAGTATTCATTTATTCTTTGTTTACTTTTGTAATATAATTAATTTAGCTGGGTGACCACTTCAAGGTATCTTCAATTTATTTTGTTGTATAAATAATTGCTTCTTCTGATAGTGAAGAAAGTTCGTAATGATAACCGTCGCATTTATAAGGATATTTCTGATTTTTTTAAAGTATGTTATACAAATTATGATGTAATATTTATCATCATGTCGGGAAGAAGAAAGAGGTAAAGGAGAAATAAAATATTTGACACTTTTCAATTTGTATTTAGTCCATCGGACATTGCATATTCAACATTGATATACTATAAATATTCAGGATCAACCTTTAATTAATTTGATTTATCAAGGCTCAATAAATAGGTATTTTAACCTTTGTCTGCCTGTCATTTTGCCGAATAACATTGTATCCCAGGTTTCCTTCCGTTCATTTATGCCTTTAAGCTAGTTATGTGTTATTTTCTTTGATCTTCTGCCGCGAACGCACCATGGCCTTGGGAGGTCGGTGGTTTGATTCTTTGGAACGGAAGGGTGCAGTAGACCCTTGCACGGTCGGAAGAGCATTTGCTCACCCATCATTCTGAAATTTTTTTTTGTTCCTTCCTGATGAGGTGGCATTTGACTCTAGACTATAAAGGTCCCTTTTCATCAGGCGCTTTGGCGTATGGTGCTATATGGCGGTATCCCGACTTTTTAGGGATTATTATGCAGTCATTTGGTTCTATGCGGCAAATGGCGTGGTGTGGAAAGGTAGCAGTATGTATGTATGTATGTATGTATTTATTTATGTATGCATGTATGTACAGTCATCAGCACTAAGGATGGTTGGATCCACAACAGCTTCGCCATCAGCTATCATAGATGGCCTAGGCATCACTGAAGAGGCGTACTAGGGAAATGAGAAGTGAGGTAGTTTCCCGTTGCTTTCCTCACGATCCAGAAGTTAATACATATGCAAATATACGTTTTAAGGAAAAAATCGTATGATTACATTATGGAATCAAGTAGGTCTCTGTTTGTGCGTAACTGTGCGTTGTCTAAATGGAACCAAATTAACCTAATTAATTTAAAATGTGGTTTTTAAATTGGACGTTCTTTTACTGAGAACTGTGAAATAAAACAGTCGTACTGTGTTATGTGTTAAAGACAGCTATATGCTGGAACAGAAATTTTCCTGCAACTGTTTATGCCGAACAGTTCTTATTCTCATAGTATATAGGTATATTTAATGACTTAGCCAGCGTAAGCTAAAAAAAAAGAAAAAAATGCGAACGAAAACTCGCTCAGACGACCACCTCGCCTGACAGCATCAATATCAGGGGCTGGAAGGCAGAACATCTTGGAAAATTATTAATGAAGACTTTCATAAGTTCCCCCACTTCAACTCTATGTCAATAAGTTCCATGTTGACAACATTAACAACGCACAGTTCCACAAGGAAGTGTCAGCAGTCTAAATAAGAGTAATTATTCCAGCATTTCAGACCGGCATTCACCACAATACATGTCGGCAAGAGTGGCATCCTCATATCGCTTTTTTTGCATTTTACCAAGGACTATACCAAGATCTTTTCAAACCTGTTAAACATCAAACAATGTCTTACAAGAGAAACTTAATTTTAATATGATATAGTGTGTGTTTTTAATGTACATGTTTTAATGTAACATCAAACCTTTCAAGTTTGTCAAACATACGATATCAATAAAAATTATAACACTACAACGTGCCAGTAAAAAATGCACACTATTTAAAATAATGGCATGTTTCGTTCTACAAGAACATCCTCAGGTTCTAACAAATCACTTAAATCATGCGCATATGTGTAAAGTATTGTTTACGTTGCGTAAACTTGTCAATGATAGAAGTTAGGCGATAATATGAATGGTATAAACAAAAATGATTGTATTAGGATTCAACCGTCACCGTATAAATTTAATGAAATACTTCCGTACTTATCTAGTCTGCCGAAGTGTAGTCTGCTGTTTCCAAGCACTGTTATGATCACAGTCCTGAAACTTCTCCGAAATGTAATGACCACGGACCTGAAATTTGACTAAGTCGACATTGGAAAGTATGGCTTCCTTCTAAAAAAGGAAAAGTAACTTTGTAAATGGCGTATCACTTTTAACGTGACTAGTCAATTTCGATTTTAACAGATTATGGCCAAAAGTAAAAGTCAAAATATGTCTTAGAAGTGTAAAATGAACTTATAATTACTATTATGACAAGTACTGAATAGGTCAGATCAATAATTTCTCTTAAATAATTGAATCACTTTAACATTACATGTCAATACATGTCAATACAGACCAAAATTCATTAGTTGTAACACTTTGTCTTTGTAAAGTCATTCTTTCTATGCCATGCGAGTTTCGAGAATCCCTTTGTTGGTCAGTTTCATTGTTACGTAATCGAACGCATTTTTTCGAATGCAATGTACTTCTATCTATATTCGCTTTCCGTCTCGGCAGAATTTATAGATAACGAAAAATCACTCGAAAACTATTAATGTATCGTAGTATGTTCAACGATTTCTGGCCGAAGTCACTGATAACTCACACACCGGCTCGTTCTTTACTTACTTGCTCTGAAGCTAGTCATTTATATTAACGTTTTTCAGAATGGCGATTGCGTGAAAAATGAAATCTCTGAAAGTATTTAAGAAAATATCATTCTGTAAATTATATTTTATTCTACTTTAGTAACTTCAGGGGAATACATTATTTATTTTGATAAGGATTAACTAATAATTTAAAAAATATATATGTTAACTTGACGTTATTTATTGCAAACTTGAACATAAAAACAGTTATAGTGGGTTATGTGTTAAAGGCAGATATATGCTATTCTAGAATATTTGGTAGAACCTTTTATGCTGAATAATTCTTGAACACATAGTATAGATGCTTTAAATGTTCAGCCAGCGTAAGGTGAAAAGGAGTTCGGATGACCGTTTTCCTCCTTCGACTTTCTTCGCTTATTAAATCGTTACTGTAACATAGAAACATGTTAATGTAGATGTATGCTGTCCCGGACTTTTGACACTGGGGGGCAACAGAAAATTTGTGTGATGAGACATGACGTAACGTGACGCGACAAAATGTGTAACGGAAGTGACGTAACAAAACTTTACCTAGTAACAGTGACCTTGAGAGGTGTATAGGCTGCAGATTTGTATAGATACAGTGTGTTGAATTGGAAGACACTAGTTTAAGATACGTAGTGTAGATCTACGCTGCATCAACATTCAAGTCAATGGACTTATTCTTAACGAACACACTATACAACTGTAAATCCACTGCCCCCGTTTAGGCTTTGTCTTATGACTGGCGGTCATCTGAAATTAGCAGACGTTGATGGACGACCATGTCCGATAGACATATTCATGATTATTTCATTTTCTTTTTCTTCTTCTCCTTAATCTGTTTACACTCCAGGGTTGGTTTTCCCTCGGACTCAGTGAGGGATCTCAGCTCTACCGCCTCAAGGGCAGTGTCGTGGAGTGTGAGACTCTGGGTCGGGGATACAACTGGGGAGGAGGACCTGTACCTCAGCCAGGCGGCCTCACCTGTTATGCTGAACAGGAGCCTTGGGGGAATGGGAAGATTGGAAGAGATAAACAAGGAAGAGGGAAGGAAGCGGCCGTGGCCTTAAGTTAGGTACCATCCCTTGATTTGCCTGGAGGAGAAGTGGGAAACCACGGAAGACCACTTCGAGGATATTTGAGGAGGGAATCGAACTCCCCTCTACTCAGTTGACCTCACGAGGCTGAGTGTACCCCGTTCCAGCCCTTGTACCAATATTCATATTTTGTGGCAGAGCCGGGAATGGAACCCGGGCCTCTGGGGGTGGCAGCTGAACAATATTATCCTCACTGTATAGATATTCCTTTAACGGTTAGCCAGCAGTAAGCTAAAAGTGCGCACGGACGACCGTTTTATCCGCGACTTGCTCCATTAAAATCGTAACTGTAACATAATAGTACGTTACGCAACAAGCCTATAATGGCAATAATTAAGACACGAGTAAGTTTTATATTTTCCATACGAGTGTCTTAATTACCATTATAGGCGACTTGCATACGACTGTTTATGCTCGACGATAATTATATCTCTATCTTTTAAATATTCATACATTTCTGTCGAGATGTCGCTTGACAGTTGAGTTTACCGAGCAGAGCGCAGAGCGCATGCGCTGGGTTATTGATTTTCCGTGAGTGGATCAGAGACCTTGACAATGTCATATATTTTCAAAGCTTTGATAGAAGGTTATCATAACCTAGCTTTATTTCAAATACAAATTGTTTATGGTACAGATGGTGAAGTGAATTTGCGGGAATGTGCCGTGTGGTTGTGGAATATTGGAAGCAGAAGGTGCATTATGTTAATATGTATGTCCGACATGTTTGATTTTGCTACCCTCACCTGATTGGTCAAACAGTTGTATCATAATGAAAATGTGAACTCTGACTGTAGAAGAAACTGTATCATAATGAAAATCTGAACTCTGCTTAGTCGAGAACCTTATCATAATGAAACTTGAACTACGAAGGGCGTATCAAATGAAGTACATTACACATTAGTTATTACGACCTCCTTCTCAAGATAATCTTCTTGTAACTGCATGCACTTTTGCCATCGATGTGTCACTCTTCACACCTTCCTGAAACCACTCTTTCGGAATGCTGAATACTTATGCCTTGCCAGCTGTGTCCATTTCTGCAAAATCCGCAAAACGGCGACCACACAGAGGTTTCTTATGTTCCCGAACGGTGATAATCGCTTGGTGCCAAGTCGAGAGAGTATGGTGGGTGTGGCTTCGTTTGTGGCTCATGGTAATGGAGCCATGTATGTATTTTGTTTCTGAGGAGAAGTGAGCTGAAGAGGTAGATATGTTCTTAGTCCTCGAACTCATACCCTTCCAGCTCTATACAGCGACGAGCAATGTGACGTTTACAGCTTACAAGAGAGGCCAGACCCTGTGTCCAACCGGTTTCAACGCGCTTCAATGTACCTGCTGGGGTACGCTCAACAGTAACTCGTGTATAAGGGTTTAGGTCAATAGTCTTTCATTTTCGAATAAAATGGGGACAAATGTAATGACGCAGAATCCGTTTCGGACCAAGTGGAGATGATAGAAAACTAAGAGACGAACACATTTGACTTAAACATGTCAGGTCCGCAACCTAATCATTTCCTAAGAAGTGATGAATCCTCCGATTCCAATACCACGCATATATAATTGGAGAGCTACGCCACAGGCAAGCGGAGCGGTGGGAGAGTGATCACCGTACTTTCTTATGAAAGTCCGCGGCATAAGTTCGAGTCTCGTCGTCGCTAATGATTTTTGTACAAAATATATGAATATTATCTGAGGGAACGTGAGGATAAAACTGCAAATAAAAATATTAGGTCTGCCTCTGTGGTGTAGTGGTTAGTGTGATTAGCTGCCACCGACAGAGGTCCAGGTTCGATTCCTGGCTCTGCCCAAAAAAATTTGAGAAGTGGTACGAGGGCTGAAACGGGGTCTACTCAGCGTCGGGAAGTCAACTGTCTAGAGTTGGGTTCGATTCCCATTTCAGCCATCCTGGAAGTGGTTTCCGTGGTTTCCCACTTCTCATCCAGGCCAATGCCGGGATGGTGCATAACTTAAGGCCACGGCCGCTTTCTTCCCTCTTTCTTGTCTATCCCTTCTAATCTTCCCATCCCCCACCAAGGTCCCTGTTCAGCATAGCAGGTGAGGATTCCTGGGCGAGGCACTGGTCCTCTTCCCCAGTTCTATCCCCCGATCCAATGTCTCATGCTCCAGGACACTGCCCTTGAGGCGGTAGAGGTGAGATCCCCGCTGAGACCGAGGGACAAACCAACCATGGAGGGCAAACAGATTAAGAAAGAAAGAAAGAAAGAAAGAAAGAAAGAAAGAAAGAAAGAACAAAAATATTAGGCGAACTGCAGTAAACTTTATTTAATTTAATTTTCGGGTTGAACCGTGTTGTACTTGTACGAATATCACGTACAGTTTGCCGACGTTTCGAATACATTGCAGTATTCTTTGTCAAGGCGACTGAAATACCCCTACTCGATCCGAGGTAATCAGTCTCCCAGGCAGAAATTACACTACTAGAGTGGCCTTGATCTTGGCCTTTTATATCCTAGCCTTTCTGGCTGACGTAAGCCCTGGCTGTCTCGCGAGACTTCTGGAAAGTATATGTCACAGCCAGGTAGTGGGGGCTTGCCCGCGCTGTTATGTAATGGGGTTGCGGCCCGTGTGTTTATGTTGTGGTCTGTATGTCTTAAACTATGAATGATAGGCATCCAAGAATTACTGATTTTGTATCCTTCTTCTAAATTTATGTTGTTCGGATGTTTCTTGATTTCGATAGCCTCGCGGATTTTCCTTTCCAGATTCCAAGGGATAGCTGCTAGGATCTTGGTCTTGTCAAATGATATTCCGTGCCTAGTTTCGTAGGAATGCTTGGCTACTGCTGAAATATCTGTGTTTTGGTTCTTGGTGTGACGGATATGTTCTTTTAGGCGGATGGAGATCAGACGTTTTGTCTCACCTACATAACAAGCTCCGCAGCTACATTCAATGTGAAACACTCCAGGGGCCTGTAATTCTATTGTGTCTTTTACTGGTGGTAGATAACGGGCTAGCTTACGGTGAGGTTTATAGATAGTTTTTATGTTGTATTTGTCCAGTATCTTGCCGATCCTGTCTGTAGTGTTTTTAATGTATGGCAGTATCGCTGTTTTCTGGCGGGTCAGTTCTTCTTTCTCGTTGTTTTCTCCTGCGCCGGCCTTTTCTTTGTTCTCTTCTGATTTTTTAAGGACTCGTCGGATGTAATTGAGCGAGTAGCCAATTTTCCTAAGGGTTTCCATGAGGTGTTCTTTTTCTTCCTCGAGGTGCTCTGCGTCAGATATCGCTATGGCCCTGTTCACTAGTGATGTTAGGACAGCCTGCTTTTGTGATGGGTGATGATGAGACGAGGCGTGTAGGTACCTGTCTGTGTGAGTGGGTTTCCTGTATACTGCGCGACTCAGCGTCCCATTGGGGTTACGTATTACTAGGACATCCAGGAACGGTAGTTTTCCGTCTACTTCTATTTCCATGGTGAACTGAATATTTACGTGTATGGAGTTGAGATGGTCGAGAAATAGCTGTAGGTTATTGCTCCCGTGAGGCCAGATTACAAAAGTGTCGTCCACAAAACGGAGAAAACATTTCGGTTTCAGGGCAGATGTAGCTAAGGCTTTCTGTTCGAAGTGTTCCATATACATGTTTGCTATTATTGGAGCGAGTGGCGACCCCATCGCGGCCCCTTCTGTCTGTTCGTAGAACTCCCCGTTGAAATAGAAATAAGTGGCGCTAAGGCATTCTTAGAATGTCTATTCCTTCCGATCTTTCCATCCCTCCACAACCACTGTTCAGCATGCCAGGTGAAGCCACCTGGGCTAGGTACTGGTCCTCCTCCAGAGTTGTATCCCCGAACCAAAGTCTCGCGCTCCAGGACACTGCCTGTGCGGTGGTAGAGGTGGGATCCCTCGCTGAGTCCGAGGGAAAAAAACACCCCTGGAAAGTAAACCGATTAGGAAAGAAAGAAAGAAAGAAAGAAAGGAAGGAAGGAAGAAAGAAAGAAAGAAAGAAAGAAAGAAAGAAAGAAAGATATTAATATATATGTACAGAGAGAGATCCAGCAATGCCTATGTTCATTTCAGGTAGAAGATAAAGAGACCAACTCTGTGGTGTTGTGGTTAGTATGTTTAGCTGCCACCCCCGGAGGCCCGGGTTCGATTTCAGGCTCTGCCACGACATTTGAAAAGTGGTACGAGGGCTGGAACAAGGTCCACTCAGCATCGAGAGGTCCACTGAGTAGAGAGGGGTTCGATTCCTTTCTGAGCCATCCTCTAAGTAGTTTTCCGTGTCTTCCCATCTCTCCTCCACGCAAATGGTACACTTAAGGCCATGGCCGTTTCATTTTTTCTCTCTGAAACGACCTATACTGCTACCGAGGACACACACGCACATACTCACACACATGCATACGCACACACACTCTCACGTACATACACCGACAGGTCCGTGGATACTTACCTACTTACCTCTTTAATAGGCCGTGGACGGGCTGGAAGAGACTAAAACAGCCTGGAGCTGAACTCGTGCATAATTAGAGCAAAGGGGGAAAACAGGAATGGAACGAACCCAGAACCCTTCCCAGCAAATGAAAGAATGGGGTCAACAAATATGGGGGTTTATTAACAAACATAAAGCAAGGCAAGATAAATTTGAAAAGTTTGACACATAACTTAGAGAAATATGCGTCGGATATCTACCACATAGACTTTACATCCAATGATATTGAGAGTCTCATCGAACAAAAACCAAGCATGGCCGCACTCGCTTCTTACAATATCAAATCTTATAACGTACGGTTGATTGGCCTCACATAGTTTCATATGCGCGACGTATGACGCATTAATCCCCGTAATAAAATAATAAAGTGGACATACTTCGAAAGAAATACACACACATCAAAACATTAAGTACATCCCGATCGCAACTCAATACGCTCCACGTATTAGAACGAGCATCACCAGAGACGCGGTTCTGCACAACAATCCCCCATCTTGAAAAACACAGCATCCCAAAGAACAAAAGTAGATAGTTACGAGGCGGAGTAAACAAAACTAACAATGAAAGCAAATCTATACAAAGGAACACAACAAACGTTACAAAACAATTAGGCCAGCAAATAGCCCAAGGAATGAAAATAAAGAAAATACAAATAAAAATGAAAAGAACACTGTGAGATGCGGAGAGTGTTATTAATCAGGCAGACAGCACAACCACACAAACGTACATACCATAGAGACCAAGAAAGATGTGATTCAGAATAAACCAGTATCTCAAGGCACATTACGAATATAATCCGTATAGCATTACGAGCGCTTTCATGGACTCATGAGCTCATTACAAGATGTGTAAGAATAATAAAGGATTGCCGCATCGAGGCAAGGCATATCCCAACATAACTCGCAGCAACAATCATCATAACCAGCACGCCCACAGCGTATTCATATCGGCTCGCCGTGGACGAACATGAATATCAGTCATAGCGTCAAACATCAAGAGCTCGGCCATGAAAGAAATCGACGAATGACCAAAAGTGGTGGGTCTCAAAGCAGCATATCACTTGCACACAAACCAATCACACATCAGACCAATATCATCCTCCATCCTTACAGGTTTATATGACAAGGAAAATAAAGCACACAGAAAGTAAATGGAAACCTACAGTAAAATGAAACGTAAAGTTAGCAGAATAAAATATAATTAATATGCCCACGCAACTATAGCAGCCTAGAAATGATAAATACCTGTGTTAGCCGGGTGGAGTGCTGAGACGCTAGGTAATCCTCAAACAGCGACTCAAAGGGAGAGTCGGGCAATGGCGTGGATAAATCCACGATAGGAACGGCAAGAGACGCAAGTAAAATATATCGCATCTCAGTGTGCTCATTGATTCATGAACCGCCATGTTGGCTTCACAGTATTACGATCTCACACCAAAGAAGGCAAGCACAAGACTGCTGGAGACACTTCGGCTGATGGCGGAAGCGCTCTCAGCCAAGGAGAAAACAAGTCATACGTCACGTCCAGGGAAGAAATCGACAAAGATATCGATAGCAGTCAAAGAGTATGGTATTTTCCGAGAAGTGTGCAACCAAGGCAATCTTGGTGCGGCACATCTCCCTCGCCTATCCCTTCCAATTTTCCCGTCCCCCAACATGATCCCTGTTAAGCATAACAGGTGAGGATCCTTGGGTGAGTACTAGTCTACCATCCCAGTTGTATCCCCCAACCCAAAGTCTCCAGCTCCAAGTCACTGCACTTGAGGATGAAGAAGTGGGTTCCCTTGCTGAGTCTGAGGGAGAAGACAACCCTGGCGGGTAAATGGATTAAGAAGGAAAGAAAAAAGAAAGAAAGAAACAAACAAAAGAAGGAAGGGAAAGAATAGAAATTAGTTCCACCATTTGCGCAATATTTTTGTTTCTGTTTTTATCTTCACGTTCTTTCAAATATTAATTTACTTTTTACAAGAAATACAGCTGCTAGACTCGAATCGCCGACAAGTACAATGCCCCGGTTGACTCCGACGTAACTCTCCACGATTATACGCGGAGCATTGGAATCGGAGATTCTTCAGTTTTTAGAAATTATTACGTTGCGGACCTGACATGTTGAAGTAAAATATGTTCGGCTGTTAGTGTTATATCACCTCCAATTTGTCCGAAGCGGATTTTGTGTCATGACATTTGATCCCTTTTTTCTTTACTTTTCTTTTTCAAAGCGAAAGCGTATTGACCTAAATCCTTATACACGAGCTACTGTTGAGTGTCCCCCAAGAGGTACACTAAAATTCATTGAAATCGGTTGGACGCAGGGTCTGTCCTCTCCATGTCAGTAATGCATGTTTACACACAATTTTATTTATTTTTAGGCTAACACCTGTATTATAATTATACAGTATTTGTCTTCTTTCTACCTCCCTTCCTTTATTTCTTAAATCTGTTTAGCCTCCAGGGTTGGTCTTTCCCTCTGACTCGGTGAGGGGCCCTATCTCCATCGCCTTAAGGCCAGTGTCCTGTAGCATGAGACTTTGGGTCGTGGGATACAAGTGGGGAGGAGGACCAGTACCTCGCCCAGGTGGCCTCACCTGCTATGCTGAACAGGGGGATAGGAAGATTGGAAGGGGTAGACAAGGAAGAGGGAAGGAAGCGGCCGTAGCTGTAAGTTAGGTACCATCCCGGCATTCGCCTGGAGGAGAAGTGGGGAAACCACGAGAAACCACTTCGAGGATGGTTGAGGTGGGAATCGAAACCCCTCTACTCAGTCGGCTTACCGAGGCTGAGCGAACCACGTTCCAGCCCTCATACCAGAATTTCTTTTCAGAGTCGGGATTCGAACCCTTGCCTCCGGGGGTGGCAGCTAATCACACTAACCAGTATACACAAAAGGCGGACACAGTATTTGTACGACATTTAAAAATGGCATTTTGTTCGTAACATTTCACCTGTAGTGGAGCAGGTGTATTACGACTCGAGCTCTCATGTATACTTGAGAAGGTTCTGACGTTAATGTGCGTTTCTGTTGTGAGACGTCCTAAAGTTATAATTGTACATTCTCAGTTACCATTAATTTCTCGGTTAGTGTGAGAAGTTAGTTGAGGGGCAATTTTATTCGTCCTTTCTATGAAAGTAGAGATAACAGTCATGTTATATGAGGTTCTTGTTGCACGAACTAGTTTACAGCTTTAGATTACCATTTGTAGGGTAGATGACTGTTGGCAACTCCGAAGTGTAGTATAACAGAGAATAAAGCTAAGAAATTACTTGTATTAAAGCAACGCTCTCTGAAGAAGAATGAATTAAGGAGATGAATATATGAATACTATACTCTTCTGTAGATGGATGCATTACACCAGAACTCTCAAAATTCAAAATTTATAGCTGTACAATTTCAACACAGCTATTGTAGTCATGGCGATGGTGGTGGTTACTGTTTTAAGATGAAGTACAGCTGAACAACAATCCTATATTAACATTAATCAGGGAGAAAAGTGAAGAGTGCCGACACTTCGAAAAATAGAATCATCAGCGAAACAAAGGACAAGGGCCACGAAGGTTGTGAAAATGAATGACTCCCTAGACCCTGCAACTTCATATCGTTGGGATCAACAAGAGTTGACCAAGGGATATCACATAAGATAGATGAAATTGAGGAGCCCGGGACAAGTAAGTTTCAGCAATGACAGAACTCAGGTAAGTACTCCGATGTCACCAACTCACGCTCCTATGTTAAGAGTCCTTGGGGATCTTTTAGTCATTTCTTACGACGGGCAAGGTATACCCCCCCACCGAAATTGGGAGCTACTGGTGTAGTCTGAAATGCCTGAACGTAATAACAGTCTTATCTACACGTGTAAAAATCAACGTCTGTTTCTCTGTATGTATGCATGTATGTATGCAAGTACGTACAGCCACGAAAAAGTATGACGGCATGGCATAGTCACGATCAGTTCAGTTAGAGATAGTTGCCTCAGTGGGGAAATGGCGCTGTGCTCGGCCCAGTTAATCAATCAATCAATACTGATCTGCATTTAGGGCAGTCGCCCAGGTGGCAAATTCCCTATCTGTTGCTTTCCTAGCCTTTTCCGAAATGATTTCAAAGAAATTGGAAATTTATTGAACATCTCCCTTGGTAAGTTATTCCAATCCCTAACTCCCCTTCCTATAAATGAATATTTTGCCCCAGTTTGTCCTCTTGAATTCCAACTTTATCTTCATATTGTGATCTTTCCTACTTTTATAGACGCCATTCAAACCTATTCGTCTACTAATGTCATTCCACGCCATCTCTCCGCTGACAGCTCGGAACATACCACTTAGTCGAGCAGCTCTTCTTCTTTCTCTCAATTCTTCCCAACCCAAACATTGCAACATTTTTTTAACGCTACTCTTTTGTCGGAAATCACCCAGAACAAATCGAGCTGCTTTTCTTTGGATTTTTTCCAGTTCTTGAATCAGGTAATCCTGGTGAGGGTCCCATACACTGGAACCATACTCTAGTTGGGGTCTTACCAGAGACTTATATGCACTCTCCTTTACATCCTTACTACAACCCCTAAACACCGTCATAACCATGTGTAGAGATCGGTACCCTTTATTTACAATCCCATTTATGTGATTACCCCAGTGAAGATCTTTCCTTATATTAACACCTAGATACTTACAATGATCCCCAAAGGGAACTTTCACCCCATCAACGCAGTAATTAAAACTGAGAGGACTTTTCCTATTTGTAAAACTCACAACCTGACTTTTAGCCCCATTTATCAACATACCATTGCCTGCTGTCCATCTCACAATATTTTCGAGGTCACGTTGCAGTTGTAATAGGAGGGCGTGGCTTGTAAGAGCGAGGACGTCAGACCTCGTACGGGCTAGATGAGTAACACTTGACTGGAGAATGGGTGCGACACGAGACGTCAGCGCACGTTTCCATCCAGACCAATCTGCTCGGCATGTGTAACAGAAGCGAGCGCACCACCCGTCACAACACACGACGATTGACATGGGCAAAAGGAAACCACCATTGGTCACTCGAAGCATGGAAGAAGGTCGGCATGGGGAGATGAGTCGAGGTACCAGTTTGTACATCCCGATGGCCAACTACGAGTGCATTGTCAACCACATGTGGCAATTGATGTCTCGTGGCAGCAGGGCACTGTTCAGGTCAGTGATGATATCCTCGTATAAGCACTGTTCCCGTGAAAAAACGGGACCCCTGGTACACATGGAAACGTCCCTTACTGGCGACAATTACAGGGACCTGCTGGAAGATCGTGTTCCAGCACCCGTACATGCAGAAGGAAAATTGTCCAGTCCATTGTTCCCCGGTTGTGGGTGAATGTTTCAGTGAACACTCCAAGCATGTGAAAATGCTTGTCTGGCCTCTGAGGAGCGCCGATCTCAATCCGATTGAGCGAAGGACACCGAGACGTCGCATACTTGTGTGAAAAAATGTTTGTGGGTTTCTGGCTCACCATTTGGTTGGCAAGTCGAATCAACCAATATCCAGATTTGTGGGGCATTTGGGTGTGACAGAGGTCCAATGTGGGACTGCACAGTGACGTGAGGGAATGCATACTCGTCGTCAAAGTTTCGGTCAAGCACATCTGATTACCACAAGAGAGGATCTGCCGTATTGTGCACCAAGCACATCGCCTGCCATCAGAGAACAAGTAATGGTCCCTCTGCAATATTCTCTGCCATCCCGAACAATTGCTCGGGAACTAGCAGCAGTCTGAATAGGAAATTACCGTCCCATCCGTAGGCTGCCGTTAACACCACAGTGGTGCCGTGACTGCGAAGCATGGACTGCTGATGAATTGTATCGCGTTGTTTTCAGCGATGAATCGCGGTTCTGCACTACCCCGCCTGACCATGGTCTGTGAGTATGGAGAGAGGTTCTATTCTTCGAATGGTTTGGAGAGCACAGCGGTGTTACTCCTGGCGCCATGGTGTGGGTAGCAATGAAGTATTACGCCAAGTCGCGGCTGGTAGTGATTGAGGGAAGTCTGACGGGACAACAGTACATCACGGAAATCGTGTGCCTTCGTGTGTTACCTCCCATTCTATGGTATCGTGGTGTCATTTTTCAGTAGCACAATGCTCGTCGACACAGGGCGCATGTCTCTACTAGAGATGGCTAAAAGTAACGTATCAGTTACTTTGTCACAGTTACATGCCTGTCACAGTTACAAATGTAACGAGGACAAAAAATAACAGGTTACAGAGCAACGACAACAGAATAACGTACTAGTGAAAACAGTAACTGAGAAGTGGGAACTGTCACTAGTAGCAGCCTACAGACACAGAATGTGACCTTCAGAGTTCAGATAGTACGCATGTCTCCCAAGTGAGAGCGCTTTCGTAGGAGATTGCTTTAATTCAAATACACTTCAGTGTATAATATACTCTATAGTGTATTTGTTTAAGTTTCTGCTGTCATCTGGTAACTAAGGTGTAAAGTAAGGTGTAAACATATTCAACTGTTCAGGGGTAATCGTTGACTCAGATATCGCGCAGGGTTACCTACGTCATAATTATTATAAGTTTCACCCGTATAATTGTTCTTGTACCACAAATAAATTAGTATGCTAACTTTCCATATTGATGTTACAGATAACATAAGATTACTTCATTTTACTTAAGGATCTTCTTGTACAGGTTTGTGTCCAGTTCGGCAGACAGATCATAATGTTTTCTTGTCTTCTATCCTTGATCGGGACATTGTCAAACTCACACCTCTAGATTTCAGAAAAGTCGCTATGTTGTCTTCTCATTTTATCCGTTGTATGCCTCTCGTTAACATTATAGCAAATAGGAATGCGTGTTTTGCTGTTCCGACTTTCAACCGTGTAGTGATGCGTGCGCGCATGTGCGAGTGAATGAATGGGACTTCGCAACACAGCTGTAAGGAGACCAGCTTGAAGCCGTGACCAGGCTGTAACCTATAAAAGGTGAGTAATGTTGCACGTAATTTTTAACTGTTACTTTTTACAGTTACTTTATTGAAGTAGTGACAGATGTAGCAGTTACAAAAAAATAACCGTTTGTCACACCTCTAGTCTCTACGAACTGTCTGCGTAATTTCCAGGTACTACTGCGGCTAGCTAGATCTCCAAATCTGTCCCCGATGGAACATGAGTGGGACCAAATAACGTTCTGGGAACTCAAAGGGTAAAAATTACCAGTGTTTCGCCCCAGTGTGGCATGGGCTCATCAGCTGGATACTGCAGCATCCCAACACACTTGCCAACTAGAACGCCGGTAGCGACACCGCACGTCGGCACTGCATTCTGCTTATCACATGTATAGCAGTGGTGTCGCTACCGGCGTGCTAGTCGACCAGTGTCTTGGGATGCTGCGGTATCCAACTGATGAGCCCATGCCACACTGGGGCGAAACACTCGTAATTTTTAATGATCGAGTTTCCTGAATGTTATTTAATTATCTCGATCGGAAGCCATATTTTCTGGACATGGGTGGGACCGGCTCAACCGTCAACTCCGTTCCAGTGCCAGTATACAGGATATTAAAGCCAGTTACAACAGCTGAGGGCCAGCTGGCTTCAGAATAGGATGCAACGGCTTTATGGCACTTTATACAATAGAATCAGTGCATGTATCCGGGCCAGAGGGGATACCACTTCATACAGTTAAGTGGGTTCGTGCTGCGGCGTTCTCTGTAAATTTGACTCGATTTTTTGATCATTGAAATAATATCACACACGCTCAACACGTTATGTTACATTTCATACCCTCCTCCTTCAAGGTGTTTTAATTTTTCATGCATTTTACATAAACACAACATTTAGCACCACTGAAGGTATTCTAATGAAAAAATAATAATTATTTCCGATATGAATTCGTGTATATTTCATATACAATTTTAAGCTCCGATATTTAGTGCATAACTCGAAAAAGCGAAGAAAATATCTGTTTATGAGACATCCATACGCTTGAATATCGTTCTGTGAAGTCATTCTGCTCACCAGGGCTAGTAACAAAGTCTCTTGTCTTCATCGTAGCAGGGCTCTAGTTCTGGTATTTACCTGGAACATCGGTCCCTTCCGTAATCTGAATAGACAGCTCACTTTTCACTTCATTTTCAATTCAGCAAATTGTGGCTTGGTGCTCCACAGTGCTTGTTGGCGCGTTCTCGAGCAGTCTAGATAGCCCTGCCTTAGGCTAACGTTATTAAAAATTATTAGAATGCATCTTTTTGTTTTTAGTATGAAACAGGTTTCTTTACGCAATTTCGCTAAAGTAGTTGAATGAGGTGTTTATGACATTTACCGTCTCCCCTATATAGCAATATTGTTGTTATATTTCTTGATAACATTTCTTCTCAAGGGATTAAGAAGTTACCGTTTCAGTAGTCTTACAATAACTAAAGGTTCCACGCAAACAACTTATTCATTACAAAAGTAGTTCTGTTTTAAGAAGGAGAAAATTTGACTCACTCACGTAGCGGGAGACAACGTCCCTTAGTAGTCGATGAAAGAAGTTGACTTAAAATGACTAAAGCTTTTGAACTTGAAGTTTGAAGTTGACAGTACAGCAGCTCTCATTGTCTGTGTCAGACAATAGAAAGTTCTTCACAATCCAAGAAGACAGCGTTTTACTCTAGACTGGCTTTTAATTTACGAGCTCACCCACTTGCGCTCGGTATCCTTGAAGGCGAACTTTGATTTATTGATGTTCTAGGACGGGGATATGGTCTGTTCCTTTTAACGTCTTCGTATTTCAACCTTAGAAAGTTAGTACATACAAAACTATTCAATTTCAAATAACATTAATGTTGGCTTGAAGCTGATCACCATGCTCTGTAGTAATCACCACCAGTGGTAAATTGTCGGCTTCCAGCTTTTAAGATCGCGGATTGAAGCTAGCATATGTGGACGGAACTTTCAAAGGTGGAAAGACATCCATTAGGCATGCAAAAATTTTCAGTGATATGTACGGATATAATTCGACATAATTAATTAATATCTCGTTCAAGAGACTTCCCGTTTTCCTACGATCTGTTGGAGTGAAATGGAATGTCATAGTGTCAAATTATGTGTCTGTGGGCTTTCTTCCTGTAAATAAGAGCTTGAGAAAGTTTTGTATGAAGTGAACCTCAGTACAGATTCAAAATCCTTGAACTGGCCGGAAAACGAATCCAGCACTTTGGAATAGGAGACAGGCTCGCTATTTCTTCACCACAGGACTGGCTAATAAAAATAAAATAGATTAATATAATATATTGGAGAATGGAGTAGTTGGAATGCTGTCGAATGCACAGCAATGGAATCCAGGAAAAATAAACGTAAGCTGACATTCCAACTAACAAAAGATCAATACAAGAAGAAAACCTTTTCATGGGTGTTCAAAATTAAATATTATAAAACAGTGATTAAACCAGAAACACTATACGCAGCAGAAACACTAACATGAATTTCAAAGGCCAGATGAATAAACTTGAGCTAAAAGAAACGAATTATTAAGGAAGGTCATAGGACCAACATTTCAGGATAATAATATTCATCAATAATGAAACACTCTACATTAAAAGCGAAAAACGCTCGGATACTATGCGAAAATGAGGATAAATTATCACGGCCATCTTCTAAGACTGAACTGTAATAGATTAACAAAACAATTCATTGACTTCTTCGGTAACCGCAAAACTAATTCCAATGGTTTAAAAAAACTGGAAAAGACCTAGTAGAATTAAAAATCACAGAAAATTCACTATTTCTTCGAAAGGCTAAAGTAATAACTGAAGACGAAAATACAAGTTTCGAAGACAAATCTGCATTAAAAGCTAAACCTATTATCCCCGACGGGGAGAGGAAACAAAGATCATAAGTAATGAAGAAATACTGGGCACTAAGAAAATAACAACACACAGAGAAATGATTGACTCAGCGTATCCCAAAGAGGGTGAAATGAAAGAAGAAGAATACGAGGTCTAAAATGTCTTTTATTTTCTCGCAATTCATAATCCTTACTATTCTTTTGTTGTTACACTAGTTTCTATTCCGATCTATCGGAACTTTTTACCTCTCCTCTGGGTGAAATCAAAGGATACTTTATCTGCTCCACCCTCCCACACTTTGCATATTGTAAGGGACCGCTATGAGGGGAACAAGCGAAGAATCTGCACTCATTCTCTCATCTTCTAAGTCCAAAAACACATCCATGATTCTATTCTTTTCTGTATAGTGGATAAAATGTATAAGTGCCAAGTTTATTTCTTGCAAATATTTTTCGCACCAAAGTTTTCTCAAATATATTTGATTTTTTTCGTATACCTTAGAAATCACTAACAAAAATCAAACTCCTCTTTTGCTCAATGGCCGAAGGACGATTCTGATATATACAGTGCGGTCGGAAACAACCAGATCCGGGTATGTGAGCATTCGAGTGTTGGTCTTCCCCTTCTTTATCTGTTTAACTTCAATTTCTCCCTCGGGATCCCACCTCTACCACCTCAAGGGCAGTGTCCTGGAGCTTCAGACCCTGGGCTCGGAGGACACAACTGGAGAGAATGACTAGTACCTCACCCAGGTGGCCTCAGCTCCTATGCTGAACAGGGGCTTTGTGGAAGGGATAGACAAGGAAGAGGGAAGAAAGCAGCCGTGGCCTTAAGTTAGGTACCATCTCAGCATTTTCTGGAGGAGAAGTGGGGAAACCACGCAAAAAACCACTTCAATGATGACTGAGGTGGGAATCGAACCCACCTCTACTCAGTTGACCTCACGAGGCGGAGTGGACCCCGTTCCAGCCCTCGTACTACTTTTCAAATTTCGTGGCAGAGCCGGGACTCGAACTCGGGCCTCCGAGGGTCACAGCTAATCACACTAACCACTACAAGACACAGGCAGACCGAGTGTTGGTCATTCTGATAAATAATTTGAAACAAAAAATTCGATACCTAGCACCGTTTTCATTTTATCAGCTACTGAAGTTAACTAATCAAATCGCTTCGCTGCGAAATCAAATGACTTTTAGGTGGCACTGTTACTTTACATAATTTACTTACAAGGAATTTTATACACTTTCACCCAGAAAAATGTAAATTTCATGTATATATATTTTTTAATTCTGTTGTTTCAACAAGAATGATAAAAATAGGAAAGTTATTGCTTATAGAAAATTATATTTTTTCCGTTAGTCACTGCACAGTTCAATACAAATATTAATAATCAGTAGGCACTTCGAAATGGCCACAATTTCCCTGAATCCCTTGGCGTATTCGATGGAAAATTCAATGCGAATATTGTGCTATTGGCTACCTATTGAAAAACACACCCTCTTTAAGAAGTTCAGAGTGGTGTAACCTCGAGATACCTAGAGCGATGGCAAGGGAGAACGGCTCCAAGTAAGTTATATTTTTGCCCTGTTTCAGATGGACTTGTCACAGTGAAACATAAACAATAGGCTGCAGGTGCGGAGTTGCCACCGCCACGGTGCTTTATTGCTCAAGGTGTGGCAGTCATGCTATTTCTGTATTATGTGTATTACGGTTTGATATTTTTATGAAAACATGCAAGGTAAGACATTAATTTCAGTAATATATGATTGGGTTCTAAATTTTCCTCATTATTTTATAATGTCCGGCTCCATGGCTGGTCTTTGTTCCAGAGGCTCTCCGATTCGATTCCCGGGTGTGTCGGGGATTTTTACCTTCATTGGTTAATTCCAATGGCTTGGGGACTGGGTATTTGTGCTGTACCCAACATCGCTGCAACTCACACACCACACATGAATGAATAATGATTGAATGAATGAATGAATGAATGAATAGGAGTAGGCCTATCCCCTAGTTCCGAATTATCCGCATTTTATTTTATTGCAATTTGTTCAATTTTGACACATGCCTCACATTTTACATTTTTCTCTTATATTTGTTTAACTATACTAAATATAATTAGTTTTTTCCTAGATGTTAGCAATACTAATAATTTGTTTAACGCGCACAATGTGCAAAGAATTACTATATAAAACATTAATCTTCGTTGCAAAATTTCACCAGTGACTCTGATCGCTGTTTACAATTTAATGCTATATTGTTAGGACAACATGTATCTTAGCTTATTTATACACTTGAAGCAAAGCAAAAATGATCATTATCAAGCATACAATATAACAGTTCACCTCGCGGCAAACTAACCAAAACACACACTTCTACTTCACAGCAGAAATAATTTAAATGATTGTAAATACCCACTTTCCAGCAGATACTACATTTATGTCAAACCTTTTCAGGCAAGACACAAAAGCGCCTTAACAGACATTTAATGAACCTTTTCAGGTATATAACACTATTCTAATGCTTGCTTAAATGTCACCATGTATCTTACCTTCACTATTTTTGACGCACGTATTTGTTTAACAGTAACACTACTTTTAGTTAGTGATAATCTCTTTTCATTTCCTTCCGCCACATACTTCTCAAAATAAAAAAAACTTTGCTATTCGTCTTGGAGTGATCAATTCTTTATTTAACAATTTAGCTATTGTATAAACATTCCTTCTCTCTTTCTAAAATATATATTCATCACCAAAATATTTAGTTCTCAGTTCATCAGTTCCCCTACATACTCTCAATAGATGGGCCACTTCCATTATTTCTCCACAGAATAAACAATGTTTTTAATTACGTTTCTCTCTCAGCACCTTATTTATATACATTCCCATTAGCCACCACACCACACCTCTAGGTTGTCTGTTTGGGAGATTTTCTTTCCTTATTGACATATTTTGAGTAATTTCACAAAATTCTGATAATATTCTTTTGGTTTCACACTCTGCCCTAATCATCTATTTCTCCATGTCCCTCTCACTCCATTCGTTATTCTTTTGATAAATCCCTTCTCTTTACTGTTCATCTCTTTATCCCAGTATTCTCTCATTCCTATTCTTTCTAGCATAATTTTCACTTTCGACACCCAACAATCATTATCTAGGTGTTTCATCTGGTGTTGGTATGCTAGGTTCAATATCTCCCTCCCATCTCCCCTTCTTAATTTGACCAATATTTTACTACTTTCCTACTTATATCTGCTTGAATGCTAGTATCTTCATATAGTCTTCTATCTCCACTATTTGTTGTGTATTCTGGTATACCCATTATTATTTTATAAATTTTGTTACTTATTACATCTAAATATTTTGTCTACTTCGAAACCCCATATTTCTGTACCATATAGTGTCCTTGATATCACAAGAGTATTCACAATATTTTCGTGCAGCTTGTAATCCATATTTGACATCTTCCTCTCTAGAGATCTTGTACTTGATAGGGTTGCCAATCCTCTCAATATGGCACGTTTCATTTGTTCCTTCCACATCACATTCGATGTTATTATGATTCCTAGATATTCTAATTGATTTACAACTTCTAGTTCTATACCTTCTAACCAACAGCGCCTTTCGTTTCTCTTTAATTTATTTACTCTTTTATAAGCCATTACTTTTTTAATATTTATTTTCAAATTCCATGTACTACAATATTCAGCCGTTTTCTTAACTCTGTTTTGCATACCGACTGTTGTTAGTGAGAACAGGAGGATGTCGTCTGCGAAAACTAGGCAAAGAATTTCTTTGTAAATTAAGTATGGATTTGTCCTATCCTCCTTCCCCTGACAGTCAATTACGTCATTAATTTAAAGTAAAATTTATATTACACACCACACATAACACTATCCTCCACCACAATAACAAGCAGTTACCTACACATGGCAGATGCCGCCCACCCTCATCGGACGGTCTGCCTTTCAAGGGCTGCACTCAGCTAGAAATAGCCACATAAAGTTTATATTATTATTATTATTATTATTATTATTATTATTATTATTATTATTATTATTATTATTATTACTACTATTATTAACTTATATAATGCAAGAATCCCTCCAGGGAAATTTTAGTGGTGAGGAACCTTTGACAGAAAATCGTCGGTAGGGGGAAAGCCCTTTATTTCCCCCGCAATTTCGCACCCTGGTGAGAAGAAAGGATGGCAAATTGGAAAAACTAATTTTCCAAGGAAACGTTTAAAAGCGGCGAAAGGTCAAGAGGACGAGTCGCAAAAATGATGGGTTAATCAAATCAGAGAGAACATTAACTTGCCATAGAGAACTACTCTTCGAAGACGCAAGATCACACAGAATAGTATTAACTTACGAGAGAACCAACGAAGTCCTTGGGTCACGATACACAGTCATGAGTGTAACGACTAGAGAGAGACAAAAAGAGATACTTTGGTATTTATTTTAATTAAGTTCAGTCCTTGTCACTTTATCCCTGTAGAGATTCTCTGCTGTGGCTTAAGTGTAATCTGAGCTGTGTATTTAATCTGCTCGTAATTAGAGTTCTAACACAGTAATTGTCAGGTGCCGTGCCATGGAATATCCTATACACACGAACTTCAAGGAAAGAATTAATGCGAACATATCATGTAATGTCAAAGGGCAGGTCATTGTTACAGAAATTCAGCCACTTCCCAACGGTTCTGACGTTCAACCTTTGATTTTAACTATCATTTTAATCTCCACTATTCATAATGTCTCTATGAATGGCAATGCTGTTCGTTCAAGAGGCCATAGTCTCGTAAGCGTTGCTGCCCGGACGAAGCAGCGAGGGCGTACTTGGTTTATCTGGGAGTACGCGGGTTTGATTCACCGTTATGGAAAAATGAAATTTAGATAGAAATCTCCACCTCTGGAGATCCATATTAGAATATTTAAAATTATTATTATTATTATTATTATTATTATTATTATTATTATTATTATTATTATTATTATTATTATTAACAAATACATCACATTTGGGATATATCCCGTTGGCAAGAGTCACTTACAGTAATGTGATAATAAATTAATGTTCAAACATAATTACCTAACAACAACAACTACTACTACAACAGCATGACTATAATAAGCAATCCCATGGAAAGAAAATATTACCATAAATGTTACTATTTTAAGATTCTAAATCCAGTATCATCATATACAATTTCACACACAACTTAAGTATTTCCAGTGCTTAACACTACGGGTTACAATACTGTAGACTGAGCTTACTACTATATTAATATTACAAGTGATAATAAAGTAAAGTTAAAACACAATTACCCAACAAAATCAACAACAACAACACCAAAAACAGCTGCAACAAAAGTAAAACAAGCAATTCCACAGAATTACAATATTACAAGAAACGAAATGGCGTATGGCTTTTAGTGCTGGGAGTGTCCGAGGATATGTCGGTTCTGCTCGCCAGGTGCAGGTCTTTCGATTTGACTGCCATAGGCGACCTGCGCGTCGTGATGAGGATGAAATGATGATGAAGACGACACATACACCCATCCCCCGAACCAGAGAAATTAACCAATGATGGTTAAATTCCCGACACTGCCGGCAAACGAACCCGGAACGCCTGTGACCAAAGGCCAGCATGCTAACTATTTTGCCATGGAGCCGGACATATTACAAGAAATACTACAAGTTTAATATTCTAAATCCAGCATCATCATATACAATTTTACACAATACTTAAATATTTCCAGCGCTTAAGAGATACGGCTTACGATACTATAGGTTGAGCTTACTACTAGCTTAACGTAGCAAGGGATAATAAATAAAGTTGAAACATAATTACCCAACAACAACAACAAAAACAACTACAACAAAAGTACAACAAGCAGTTCCATAGAAAGAAAATATTACAAGAAATGTTACTAGTTTAACATTATCAATCCTGCATCATCATATACAATTTCACACACAACTTAAGTATGTCCACTGCTTAATACTACGGCTTAGAATGCTACAGGTTGAGCTCACTAGTAGCCTAACATTACAAGTGATAATAAAATAAAGTTCAAAATATAATTACCCAAGAACAACAACGACATCTACAACACGAGTACAAGAAGCAATTCCATGGAAATAAAATATTATATGAAGTACTAATACTTTAACATTCTAAACCCATCGTCATCATATACAAATTCACACACAACTTAAGTTTTGCCCGTGCTTAATATTACAGCTTACAACAGTGGTATTCAAAATTTTAGTTGGCTTACCCCCAAAACCCAATTGTTTTAACTACTTACCAGCGATTTGCGGGTAGATGTATTGCGATTATTCTAGAAGTAACAAATGATTGTTGCCGGATCCCTAATAATAATAATAATAATAATAATAATAATAATAATAATAGATCGTTTCAAATTGTGTGCTATAGTACAGTCTTGGACCCCACCACCTAGAGTCCGTAGAAGTCGGAAGCCCCTTTCACAGGAGAGAAAGGAGAAGTTATCAGCAGGGCTCAAGAGATATTGGGAACGAAGAGCATCGAGGAAGAACTAGTCATCAGCGCTCCATAGTGGGCTTAAATTATTAATTATAATAATAATAATAATAATAATAATAATAATAATAATAATAATAATAATAATAATAATAATAATTGTACCGGGCGGTACACCTCCACAACGCAAATTCTAATATTGCGCCAGTTGAAACTCCTCTACAGGAGAACGCCTGAACTTTAACAAACTATATTAATTCAATGGTTTCTCGAAAGATGTCACCACAGTAAATTTGGTAATTTTGCAGTCTCTGAACGGTGTCTATTTCGACTTGTGTTTGTTTCCTCTGGATCAGGAAGTTTGGACGTTCCCTAACAGATGTCTCTAAAAAACTATAATAACGCACTCTGGTGTAAAGGAATGAACTGTCCTGAAGAAATTTAACATTCATAAGTTTTCTTTTTGCTAAATTTTGTTCTGTGGTTTGAGAGTTGGCAATGTTAATCCTTTCTTTCCGCCAGTTTTGAAATTAGCCAATCCCGAATTTCTTAAATTAATTTTCGGCCAATCGGGGCTTTCTTCCCCAACCTGCTCTGTAACTGTGTTCTGTAACCAATAAACTGCTGTGGGTGTGTACTATCATTCATGAAAGATCTCGAATTTTCCGCGAGGGTGTATAAACTGCTGATTTTTTGGTCTCCTCGCCACTTCAGTAACATCTCTCCTAGTGTGATTATGTAGCAGGGGGTGAGAAGCGCCTCTTTCTTCGGGCAGCAGTTCATCCATAAGATAATGGCCATTTAATAACTTCATTTCTCGCTAGCTCAGCAGTTTAACCCTCGGGGCAGGTTCGAAAACTTTGCTCATGTAACCTATCTTTATAATGTAATAGACACTTGGTAAAACTTCGTCTCTTTAACTATAAATTGGGATAGAGAGTGCTAAACCCTCTTGAGCTCCCACTCCTATTGTTTTGAGGTGACTTTGTTTTCACAACCGTTTCTTCCTTTCTTAATGTAATTAAGTCTTCTTATACAAGTCACCTCTTTAGTATGGGATTAGCCCTTGTGTATGCGGCCTACCTGCCAAGTAGGTTTTAAAAGTGTATTAGGAGTGCAAGTTACGCCTCCAGTCAAGTTGGTATTTTGGGCCATGTAATGAACCTGCTTCTTTACTGAATAGGCCCAGTAGGTTAGGTATTTATTACCCCTGTTCTTGGTATGCCTTGAGAGCAGTTTGAAGTATAGTTTGTTGTGGCCTTTGATGGGCTTGAACCTTGAGAGCGGGTTTGCTCTTTCTTAAATTTGGTTTCTGTGTGCCTCGAGGAGGCTTAACATGGTAATCAGGAGCCAGTGCTCCTTGGCATGATTGGGGTTTTCTGCCCCTTTGTTTGAACTTGGTATATAGGTAAAGTTGGGCTTATAGCTCAAGGTTCGTGAGTGTCGGGCTCTAAGCCCAAATTTTGTAACGAACTAAAATTGTACTTTCTTAATTTGTTGATCTGCTACTTGGTACCTGTTATATTCTGTTATTTATTTACCTTGAAAACAGAATATAACCTTTGTTAAAGTTTTAAATTAACTTTAATTTCGTAAGTTGAGACCTATTCCTCCCAGCACCTTCTTTCACCTCTGCTGTTCCACAGATACCTCGGAATAATAATAATAATAATAATAATAATAATAATAATAATAATAATAATAATAATAATAATAATAATAATAATAATAATAATAATAATAATAATAATCGTATGGCCTCAGCTATCGTGTGCAGACATTTCAATTTGACGCCATCTGAATGTCTGGTCGTCAATTTCGAAGTTACGTTTCATTCTAGGCCTACTAGATGGCAGACCGTGTAAACCGAAACTCTCTTGGGCGTCTATGGCTGAGATTTAATTAAATTTGTCGGTTAAACACCAACTGCGTCACCAGAGATCTTTTACATGCCGACATCGTACGACATGGAGTGTCGAATGGACTTTTTTCCACCCTTAAAAATCCGACTACCTCGGCCGGGTTTGAACCCATTCTCTTGGGATCTGGAGGCCGACACTCTACCATTATATAACTGAAAATGCCACCCCAACAAAACCACGGTCACCACTGTATACTGTATATATGTCCTCAGCTTGGCAAAGGAAACCTCGTAACTCCTTCGGAGTAAAGTTTACAGAATAAGCCCAGAACTGAGTTGTGAGTAATGGCCGGAGAACTGTTCCTGATATTTTCAGTGCTTAACGACAGCCCGATTGTTCGACCATCGGGGTCTTCTGTTGCCTTCTAGGGCAATGCGGCAAGCCTTCATAAGACAGGTTGAGAAACTTGCTTTTGCCGTGAGTGGAATTACGAGGATTTCATTGCTAGCGACGATATATATACAAGACTACAGTTATTCATGGAACAATTACTATTGTACTATATAAAATGCTACTGAACGGACTGAAGGGTATGAGTGGATTTTAAAACAAACAAATGCAACATAAGTGATCATTTTTACATACCTAGTTAATAGGATATACAAACTGGCACATATTTTAGAATGAATAGTTGGGAAAGTAGAAGCCTCCGTGGCTCAGGCGGCAGCCCGTCGGCCTCTCACCGCTGGGTTCCGTGGTCACTCCATGTGAGATTTGTGCTGGACAAAGCGGAGGCGGGACAGGTTTTCCTCCGAGGACTCCGGTTATCCCAGTCATCTTTCATTCCAATATCATTTCTTATCATCTGTCAGTCATTAATCATTGCCCCAGAGGAGTGCGACAGGCCTCGGCAGCCGGCACAATTCCTATCCTCACCGCAAGTTGGGGGCTTCATTCATTCCATCCCTGGCCCGGTCACTGACTGGAAAACAGGTAGTAGGTTTTCATATTTCAGTTCAGAAAGTGGACTCAGTGTAGTGGTAGACAAAATCATTAAATCAAAACAAGACTGTATCAAAAGTGAGAAGGCTCATCTCATTTCTGAACAGCTCACTGAAATCAGTTAGAAGCTACCATAATTTGGCGTACCTTTCGAAACGGCTCCGCGTATTCCTAGTGGTAAGCGTACCACACATTGAATACCACTTGCTTACAATAATATAGGTTGAGATTACTTCTTCTTCTTTATCTGTTTACCCTCCAGGGTCGGTTTTTCCCTCGTATTCAGCGAGGAATCGCACATATACCGTCTCAAAGGCACAGTGTCATGGAGCTTCAAATTCTTGGTCAGGGATACAACTGGGGAGGATGACCAGTACCTCGCCCAGGCGGGCCTCACCTACTGTGCTGAACAGGGGCCTTGTGGGAGGATGGGAAGATTGGAAGAGACAGGCAAGCAAGAGGGAAGGAAGCGGCCGTGGGCTAAAGTTAGGCACCATCCCTGCATTTGCTGGAGGAGAAGTGGGAAACCGCGGGAAACCACTTCGAGGATGGCTGAGGTGGGAATTGAACTCACCTCTACTCAGTTGACCTCTCGAGGCTGAGTGGACCCCATTCCAGTTCTCGTACCAATTTTCAAATTTCGTGGCAGAGCCGGGAATCGAACCCGGGCCTCCGTGGGTGGCAGCTAATCACACTAACCACTACACTACAGAGGCGGGCGGTTGAGATTACTACTAGCTTAATATTACACCTGGTTATATAGTAAAGTTAAAACATATGTACCCAACAACAACACTACAACAAGCAATTCCATGGAAAGAAAATATTATAAGAATAACACTAGTTTAACATTCTAAATCCAGTAGAAAATCCGCAAATTCAGTGTCCGTCATTTACAAATTTTACTTTACAGTTTTCATTTCTTAAACGTTTTGATACCGGAAGGGAATCTATCAATGGTTTCGAATTTCAGTCATCCTACACGACAAACGGGTATCAAGGTAGTCTGCAGTATTAAGTATAAGATAAAACACCGTGGATACCAACAACCACCATTATATCTCTAAGTTCAGTTCTTTTGTGATGAGTGTACCTGCGAGCAACTAATGCAATACAATGCCCTCGTTATTTAAGAGCGACTGTACAAGGTAATTGACCATCATATTTTCCTTAACCTTCTTATCCTACAGCGCAGTACGGAGAAGGACGTGTATTGAATCACTACGTAATGCAAATTCCAGTGCCGCTGCTGACACTGGTATACACAGTGCCAGTGCCAAGCGCGTAACCGTGCCAAAACACCGGTGCCGCGGCACTGTCAGTGCCACGATGACTACTTATTCATTGGACTCGTATAAAGACGTTTATGCTTCATGTATTGACAACTACACATAGATGTACCGTAATTTATATTAATATTTACATGCAAAATACTACAAAATAACCCTGAAATAAATTGTCCATTCATATTCAAGAACAGTATTTTTTTCACTTTATTCGCTGACAGTCTGTTAGTGAAAATTTGATCAGCTTTCAAAAACACACCTTTGGCAGTCGCGTATGTTGTTACAACACAACTTCCGGAGAGCTAAATAGTAAATTTTGGGATACTGAAGCTTTCTTCCCAACCACCATTTAAACGGATCTGCCTGCCTAGCTATTAAGGGGTCTTCCAGGTATCGCCCTTTACTCTCCCAGCTTCACCTAAAACCTACCTGTTACAGTGAGATGATGTACAGAAGATTGGTCAAGCACCAGAATGGTTCCAGCGAACCCAGATCCAATTTTCATATATGGCGCCTAACAGGTACGACATGTTTTAAACATGTTATCGTCGATTTGAAAGAAATACAAGATTTACAAATATCTCACACTGCTATGTACTGCTTTTTATCATCTGGAGTGATGCAGCTCCACAAAGGGCTAGATTTTAGTCCATCTGCCATTGACACGAAATTCAAGACAATCGATAATATAACGAAAGAGAATAAAGCATAGTGTGGCACGGTCCGGCAGCACTTGGTAGGACGGGGTGACCATTAGGTACTGTAGAAGCGATCTGTCCTGGCACTGCCACTGGCACCGGCACGGATCTGAGAAGCACTGGCCTGTACGTGGCGTGCAGCTTTCAAAAACGACGTAGGCACGTGGCTACACACAATAGTGCTTCGTTCGACAACAGTGCCAGCCGCCAGTGCCCGCCATACTGTTCGATGTACTCATGGAAAAGCAGACTTGATTGATGTTTCTTGTCCTTACTAACGGTATAAATAAGGTCAATATTCACATCACAAACCTTTTTATTCTTGTAAACGTTTCACAGATTTATTTTTATGGCAGTGCCACTGGCACTGGTTCATTTTAAATCGTGGCACCGTGCCTACCGTTCTGCCTCTGGCACTGGTGTAAAAGCACGGTGCCAGTGCTTTTCTTACCTCACTACTTCAGACTCAGACGGATGGACTTAGCCACAGTGAATTCTGGATTTAAATTTTCACCTGAAAAATGAAAGGAAGGAATCAGACCTTAAATCCACTGTCAAAACCCAACGCACTGAGCGAGTTGACTACTTGGAACGTATCACGTAACATTAAGCTTGCATTCGAGACGTGGTGGATTCGAACTCTATCGTTTACAAGTATAAAGATGGTTTTCTATTTTATGACCAAACACAATACGAAATTGTAACTTAATTGAGGTAACTATTGATTCCTTCGCAGGTATCGCCCTTTACTCTCCCAGCTTCACCTAAAACCTAACTGTTACAGTGAGATGATGTATAGAAGATTGGTCAAGCACCAGGATGGCTCCAGCCAACCCAGATACAATTTTCATAGAATAGTAGTGATAAAAGAGTGGAGCTGGCACAGAGGCTAATGTGCAAGATGGCCGCTATACATTCATCTTATGAGCATAACCGCTACTGGGAAAGGGATCTGGCACAGGGGTTAATGTACAAGATGGCCGCTATACATCGGTGTTATAGGAATAATCGATACTGGGCGGGGGAGCTGGCACAGGAGCTAATGTGCAGGATGCCCGTGATACATTGGTCTTATGGGAATAACCGATACTTGGCGAGGGGAGCTGGCACAGCGGCTGCATTAATAGGGACAAGATGGCCGCTATGAATTGGTCTTAAGTGAATAACCGATACATGGGTAATGCATCTGGTCTGAAGGATGACATCACGGTCATGAATAATCTTTAAACAAAATTTTCAGATTTAGTGTATGAAATTTCGATATAACTTGATTTTCACTATTCACAAGGAAAACTTGAAAAATTGCCTCTATGATAAATTAAATATCTCCAGCTTCAAACTCTAATAGAGTACAGCTCTATAGAATAGAATAGAATAGAATAGAATAGAATAGAATAGAATAGAATAGAATAGAATAGAATAGAATAGAATAGGAGTAATCATTTATTGCAATCCAATATGTGTTTTGATACATGCATTCTTTTGCCTATTGCTATTTATCTACTACTACATTAAGCATTACAATTAAACTTATCAATTATTTCAATCCAATTTCTAAATTATAGTTTTCTTCCCCTAAAGTTTATTTAATTTGTCCTAGAAGTTAACAAAGTTAAATAGTCCATGATAAATATATATATCTTAACTCTCTAAGTTTTATTAGTGCTTTCTTTCGTGTCTTCTTCTTTTGCCAGTGGTTTCACGTCGCACTGACAGGACTTATGACGACGATGGAAGAGGAAAAGCCTAGGAGTTGGAAGGAAGCTGCCGTGGCCTTAATCAAGTTACAGCCCCAGCATATGCCTGGTGTGAAAATGTGAAATCACGGTAAAACATCTTCAGGGCTGCCGACAGTAGGATTCGAACCCACTATCTCCCGGATGCAAACACACAGCCGCGCGCTCCTAACCGCACGCCCAACTCGCCCGGTATCAAGTCTTTATAGAGTTAGCCTACAATTAGAAGATACATTTTGAATGAACTGAATGAATAAATGAATGAATGTCTGACTATGTGAATTGGTGAGTGAATGATTTGCTGTACGGCTTTGTAATGAAACAAAATTATTATGCCTGATTCTTATAAGTAATAATTAAAAACTGGTAATTACGTTGAAAATCTCATTTTCGACTGATCTTGATCGATTTAACTTCTGACACGTAAGTCTACTTGTAGAAACTACGACGGAAGGGAACTCGATTAAATTTCATTTTTCACGTGGATAATATTGGCTTGCGACTAACAACTGAAAATCAGAATACGAACTGTGCTTGCTTGGATCAAAATCGACGGCTATGATTTCACCAAATTCACACGCTTTTATGCTTTGCTCGTCAGACTGTGGTCGTTCCTGTACGACTGGGGACAACTTAACGATGCATGGCCGAAAGGTTGCCAAGTCACTGCAGTACTGCGTGATGAGAGAGCAGCCGTATAGGATGTGGTACAAAGCACGCTGCTCTACTGTTCCGATATTGCTAATTATCTTCAGAGAAATAGGAGCAAACCTTGCATGAAGTGGAGACGGAAACTGTGCTGGGCCTTACGAAATTTGACTACATATAATCGCTGAGAACTACTAAAAACAAATGTATCATCCCTTATATTAATAGTTAGCATTCGAGAAATTTAGTTCTGATTATTCTGGGTTCGATTACTAGCTCCGTGGTGGATTATAACTGATTCTGGTTAGCTCATATGACTTGGAGTCTGGGTGTTTCTGTGAACCGCAATTGAGGAGTGTCTGTTCAAAGGGTGATACTTTAACCTTAAGGAAGCTGTGAGAAAAACGCAAGGAACGTAAAATACCACAGTTCTAGGCCTTCAGGCAAGCAACTCAAAATTGAAAGCATACTAGGAAGATGACGTACGAATTTTAGGTAAATGAAATATAATAAAATATGAGAATATACGAGGGGCTGCCTGATCGGGGCGGTAAAGGGGTGCTCGGTTCGGCAGAAAGGACGAGGGTTCGATTCCCCCTCAGGAAGTCGTAAAATTTAAGAAACGAGATTTCCACTTTAGTAGGTGCACTTGACCCTAAAGTTCACTCAGCCTACACCAAAAATGAGTACGAGGTTAATTCCTTGGGGCAAGAGGCTACCTCATCAAGTGCCGAGGTTAAGAATAGTGGAAGCATTTACCTTCCACCCCTCCAAGGGGCCTTCATGGCCTGTACGGAGATGACTCTGCTTTTCTTTTGATGATAATAATATATTCTTTATTTATTTCCGAAAATTACAATCCTTTCCTTAATCATCGTTATCCGGTCGATTAGATTAGCAGTTTGTCTTTTTCTACCACTACGAGCGCTAATGTGAGGTAATGCACAGTTTCACTTAAGTCCTTATAACTAAATTCGGTGAGGACATTTTCCAAAGATCAAAATGTCACTTGAGGGTATTGAACAAAGGAATGCATTGCAGAAATAATTATGTATGTAAGATAAGTTGGCCAGGACTTGAATAAAAAATAAAACGAGTAAGGAAACAAGTGATTTTATGCGATTTTCTGGAACTTGATTCAGGCCGAAGTGATTTTCGAAATTTGTTTACCGAGCTCGATAGCTGCAGCCGCTTAAGTGCGGCCAGTATCCAGTAATCGGGAGATAGTGGGTTCGAGCCCCACTGTCGGCAGCCCTGAAGATGGTTTTCCGTAGTTTTCCATTTTCACACCAGGCAAATGCTGGGGCTGTACCTTAATTAAGGCAACGGCGGCTTCCTTCCAATTCCTAGGCCTATCCTATCCCATCGTCGCCGTAAGACATATCTGTGTCGGTGCTACGTGAAGCAAATAGCAATAGTAGTAGCGATTTTTTTTTTTTTAGTTTGATGGAGCTATCCAAGGCTCACAATTTGAAACCTTTTCGGACCCTTTGGAACTTCAACTTTCGGTACAATCGAGGAAATTGCTTAAATTTACGTTTTTCTCAGTATGGGGGCACCTAATTTATTTGCTAAGAAATGCTATCAACATTAAAAAGAGAAATACACATCGAACGTACCCATGATTGGTTTGGTACAACTTCGAAAAATGACATCCTTTAGGTCTGGATTTTTCATGCCAATCGATAATATTCAATTGTACCCTTATGTTAAGCATGGGATTCTGTCAATAATGCCCGCATCAAGGGTGAGAAGTCACATTCTATATGAAGTAAATAAGGAAATTTCTGCATTTAGACCCCGAAGAGCTCGATCCCTAAAAGATGTAGGACAACCATCATCTTCAGCTTAAAAGTAACTTTCTAATTTTATCCCATTGGAAGGGTTAGGAATTGATATTTAAACGGTTAAATCATAGCCTTTTCCAGATTTCGGTGAAAATATGTTTACAGCTACGTATTTAAAAACTCTACTTTTATTCCCTATAATCCCACTTACATCTGTTATTCCGTGTTTCTTTAAACAAGGTGAGACCAGAATAATTTACACGGTGGACGCATTCACTCACTAATTTCGCGTAATCGAGCATTCAAAGCGCGAGGAGAAGTTGCAGCATTACCCTAAATTTATTGTTGTGCCATTAAGAGATTTTTTTTTTTTTTTTTGCCAAGGGCTTTACGTCGCACCGACACAGATAGATCTTATGGCGACGATTGGACAGGATAGGCCTAGGAGTTGGAAGGAAGCGGCCGTGGCCTTAATTAACGTGCAGCCCCAGCATTTGCCTGGTGTGAAAATAGACAGTGGATTCGAACCCACTATCTCCCGGAGGCAAGCTCACATCTGCGCGCTCAGAACCGCACGGCCTACTCGGCAGGCATTATTATTATTACTATTATTATTATTATTATTATTATTATTATTATTATTATTATTATTATTATTATTATTATTGTTACGGAGATATCCGTGGTAGTTAGAGGTGAAAGAAGGTGCGGGCTGGAATAGGTCTCAACTACAGAAGTTCGAAAGATGAATTAAAATCTCAACAAGGTTATATTTTCAAAACTTAACAATGGTAACATAGAATTTGAAAACTTTACAAGTCAACAAGAAGCCAAAAATCAAATACAGAAAAATTACAAGTGTTAGAGGATTATTACAAGGTCTGGGCTTCGAGCCCCACAATCACAATCCTTGACCTATTAGCCCAACTTTACCAAGGTACAAAATTGAACAAAGGGGCAGAACACCCCGTCTTGCCAAGGAGCACTTGCTCCAAATTACAATGTTAAGCCTCCTAGAGGCACACAGAAATAAAATTTAGGGAAGAGCAGACCCGCTCCCAAAGTTCAAGCCTATCAAAGGCCACAACGAATTTTACTTCTATCTGCCCTCAAGGCACGCAAGGAAATAGGGGTATTTAATATCCAATCTACAGGGACTAAGCAATGAAAATAAAACAACAGTTTAAGTTACTGGCCCAAAGTACAGAGAGGACTGGAGGCGTGAACTTGCACTCCAAATACACTTTTGAAACCTAAGTGGCTCTAGGCCGATACACAGGGGCTAGTCCCAAGCTAGGGAGGTGACCCGTATGAGAAAACTTTAATGCATTAAGGAAGAGAAGAAACGGTTATGAAAACGTAGTCACCTCAATTTCAAAAATGAAGGGGAGCTCGAGTGTGTACAGCACTCTCTATCCCCGCTTTACAGTAAAATATATTTGTAGTTTTTTCATAGACGGAAGAGGAATTTACATTTTAAAGTGGTAGGTTACATATTAAAAGGTTTCGAACCCTCCCCGAGAGTTAAACTGCTGAGCTAGCAAGAAATGAAGATGTTAAACGGCCATTACCTTCTTGAAGAGCTGCTGCTTGAAGCAAGAGGCGCTTCCCGCCCCCTGCTACATATCCACACACTGAGTTAGATGTTATACTAGTGGCCCCGAGACAAGAAAATCAGCAGTTTTTATACCCTCGTGGAGAATTCGAGACCTTTCAAGAATGAGTAGACACACCCCCTCAATTTTATTGGGTCGCTAAAAGTTATACATCAACATCGAAGAAGAAAGACACTATTGGTCAAAAATTAATTACAGAAATTAGTGATTGGTTAAATTCAAAACAGGTAGAAAGAAGGGTTTAATGTTGCCAACCCACAAACCACAGAACAAAATTTAGTAAAAACAAAACTTAATAATACAAAATCTCTTCAGGAGAGTACATTCCATTACACCAGAGTGTATTACCATAGTTTTTGGTAGAGACATCTGTTAGAGAATGTCCACACTTCTTGATCCATGAAAAACAAAAGCAAATCAAAAACACTCAGTGACATCTTCTGATAAACCCTAGAATTAGTTCGTAGTAAAGTTCAGAGCTTCTCCTGTAGAGGAGTTTTAATTGGCGCGAGATATGAACTTGCGTCATGGAAGTGTACCGCCCGGTACAGCCCTCCTCCCCAAAAGTCCTTCCAAGGGGTGACACCGAAGAATACAAAAATTTTGTTTTAAAACAAAGTCCAAGTTTTTTGCTGATGAGTTGAAGAATTTAGAAGAGAAAATATAACATTTCAGTAGTCGGAGGTCTCAGATGTTGTTTGATTTAGGTGGATGTGACTAGTTTAATTCAGCCTTAGAGTTTCTTTGTAGTAGCTGAATTGCGAAACAAAAACATTACTTCATGGAAGAAAATTTTTCCAAGTCCACGACAGGTTGATTGAAGCAAAAAATTATTAATTGCATAAATAGAGTGTCCATGTAGCTGAAGAAGTACATAAGATGCTGATTGATTTTTGACGGCAAGACCTGCCGCCGCAGTCTGTATCCAGAGGAGGCCGCTCGTACCCCT
The DNA here is from genome assembly GCF_040414725.1 of Anabrus simplex. Taxonomy (NCBI): domain Eukaryota; kingdom Metazoa; phylum Arthropoda; class Insecta; order Orthoptera; family Tettigoniidae; genus Anabrus; species Anabrus simplex. Next base: position 281,838,828 of record NC_090271.1, read on the forward strand.
TAAATACCCTGAGATACCGCTCTCTCGCACTATGAGAGGGGTAGTCGTGCTGCAGCGCGCCGCAGACCCGACGATTGTTTACAGTCCTCGAGCAGTTTGTAGGTGGTGCGCCGCACATCAGCCTTGGCCGGAAGAAGGGCTCCGGCTCGCCGTACACTGGTTGACCTCACTGGAGTGGAGTTTGCCCGTACCCCACCTCAGTGGCGGTACGGCGCCGCACGGCTGCGGGGGCACTGAAACATTAAGATCTCGGCGGCAGAATTTTTTTGGAATATAATGTTTCAGGGTACTGTCTTGGAGTTGAGGCTGAGGGGCCAGCGGCGTGGAAACTTTTATTTTGTTACTTTTATTTGCCACTGGTGTGGTTTAGCAGGAGACGGAGCTTGGTAATGGCCGTACGGAGAGGACAGCAGAGTACCCTAGGAGAGGGTTTTACAATGTTTATATACAGGAGATTAAAAAAACCTAATGTAAAAAACAAGGGGCAGAAGGCCTAAGATTTAGAGAAAAATATAACCTTCGGGTTCAGGAAGAATGTAAACGACAAAGTTAACCCAAAATTTTACACGGGTTTGATTTGAGAAATGTGGACCATAAATATCCTCTCTGTGGCTGGGTTGCTCACTAACAATGTGACCGGCGTAAGAAAATCTAAAATTATGCGCGGCCCGAGAAATCTGGGGGCAAGCTTGCCCATTGGAACAAAGTTTTTGACCATAACTTGGTCTCCTACTTTTAAATTGGTGGGCCTCCGTCCACGATCATATCTTTCCCTAACCTTTTCATGAGACACTTTAAGATTAGCCTTAGCCTTCTTCCAAAGATCTTTAATGTTATCAGGATCTATTGTCTCAGGTAGAATATCACTAAGAGACCAAAGGTTAGAGAGCGGCGTGTTGGGAACAAACTTGAACATCAAAGAAGCTGGAGTAAATTTATGGGATTCATGAACCGCCGAATTCAAAGCAAAAGCTAACCAATGCAGGGACGTGTCCCACCTAGAATGATCGTCGTGATGATAGGCAATAAGAGCCGACCTCAGATTACGATTGGCCCGTTCAGCTAGAGATGGTTGAGGATAGTAAGCAGAGGTAGTCACATGAGAGATGGACAGATCAAAACAGAATTTACGAAAGAGATTGGATGTGAAAGCTTTAGCATTATCTGAAACAATATATTGACACGGACCAAAAGAAGCGAAGATGAAATTTAAACAAGAAATGGTGGACTGAGCGGTAGCCAGCTTAGTCGGAAATAACCAAGAAAATCTGGTGAAACCATCTACACACTCCAAAATGAATTTGTTGGCGTTTCCCTTTGACTGGGATAAGGGTCCTACGTAGTCGATATAAAGACGTTCCATGAGGCGCGACGCTTGATGAGAAGACAAGAGCCCTTGCTTAGTGGACATGGAGGGTTTACCAAGCCAACAAGATTTACAAGATTTTACTAATTCACGAATTTCGCCGTCCATACCTTTCCAGATGAACATTTCTCGGATCTTTTCTCGAGTTTTGAAGATGCCTAAATGCCCCCCTAATGGGGTCTCAGGGTAGTACTTGAAGATCATTGGTACAAGAACAGCTGGAACTACAACTTTCATCTTTTGATCATGCCTCGACGGGCAACATAAAACACCATTCCTCAATACATAAAGGACGACATGTTCCCCAGAAGAAAGCGTTTCCATGATAGGGGCCAGCACTGGATCTTCACGTTGATACTTTTCAATATCCCTAAGTGACATGGGAGCATCCGTTAGTACGGCATTTACGCCGGCAGGGATGGACTCGGGAAGTGAACAACAGTCTTCCTGTTCAAGGGGCTCTATATCATTAGAAAACATACGGCGTAGTCCGTCTGCCACAACATTTTCAGTACCTCTAATATGCCTAACGTCAAATTGGAAGGCAGAAATTCTGATGGCCCAGCGGGCTATGCGACCAGTACGACGCGGCCTAGCTAAGACCCAGCTTAAGGCTTGGTTATCAGTCTCCAAGTCGAACTTGACATGTTCCAGATAGAGGCGGAACTTTTCTAGAGCAAACAAGACAGCCAAACCCTCAAGTTCGTAGATGGAATACTTGGATTCTTGGGCCGATAGTGTCCTAGATGCATAGGCGATGGGTCGCCTCACTAGTTCAGTCTCTTGAAGAAGGACTGCTGCCACCGCCGACGATGACGCGTCGGTTTGGACGATGAATTTCTTCGAGAAATCAGGCATGGCCAGAACAGGGGCATTACACAGAGCTAATTTGAGATCTTCAAAAGCGGCTTGTTGAGAAGGCCCCCACTCAAATTTGATGCCTTTCCTACGTAGAAGGTTCAAGGGCGCCGCTCTATTAGCAAAGTTGGGAATGAATTTCCTGAAGAAGTTCACCATGCCTACGAACCTGGCAATACCTTTGATGTCCTTGGGAGGTTTGAAATCACGGATGGCCTGTGTTCTAGAATGATCGACTGCTACACCATCGGGCGACACATTATGCCCTAGGAATGACATGGAAGGTTTAGCGAAGGCAACCTTGGACAACTTCACCGTTAACCCTGCCTTACGAAGGCGACTCAGGACCTCTTTCAGATGATCTAGATGTTCTTCAAAGGTCTCAGGAAATACGACATCATCAAGATTGTGGTATAAATACTCAAATTTGATGTCGGAGAAGGCCCTATCTAGCAGTCTCGTGAGCACAGCTGCTCCCGTGGTGAGCCCGAAAGGCACTCGGTTTTATTCGTACAAGTTCCAATCTGTGGCAAAAGCTGTCAGGTGTTTGGATTCCTCTGCTAGCGGTATCTGATTATAAGCCTGATTAAGATCTAGGATGGTAAAGACCTTAGCTTTACGAAACCATGAAAACAAGAATTAAGGTCGGGAAGGGGCACAGATTGTAACACCACCTTCGGATTGAGAGCCCTATAATCAATCACAGGCCTAAAACCACCTTGGGGTTTCGGGACTAGAGAAATAGGCGAAGAATACGCCGACTTACAGGGTCGAATAATACCATCCTTCAACATCTGATCTATGATTTCCTTCAAAGCTTTCATTTTAGGAGGAGATAGCCTATACGGCGGAAATCTAACAGGGATTGAATCCGTCACCTCAATCTTGTATTCGATAAGATCAGTTACACCAAGAGTATCAGAAAAAACTTCTGGAAACGACTGACACAACCTGCGAATACTATCAGCCTGCTCCTCAGGTAGATGTCTGGGTAGGCGAAACAGATGAACATGACACAGAACTACACTTTAATAAAGGGATATTGAATTTACTATCAAATTTGAAAGTGCACGACTTGCTCTGAAGGTCGAGCACTAGACCGGTGTGAGACATGAAGTCCGCTTACAATATAATGGAGCAAGACTAGTGTTTAGCCACCAACAGTTTAACCTTCCAAGTAAATTTGGCAATTCTAATTTTGGCATACAGAAAACCTACAATTTCTAATGGAGAGGAGTTTGCCGAAACATATTGAACCGAAGACCAACAAAACTCAGGAAGTTTACAAACAGATTTCAATTTGGAATACCATTCAGTCGAAATAATGGAACAAACACTGCCTGAATCTAAAAGAGCAGTTACAGGCTCATTATTCAATTCAATTTTGAGAAATGGTATAGGTGCGGGGGTGTCCGCCGCAATCCTAAGACATTCTTTGGGACATTCAAATCGTAATGTAGAACAGTTCTGACTTTTCCCTGAATATTTGTCGGATTTAACCTGGGCTGAGCCTTGAAAAGATGAATCTGCCGACTCAGCCGGAGCCACTAGTCACTTATGATTGTTGGTGGAAGTTGCCCCCGAAGTTGAGCAGGAGGGAGTGCTGTTAGCATTAGGACAGTTCTTGGCAATATGGGAAAAAGCGCCGCATTCAAAACAGCCTTGGGATGACCCTGCCCCATTCCTTGTCCCACTAGATTTAATTAATGGACACTTGTTCCGAAGATGGTCGGGCGACCCACAAGCATAACATTTACGGGCAGTGAAGGTTCGGCGAGGTGGAGGCCGAAAATGACTAGAGGATGGAGAGGGTTCTTTCGCGACACGCAAGGTGTCGGCGTATCTAACTCCTTCCGCTGAGACAGCCATAGCCTCTAACTCCGCAAAAGTTTGCGGACGCGACGCAAAACACAAGTAGGACCTGTAAGATGGGGAAATTCCTTCCACAATAGCCTGTACAATTTGATCTTCTGGAAAATGAAGAGCAAACACCCTAGTATAGAACTTGATGTCTTGGATGAAGTCTGCCAGGTTTTCATCGAGTCACTGTACTCGGTTGTAGTACTTTTGAATTAGCGATGACCTAGCTCGAGCGGGGATAAAATTCGCCAGAAGGTGTGCATGAAACTCTTCAATAGTTGATTGTTCGGCAATTGCCCTAACTATCTTGTCTGAGAGGACACCAATGGAATAAGGGTAAATAATTTGAAGTATTTGACTCGGAGAAAGAGAGAAAACAAGTGCATGATCCTGAAACTCAACGAAAAATCTTAGAAAAGCAATACCATCACTGGTGGAATTGACTGAAAATTTCGAAATACCTCTAAGTAACATTGCTAACGGATGGGGAAAACTGCTGAAGCCAGGTGACATAGTAGGTAGAGGCCTAAGTGGCGGAGAAGCAGATTCAGAAGGAGCATTATTCAACACAAAGGGTGGAATGGATGTGCGACGAACGGACTCAGTTTCTAATGGTGCAGGCGTTTGTCGGACTTCTACAGTTTTCCTACTTTCTTCCCCCGTGGGAGATTGCTCCTCGCTGACAACGTTTACCAGAGTGGGTTGGTCGGTTTTGGGGGGGACTGCCCCAGTTAACAATAGGCTAACCTTACTGGAAAAATCAAAAAGGTTTTCGAGAACAACACTAGCTTCCTTCCTTTGAATGTCATTCAACTTTAGAGACAACAGATCGTTAACTCTATTAGAAAAATGAAACAATCTAGCTTGCACACGTTTAAGCTGATTAGGTGATGGATCATTTTCTTCAAAAAAACTAACTACAGATGCTAGCTCAGTGGTATTATCAGTGATCGTGGAGAGAGCGTCGTCAATCTCTTTCTCTCCGAAAGTGGAGATAGAAATAGTCAAATCAAGGGACTCTTTAAACTTCGAGGTATCGGCCGCAACCGTGCCTCCAGATTGAATATTTCTAATTGTTAATTCATAGATCAACTCCTCCTTGCGCAAATAGCCGGGATAGAGGACATCGCGAGGGCCGGGCATGATGACAAAATTTTACGAATTTGGAAGAATAAAAAAAAATGCCAGCGACTGAAAAGTTGTTAGAGTTCAAAACAAAGCAAGTTTAGCCGTCAAAAGGGCTAAATTGAGACACATTCAACCACGCTCTGCTACCACTTGTTACGGAGATATCCGTGGTAGTTAGACGTGAAAGAAGGTGCGGGCTGGAATAGGTCTCAACTACAGAAGTTCGAAAGATGAATTAAAATTTCAACAAGGTTATATTTTCAAAACTTAACAATGGTAACATAGAATTTGAAAACGTAACAAGTCAACAACAAGCCAAAAATCAAATACAGAAAAATTACAAGTGTTAGAGGATTATTACAAGGTCAGGGCTTCGAGCCCCACAATCACAATCCTTGACCTATTAGCCCAACTTTACCAAGCTACAAAATTGAACAAAGGGGCAGAAAACCCCGTCATGCCAAGGAGCACTTGCTCCAAATTACAATGTTAAGCCTCCTAGAGGCACACAGAAATAAAATTTAGGGAAGAGCAGACTCGCTCTCAAAGTTCAAGCCTATCAGAGGCCACAACGAATTTTACTTCTATCTGCCTTCAAGGCACACAAGGAAACAGGGGTATTTAATACCCAATCTACAGGGCCTTCGCAATGAAAATAAAACAACAGGTTAAGTTACTGGCCCAAAATACAGAGAGGACTGGAGGCGTGAACTTGCACTCCAAATACACTTTTAAAACCTAAGTGGCTCTAGGCCGATACACAGGGGCTAGTCCCAAGCTCGGGAGGTGACCCGTATGAGAAAACTTTAATACATTAAAGAAGAGAAGAAACGGATATGAAAACGTAGTCACCTCAATTTCAAAAAAGAAGGGGATCTCGAGAGGGTACAGCACTCTCTATCCCCGCTTTACAGTAAAATATATTTGTAGTTTTTACATAGGCAGAAGAGGAATTCACATTTTAAAGTGGTAGGTTACATATTAAAAGGTTTCGAACCCTCCCCGAGAGTTAAACTGCTGAGCTAGCAAGAAATGTAGATGTTAAACGGCCATTACCTTCTTGAAGAGCTGCTGCTTGAAGCAAGAGGCGCTTCCCGCCCCCTGCTACATATCCACACACTGAGTTAGATGTTATACTAGTGGCCCCGAGACAAGAAAATCAGCAGTTTTTATACCCTCGTGGAGAATTCGAGACCTTTCAAGAATGAGTAGACACACCCCCTCAATTTTATTGGGTCGCTAAAAGTTATACATCAACATCGAAGAAGAAAGACACTATTGGTCAAAAATTAATTACAGAAATTAGTGATTGGTTAAATTCAAAACAGGTAGAAAGAAGGGTTTAATGTTGCCAACCCACAAACCACAGAACAAAATTTAGTAAAAACAAAACTTAATAATACAAAATCTCTTCAGGAGAGTACATTCCATTACACCAGAGTGTATTACCATAGTTTTTGGTAGAGACATCTGTTAGAGAATGTCCACACTTCTTGATCCATGAAAAACAAAAGCAAATCAAAAACACTCAGTGACATCTTCTGATAAACCGTAGAATTAGTTCAGTTGTAAAGTTCAGAGCTTCTCCTGTACAGGAGTTTCAATTGGCGCGAGATATGAATTTGCGTCGTGGAGGTGCAATTATTATTATTATTATTATTATTATTATTATTATTATTATTATTATTATTATTATTATTATTATTATTATTATTAGGGCCACTTGAGATCTCAACTGTTCGCCTTCTTGCGGGCCCACAAGGTTTTCATTCTTTCGGGATGTGCTTTCTTCCATGCATCAGAATGGACATGCTTCAGTCCAGTTGGGACTTTTCCTTGGTGAATCTGTCTAAGTTTGTGTTTGAGTTGTGCTCGGAGTTGAATGTCTGTTTCTAGGACTCCATACTTTAAAAGATCCTCACCGATCTCCACCAACCAAGGAGGAATCGTTTTGAGACTTCTGAAGTAGGAATACAAGCGTTTACAGATTCTTTCAGTTGCAGAGTTTATTAAGTCATTATCAACCAATCAGATTACCTAATTACGGCATTTTTTAAATCAGCCACCCAAACCCTCCTTATACAGTTGTGAGTTCGAACCTGAAGTGTCAATTCGGATCGGGACTTTAAGAGTGCAACGTTAAGTGAGGTGTCCTCCTAGAGGCCGTCGAACGAGGCTGGGGCTAGTTATGGTGTAGCAGTGGCAGTGTAAGGTAAAACAGAACTATCACCTAGCCATGTGAACATTACGTACGTGTCGCAAATGGATTATTCCAGCTTTCCCCTTAGCATGCTACTGTTGGGATTTTATTCTGTCTGTTAGGACTTAGAATGTACATTTTCTAGGCAGTCTACGGACATATGCAAAACCCTCTTGGGCACCATGCAATTTAAGGACGCACAAGTTTGTACCCTTGTTTCCCTTATTCACTTTTTTTTGGCGACTTTCTTTAGCTCTATTTTTCTTTGTCCTTTGTTTCTGACTTGAACTTACACCTATCTTAATCACCAAGTAGCATGGGTTATCTTCTGCGTCACTGAGCCTCATGTCCTATTAGAGTTCCTGAGTGGATTCAGCATCCCTTTCATTTTGGTCTCTTACCGAGCTCGATAGCTGCAGTCGCTGAAGTGCGGCCAGTATCCAGTAATCGGGAGATAGTGGGTTCGAGCCCCACTGTCGGCAGCCCTGAAGATGGTTTTCCGTGGTTTCCCATTTTCGCACCAGGCAAATGCTGGGACTGTACCTGAATTAAGGCCACGGCCGCTTCCTTCCACTTCCTAGGCCTCTCCTATCCCAACGTCGCCATAAGACCAATCTGTGTCAGTGCGACGTAAAGTAAATAGCATTTTGGTCTCGGCCTTTCTGTTAACCGTTTATTTTTTCCTTTTCTGCGCCATGTAGTATGAGCTTCGGCTCCTGTTATATTCTGTGTATTTAGATCCTACTTTGTGTCTGGCCTTCCTATTTTGAATAAGGGTAGCGAGTGTTTTATTTTACTAGGGGCTTTACGCCGCACCGACACAGATAGGTCTTATGGCGACGATGGGATAGGATAGGCCTAGGAGTTGGAAGGAAGCGGCCGTGACCTTAATTAAGGTACAGCCCCAGAATTTGCCTGGTGTGAAAATAGGAAACCACGGAAAACCATCTTCAGGGCTGCCGACAGTGGGATTCGAACCCACTATCTCCCGGATGGAAGCTCACAGCTGCGCGCCTCTACGCGCACGGCCAACTCGCCCGGTAGGTAGCCAGTGTAAAAGCCTGATAAGCTTCTAAGTGTTGTAATAGATTCCTAATGAACTCACATTTGTAAATAAGGTGGCTGTTGTGTGAAACTGTAGTCCAGGGTTAGATGCCCTCCTGAAGTGTTATAGATCAAAAGTGAGTTGTATTACTCTAAGTGAGGGTTGGACTCCCCATCTTCTGAAATAGCTTCTTTATTTTGTAGCTAGATCCATGGATCTACGTTAAATAGGTATCCTTTCATTATACTGTTTTATTTGAAAAACTAAAGACTGCTGTTCTGTTCTAAGAACTGGGATGATCTTCTGACCCAATTAAGTCGTAGGAGTTTTATCTAGTGAAACTGGGATCTACTCTGTCCCGAGTTGCGCTTTTAAATAAGCTTCAAAACCAAAACCAAAACCCCATGGCACTACAACCCTTTGAGGGCCTTGGCTTACCAAGCGACCGTTGCTCAGTCCTAAGGCCTGCAGATTACGAGGTGTTGTGTGGTCAGCACAACGAATCCTCTCAGCCGTTATTCTTGGCCTTCTAGACCGGAGTCGCTATCCCACCGTCAGATAGCTCCTCAATTCTAATCGCGTAGGCTGAATGGACCTCGAACCAGCCCTCAGGTACAGGTAAAAATCCCTGACCTGGCCGGGAATCGAACCCGGGTCCTCCGGGTAAGAGGCAGGCACGCTACCCCTACACCACGGGGCCGCCTAATAAGCTTCAAGCTTGCCTGAAAAAAATATTTTTTATTTTTTTCAGAATGTATATATTGTTCAACCTTTGTTGTTATCTAAAATGTTGTCACCCTTGATATCACTGAAAATGATTATTACTTACCAAGGAAGAGGAAAGGAAAGAAAAGTTTCCAACAAATATATTTTTCAAAAGTTAATGTTTTGTGCATGCTTTGTCCAGTGTCCTGGCACTGCCGTTTCGTTCCATCTCCTGCCAAGGGTACCCCCATAAAAATGATGATGATTATTATTATTATTATTATTATTATTTTGTTATTTAGCGTATGATAACAATAACGTATATACAAGTTATGATAATAGTAGAAGAGAGATACCATGAGATCACAAGATCGCAATATCGGTTTCAAACACAAATTCAAGTTGGAAATCCACCGGACGGCTTCAGTGAACGTAAGATGAAGACCTGTCAAAGTGCCATGGAAAGCACAATGACCTCGATAATGTTGTGACATGGACAGTAGGCAATGGTATGATGATAAACGGGGTTAAAAGCCAGGTTGTGATTTTCACAAATAGTTTGAGTTTTAATTACTACGTTGATGGGGTGAAAGTTCCTTTTGGGGATCAATGTAAGTCTTGTGGCGACAATGGAATAGGAGTGGGAAGGAAGTGGCTGTGGCATTAATTAATGCGAAAAACGAAAACCATCTTCAGGGTAGCCGAGAGTGGGGTTCGAATCCACCGCCTCCCAGATGCAAGCTCACAGCTGCGCGCCCGTAAACGCACGACCAACTCACTCGGCAATTATATTATTATGAATAGGTCTATTCAAATACACACACACACACATATATATATATATATATATATATTCATTTTAAACAAAATGAAAATTTAACGATGACTGGTGCAGAAGCAGGAATAATATTGTTGGTTTATTTCTGTCCACTTTAGAGTAACCATTAGAAATCGTGCGTGTATTGAATATTACATTTCTGAACAATAGCTACTTCCAGTTTGGTATGTATCTGAAATTCATTACGACTGTAACTTAATGCTAGAATGTGAGAGGGAGCTAACTCACACACGGAACTGAGAAATTTTGAATTTTGCGTTTGTTTTATTACATGAAATCGAGCACAATAAAAGTAATATTTTTTCATAAACAATATTTTAAAATATATAGGAAAATATAAAATTTTAAAAATCGGTTTATTTTGCAACAGTCGAATTTTCATCGATTACTAGTTTTAAAATGCAGTTAGGTTCAGATTTGCTTCAACAGGAATTTCTTGTTACATTTAAGGTTTACGAATAGTGTCTGGGGCTCAAGTCACACCGACTCTAAGCAGCCATCTGTCTCCGTCAGTCGTGTTGACAACACTAAAACATGTGACAGCAAGCGCGTGTGCTATTGGCTATCACTAGCTGACGTAATGATACGGCGTGGCTTAGCTCACTCTCGCACTGCAAGACTTGCACACAGGGATATTCCAGAAATTTCTTTTGTACAGTGAATGAGTGAAAGCGAATAATAATAGTTAGGTACTCATATATTGTGGGATAATAAATATATAATAGTAATATCCAAATATATCAATTTGTGATTTAAATCCCTCTCGCACTGTAGTACACAATTGAAAAAGATGTGTCTGGGGCTTTAAGTAAGCGTACACACTGGGCTGTCATCCTTTTTTTTTACACTTACGAATGTTGTTCAGATGCTACTTTTTTCCTCTTCTCTTACACTCTTAACTAAAGCTACCCCAAGTCTACTTCACCCAATGATGGTGCGGGTTATACTGCCCGAAGGCAGGTCCGAACCTCCGCAGATGTGTTCCTGAGCCGGAGTTTACGTGCGGTAGGGTGGCCAGTTCCTTTCCGCTCCTCCATTCCCTTACCCCTCACCAACAGCGCGTGGCAACCCACCCAACTCCTGACCACGCCCAATGTTGCTTAACTTCGGAGATCTCACGGGATCCGGCGTTTCAACACGGCTACGGCCGTTGGTCACCCAATGATATGGAATGAAATTACCCAACCAAAACGTTTTCAAAGGATGCACGCTGTCTACTTTTGACAGGGAAATAATAATCGAAATTATCTTCATTATTCGTAGAATGAAGATATTTTTATGAATTTTGGAATGCAATTTATTCGACAATTATTACTAATGAGTAAGTTTAAAGTCAAGTCATTAGGTGATTTTATTGATGTGTAAATGTGTAAAATGGTAAATAAAATTTCCAATCTATAAAAAGATAAAAAGTGTTTTATTTCTCAGGACTATTCTAACGGTGCGTCGTGGTATTGTTTCAGACGAATTCGTCCACTCTGCAAAATGAAAAGCGGGCTGCGTTCGCAGGGGCGCCGCCTCGTCACCAGAACGTGGCCACCACATAAATCTCCAGCCAGCACAAGCTGTCGAGTTTGTCTACATTACCGTCCGCCGACAGGAATAGAGGCGTGGTGTTACATCAGCATGCACGCCTTCCCCATATAAATCCTTTTATCATTTCTAGCCAGCGAGGTGGCTTTCAACTGCTTGGACGCATCTGAGTGTTCTGTGGAGTTTTGAGAAATGAAGCATATTCGAGTGAAAGGAAGATACTACATTTAAATAGCGTCATAGTTTATCATAAAATTTATAACGCAGAAAAGTGGAGTCATAAAGTTTCGGGTACACGTTAATATAGAATATTTGTGTGATGGCGATTATCACTTTAAGATGACCTCTTATTTTAAGCAGTCCTCCTTCAACTATATATATATATTATTACGAGGTAAAATTGTCTATATTTTTTATGATTATTAAACATTGTTATATTTTATAACCTAATTTATTCAACAAATGTATAAAAAAGTAATGAAGTGTATAATTGTTTACAGGGAAGATTATAGAATGTGAGGTTTACATTTATTTATAAGACAACAAAGGAATTTAAAATAACGCTGTTAATATTTATTATTCGCTAATCGGCCAACTTTATTCAATTTTCGATTGATCTAGTAGGTTTTCACTGTATCGCTGTGTCCAGAACGGCGTTCATCTGACTACTTTGCACTAGCTGTCAATTTCTCATCCCAGAAAGTCCCAAAAGTCACAATACTTGTTCTGGAAAGGTCTCACTTGTGGGCGTCATCTGGTCGTAGGTCCGTTTCTTCGAGGTCTTTCGTGACGTTAACGTACCAGAGAATACATTATTGATGTATAATAGCAAGGATTAAAAACTCGTTCTGTCCACCGAGATTCGTCTGTCCGTCGTAAGTGACCGTAGAAGTGGGAAGGTTGTAGTTTCGGTTCCTACTGGTGTCCGGTTGGCAATTTTTGTTCTGTACGTAACATCTCTTCAGTACGTACTACATAAACGTAACACGACCTAACAGGTTGAATGTCAAATACGAAAATAATAATTGCATTTGTTTTGCATCCCATTAGCTATTTTTGTGTTTTGGGAGACTCCGAGATGCCAGCATTTTGTCCCGCAAGTGTTCTTTTATGTACCGCTAAATATACCGACATGAGGCTGGCATATGTGAGCACCTTAAGGCCACTGGACTGAGTCGGGAAGAAAACTACCAACTAGGGTTCAGAAATCCTGCGCTTTACTGTCTCAGCTACTCAGCTCGGCATTCAGTTAACTCTTTCTTTATTTTTTATCTTTCTTTCTTTCTTTCTTTCTGTCCTTCTTTCTTAATGATTTTACCCTTCCAGGGTTGGTTTTTCTGTCGGACTCAGCGAGGGATCCCTCCTCTACTGCCTGAAGGGCAGTGTCCTGGAGAGTGAGACATTGGATCGGGGATAAAACGGGGGCGGAGGACCAGTACCTTGTCTAGGCTGCCTCGCGTGCTATGCTGAACAGGGGCCTTTTGGAGGGATGGGAAGATTGGAAGGGATAGATAAGGAAGAGGGAAAGAATCGGCCATGGCCTTAACTTAGTTACCATCCAAGAATTTGCATCGAGAAGAAGTGGGAAACCACGGAAAACCACTCTGATGATTGCTAAGGTGAGAATCGAATCCTCTCTACTCAGTTCGCCCTCCAACCAGGCTTAGTGGACCCCGTTAGAATTTCGTAGCAGAGGCAGGAATCGATCCCGGACCTCCGGCGGTGGCAGCTGATCACCCTAACCTCTACTCCAAAGAGGTGGACATTATTATTATTATTATTATTATTATTATTATTATTATTATTATTATTATTATTATTATTATTATTATTATTATTATTATTATTATTATTATTATTATTATTATTGTACCGTTAATTATCACTGGCAAAACCTTCAGAAGGTGCGGCCTCCATAGGATCTGGACTTTTCGAGGATAGGGTACCACCCAGAGGGCAAGAACACTGATACCCGAGGAAATCAGGTTAACAAAGTTTATTAAACAAAATAGGTAAACACCAAGAATAGTAAAAAAGATTAAAATATTTAAGCACCAACATCACTCAGGTTCCTCCGACACGTGCCCTATTGTAATTTACAGGGATCCAGCCCTGTTCACAGTTCATCACCAAAGAACGGTGTAAAAGATAATTCTAGATCAGGGTTATTGATAATACGCCACCTCAGGTGGCTCCAGGAGGAGCGCAAATTTCCTCTAACATAACATACTATACCTTCATTAAGGGACGCTTCTAAGCGCCTAAAACTCCTAGGGGAGTTAAATACATCATTCAACATATACGTATATACACTTATTTTCAACTACCAAGGGGACAAACTCCCAATAACTCAAGCTGCAGTAAACAGACCCAAGGGGTTCACATATACCTTACGATTTGGAAGCAACTCTGCTTTTATAGTACCTTGAAACAACTTCAGCGCCTATTCAGTGGTTTACAATCAAAATTAATGTCCTCCCATCGTCTGTCAATATTAAGCAAGTTTTAGGTGCTTACCTCCCATACCCCTAGCGGTCCAGGGTTCGAAGGCGGATGCGTGAAATGCTCAAGTCAGAGAGCGAGGCAAGAATAACACTTGCTCCCAGCCAGGCCGCACGGCCTCGCCAAGAGTCGCCGTGACGCGAGACCACGTGACGCAAGGCGACACGGTCAGGCTGCGTGAAAAGAGCTCGGCGCAACGCAGGGGTACGGGAGGGAAAGCAAAGGGGAGGCAGCACAGGCCGGGCCGTTCCCAGGGCGGAAAAAGTTCCTTTACCCTGGGACCATCATTTAGGAATAATTTATTATTATTATTTGCCCAAAGGGACAACAACGGGCGAAAAACACAATAATGCATAAAAGTTGAAAAACATTAAAACAGACACCATACATAGTATAAGAGGGGAGGGAATATCAAATACATGGCTCATTATTATTTTTTTTTTTTGCTAGGGGCTTTACGTCGCACCGACACAGATAGGTCTTATGGCGACGATGCTCATTATTATTATTATTATTATTATTATTATTATTATTATTATTATTATTATTATTATTAAGGTGTAATCTGTGGAACGCAGAGGTGAAAGAAGGTGCTGGTGGGAACGGGTCTATCTACGATAGTCAATAATTTAAAACTTTAAAATAAAGGTTATATTTCTATTAAGATATTCAGTTTTAACAAACTCTTCACTTGATGAAAGAACAAGATTTCAGATACTGATTAATTTTGGTATAAAACAGAAAAAACCAAAAATTGGTAATTTACAATCTTGAGCTTCAAGCTTATAATTTACAAAGGTCCCAACATCGCAAATGTTGCGTTTAGTTAGATAGATAAGGAGAGATATCTCCGAAAACACAATTTTCAAGAGCACCTTGCTCCAACGGTTACAAGTTACGGCCTTCCAAATGCACCGCACAAATATCTATTACATTACCAGAAAGGAACTTACATGCTTTACAACTTCTACCTAGGGGACTGCGCTCCCAACCCTTACAGCCTGATTAAGGCAACCTTTAAGTTTGCATTAGAGATTAGAGCTTCTTTGCTCAGTAAAATTACATTTCTAGGCCTCTCTAGGCACAACCTACCATTTACAACACCATATTAATTATCTTTTAGATTACACAGGGGTATCTATTACCCATTCTACTGGGCCTTCGTGAAAAAGAACAGGTTAAATTACTGGCCCAAACTCAACAATGTATGGAGGCATACACTTGCGCTCCTAGAAAACCAAGGTTAAAACCGTACTTGGGATTGCAGCCCGATGATGCAGAGGCTAATCCTGAACTACTGAGGTGACTAGATGGAAAAGTTAATTTACAATTTACAAGACAAAGGCAGTTACAAAATCTTAGTCAGCTCAAGATTAATAGAAAGGGAATCCGAGAGATAGAAAACTGGTGGCCATTACCTGGGCTGATGTTCTGCCTGCCGAAAAATGAGGACCCCCGTCTCCTCTTTTAACACACACACTCAGTAATTCGGCTGAAAAATAAGTACACCAAATTTTTGATTGGTCAGAACCCAAGCTGGCGGGATTAGAAGGAAGTGTTGCAAACTTTGAAGTATCAAAAATAATGAAAGTCAGTTCGGTTGAGAAAACCTATAAACACAAAATTTCTTCATATTTATATTTATTCCACTTTGCACCAGAATGCATTACGTCAGTTCCTTAGTAGTGAGCCGAACTAGGGAAAAATTTTCTTGCCATGAGTGGGCGACTACCTTTTTCCTGAATCGAACGCTTAGTCCCGCGGCGTCTTTCTCCTTTCGAGCTCTACGAGTGCGTAACATGTTTTTTTTCTTGCACCGTTCTTATGGGTGACTATTTATCTAGAGCCGTGCTACAGTGCCTATCTCACCTTTCGGTCCTCCTCGGCAATCAAGAAAATTCAATGTTCGAACAATATCTCAGGGAATAAGTTACATCAGCATTTTTTTTTTACCGTGAATCCGACTGGGATTACCCTCTCTACCTTTCATTATATACGAACATCGATTGGAATATTTGGTCATGAAGACTCGGTTTCAAACTCAATTAATTACCATCATCAGGTAAGATATTACCTTAAATTAATCTTATAATCTGTAAATAATATAAAATGACTTAAATTCTAAATTATTAATATTTATTCAAAATTATATCATATTTTCGGATGAGCTAAATGTTTTCTAAATATTTTGTATGTACATTGGTATTTCATCCAAACAGAAAAAATCTTGAAATCGTCCTTGAAGTCCATGATCATTAATCAAAAACTACCTCATTATTGCCTATGGTCTCATCCTACCAAATAAATCTTCTCCTAAAATTTTTCATGGATTAAGAGTGTTTGATGAATTCATCCTGACTTATTATGAATTACAATCTATTTTCATATTCTCATTCTCTTATTAAAAAAAATTATAATTGTATAGTTCTTTATGTTGACATTTAGAAATTAATTAGATTAATGAATTAGCTTGAAATTGTGTAAATGACACAACAAGAGTAAAATAAAAGTGAAACTCTTTTATGAATAAAGTCAAATTCTCGTGAAATATAAGATTCTACTGTTAAGTTCCAGCAGAATGTCGAGTTCTGACATACATCCAGTTTCGGTTATTGATATTTTACAAAGTTTCAAACTTAAGAATCCGAGAATATTTTTTTTTTTAACTTTTGGTAAGTAAGCTTAATTATCTGTCTGGGCTCTTCAACTAACTTTATCTTTCAGAAAACACACGCAGAATAAGAAATGTTTCATGATTGTAGCTCGTAATAGCTACCTACGTTAATATATATATAAACACACACACACACATATATATATAACATTATTCATGACTAGATGTGATCAAAATATTCCTATGAAACCTGTAAAATCTTCAAGATAGACTCAACACCTTTGCATTCAGGTTATAATATGTCGCACCGCTTAATAAATTCAATTATATGTTTGCAATAAGTCAAGGAATACCTTAGATGACAGTTCCTAAGCCATTAATAGTGATTAGATAACATTACGATGACACTAATTTCATACCTGCCGACACTAATCTAGTGTTTCAGCTTAAATCAACTTAAATATCAAATAGGATGTGGAAATTTTCTTTGAGGTTGCCATAATAGCCTGAGTTGTAGGTTAATTGAGATTAATTTCTTATGACCATACTTCATTAACATCCTGTAAACCCATCTTCAATTTGCCAATGCGTCACATATAGATTATTCGAGGTTACATCGCTTTAAGCATTAAATAAAACCTTAATTCTACACTACGTTACATACACTCTCATTAATTACTTATACGTGAGATTCTTTCCTCAAACGACCTTCCATTTATTATCATTCCCCAAACAAATATTCAAGGATATCTATTATTTATTATTCGCACTCCCTATCTCATATTTTCATCATATCCTTACATCACCGTATACATAAACTTCATTTGATCTATTCAATGTAACGCTCGATTTGAATAATTCCATATCCCAATGAAATTACAATATTATGGATCGACAACATCTATTTCTGACAATATGCACTTGATTTGTCAAAATATATATATAAATATAACCCATATTTACTCACGTTTGGCAATAAGTTGGTATTAATGATGACCTTGGTAACCTACGATTCGATATGCATTACCGGTATTTACTTACTCCAAGTACATTTGAACGGCTTGATTATGGCATAACTCTTTGAAAATCGACTGACAAGACGTTATCATTGTGCTTCATTGGCGAATGCGACATTTCCTACATATGGAAGTTCTTATCTGCTTTTGAAGATTACCAAACACCTTCATCTGAACAGCACTATCAATACGTTCGCGATGAAACTATCTTTATAAGTCATCTCTCGAAGATACATCGATCCATTCCTTACATCAACACAACCAACAAATTATTACATGATACTACACAAATATCTACTTTTGAAAAATACAGCTTTTAAACTTATCTTATTCTGCCTGTGTTTTGGGCTGGGACTGCTGTAATTTCGTCCTCTTATGTGGCGATCATCTCTGGTTTATATCTGCGGCATCTCCGAGTCTTGATCGCTGGACTTGTGTTGTCGGGCAAGGCCGGTTCGGTTCCCGTCTGTCGCCAATCCCATCTCCATCTAGCAGGCCATCACAGCGTTTTCACGTACATGCATGAAAAACATAGACAAATATAACATTAATTCCACGGTCTCCATAGTTATAAAGCCTTCTTATATTCTTTAGGATCTTATGAGAAGAATATGATGACGTAAATTCAACTATTGCAGTTTTAACAACACGAATGGTGGCTTAAATACTGTCAGGTTAATGTTAAAATGCTTCAAGATATCATTTTCATAGAAATCTACTTCAATAAACTTTCATCGATCCTCAGTTCAACCCTGCTTTCCGTTCAGTCGTCTTCTTCATCTCATGCAGTGTAATTTGCCTATGACCCTATATCTTTACGAGAAATATAGCATTTGGACTTCGTATTTTTGTTAATTCTTCCGATAATTTTAGTATCTTCTCTCTAAAATCTGCTATTTCTTTATACAGTAGCTTCTTGAAATCTTCTGTGTATATTCTTCCTTTTTACGATTTTCGAGTGTTCCTACTGTTTTGAAGCCACCTCATCAGAGGTCCCGAGGGACCAATGATGCTTTTTAGCCCGTCGACCAATTAAAGGCCTTGAGTGCTATTTCTTAGTAGGATGTTAAATGGCATAATGGTAGTGTGGAATGTGGAGTTTTGTAGGGGGGTCGTAACTGACCAGAATATGGTCTGGGGGGGTGCCCAGAAGGGCGGGGGTTGGGGAGAGGCGTTGGTTCTCTAGTTAATAGAGGCCAACGAAGAGCAGTATCGGGTGGGTGGTCACCCATCCAGTAGGTGACCACGCCCAATGTTGCTGTCATAAAATGTTGTTGGGGATAAACCTAATTGTAGGGAGGAAGGTTAGGGCAGTCTGAGTGGGTGGTGATGTAACACGTGGTGAGGAGTTAAACATCTGGGAACTGGGTGTTGCTTGAACTGGGGGGGATTAGTTGATAATCAACTGGCGGCTTGGCATGGTCTGGTTAAGGGACGTGAGTAGCTGGATGAGGAGAAGGTTGAGCAGGTTATTGTTGTCAAAACTTGAGGTGTTGGTTGAGCGGAGAAGAGGCTGAGGGGCTGGAGAGGTGTGTGTGTGTAAGTGTTGTGCGTGTTTGTAGTGCGCCTTGATTGCCTGCTTTAAGTAGGGGCAGCCAGGATAGGAGGCTGCGTGACTGCCTTCACAGTTAGCGCACCTCGCCTTGGCTTTAGGTAATGTGCAGACAGTGTGGCGGTGAGCGCCGCCACATCTGTTACACTTCGTAGCCTCTGTGCATGAAGCAGCAGAGTGGCCCAGTTGCAGGCAATTGTAGCACTGTGTAATGAGTGTGGAGGGGCGGTGGCGTGTAGGTGTCCTGTGAGTGTTGGGTGTTGGTGGGGGTTTTAGCCGGGAGACAGGTTTGTTACGCCTGCTCCCAGTTTGAGTGTATTTGTTGGTTTATAGTGAACTTTTCTTATATCACGGTTACCTGGATTCCGTTTGCCTGTATATTTTCCCTTATGTTAGCGGCCACATGGATTCCATTAGTCTGTATTTCATTACTTCGAACTTTCTGCCGCACGATTTACGGAACTTTACCGCTATTCTCGGCAAATGACCATTTCAATTCCCTGTTATTTTTTTATAAAAATTTTATATTTAGGGCAATGAAATGGTACAGTAGAGACATCTATGGAGAAAAGTGCGAACTTCCTGTGATACACCAAAACAAAATAAAGAAATCCAGCCAATTTAGGCAACTTTAAAATAACACATTACTCCATCATTTATTAGTGTCCGGCTCCATGGCTAAATGGTTAGCGTGCTGGCCTTTGGTCACAGGGGTCCCGAGTTCGATTCGCGGCAGGATCGGGAATGTTAACCATAGTTGGTTAACTCCCCTGCCACGGGGACTGGGTGTATGTGTCGTCTTCATCATCTTCATCCTCATCACGACGCGCAGGTCGTCTACGGGTGTCAAATCAAAAAGACCTGCATCTGGCGAGCCGAACTTGTCCTCGGACACTCCCGGCACTAATAGCCCTACGCCATTTCATTTCATTTAGTAGTGACATCTTTTGGTCAACGTCCCAACTTCTTGTACTAGATGTTTCCATTTTTTATATGATAGTCAGCGTTATTCAAGGCGCTTCATTTAAAAGTCCGTTACAATTATTATTATTATTATTATTATTATTATTATTATTATTATTATTATTATTATTATTATTATTATTATTAGCATGATCGTCACAATTATCATAAATATCCATGGTTCAGAATTTCCTTTAAGCGGGGTTGCTATTGAAACTCGGTGGAGAACTACTAGCCTTCCATCGATCGAAATGACCGTGAGGTTAGGAGCGCGCGGCTCTGAGTTCTTCATTCGGGAGATAGTGGGTTCGAACGCCACTGTCGCCAGCCCTGAAGTTGTTTTCCGTGGATTCCCATTTTTACGCCAGCCAAATGTTGAGGTTGTACCTTAATTGAGACCACGGCCTCTTTCTTTCCACTCCTAGTTGTTTGGTGGTGGTGGTTATTATTGTTTTAAGAGGAAGTACAACTGGGCAACCATCCTCTATATAACACTAATCAGAGAGAAAATATGTAAGGGGTCCGACACTTCGAAAAATGAAGGTATCGGCCAAAGGAAGACACGGGCCACGAAGGGCATGAAAATGAAAGACTCTGTAGCCCTCGCAAACCTAATAGCGTCGGGGTCGGAAAAGAAAAAGAGTTGACCAAAGAGGTCGGATAGGATAGCTGAAAGTGAGCAGCCTGGCACAAGCAATAGAAAGGAATGCCAGGAGTCAGGTAAGGGCCCCGTGGTTGCCAACCCACGCTCCAAAGTTCAGAGCCCCTGGGGCTTCTTAGTCGTTTCCTATCTCATCGTTGCCTGAAGATTTATCTGTGTCGATGCGAAGTAAAGACAGAAACAAAAATAAAAGAATTAGCCTTCCGATTTTTCTCTATTATTGACCCTTTAGTCCACCTCTGTGGTGTACTGCTTAGTGTCATTAGCTGCTACCCCCAGAGATCCAGGTTCGATTCCCGGTTATGCCACGAAATTTGAAAAGTCGTACGAGGGCTGGCACCGGGTCCACTCAGACTCGGGAGATGAACTGAGTAGAAGGGGTACGATTCCTACCTCAGCCATCCTCAAAGTTGTTTTCCGTGGTTCCCACTTCTCCTCCAGGCAAATTCCTGGATGGTAGGCCTACCTAACTTAAGGCCACGGCCGCTTCCTTCCCCCTTTCTGGTCTATCACTTCAAATCTTCCCCTCATCCCCCACAAGGCCCCTCTGCAGCATAGCAGGTGAGGCCACCTGGGCGGGGCACTGGTCCTCCTACCCAGTTGTATCCACAACCCAATGTCTCACGCCCCAGGACACTGCCCTTGAGGTGATAGAAGTGGGATCCCTCGCTGAGTCCGAGAGAAAAGTCGACCCTGGAGGGTAAACATATTAAAAAATAAAGAAAGGAGGATTAAGTCTTAAAAATCTATTCACTACTTTTCTCAAATGCATTTCACTCCTAGCGAGCGAAGTGGCTCTTTTTCCCAAGATAACACTTCTTGAGGTTCACCTGATGAAGTGTATGGTATAGGGAATTTGTCCTAGTGATCTTACCCTTACTGAAACTACCTTGATGCCAAATCTCTCCTATTTCAATTTGCCAGAGACAACCTGTGGATCATTTTCCTAATCTTCTGGATGTTCTCAGGAGCTGCGATTGCTATGACGATCCGATATGTCTTGTCTACTGGTACAGTAACAAGTTGGTTGTAACTTCTTGTTCTATTAGTCTGCACTTTCCTGTTCCAATATACACTGACTGACAGAGCAAATGCAACACCAGGAAGCAGTGGTTCGAAAGGGATGAATGTTGGGGAAAAAACAGAGACGGCACGGACGAATAATTGATGTTTATTTCAAACCGATATGCAGGTTACACAATGCGCACGGCATCGACTCAGTAGGATGTAGGACCACCGCGAGCGGCGATGCACGCAGAAACACGTCGAGGTACAGAGTCAATAAGAGTGCGGATGGTGTCCTGAGGGATGGTTCTCCATTCACTGTCAACCATTTGCCACAGTTGGTCGTCCGTACGAGGCTGGGGCAGAGTTTGCAAACGGCGTCCAATGAGATCCCACACGTGTTCGATTGGTGAGAGATCCGGTGAGTACGCTGGCCACGGAAGCATCTGTACACCTCGTAGAGCCTGTTGGGAGATGCGAGCAGTGTGTGGGCGGGCATTATCCTGCTGAAACAGAGCATTGGGCAGCCCCTGAAGGTACGGGAGTGCCACCGGCCGCAGCACATGCTGCACGTAGCGGTGGGCATTTAACGTGCCTTGAATACGCACTAGAGGTGACGTGGAATCATACGCAATAGCGCCCCAAACCATGATGCCGCGTTGTCTAGCGGTAGGGCGCTCCACAGTTACTGCCGGATTTGACCTTTCTCCACGCCGACGCCACACTCGTCTGCGGTGACTATCACTGACAGAACAGAAGCGTGACTCATCGGAGAACACGACGTTCCGCCATTCCCTCATCCAAGTCGCTCTAGCCCGGCACCATGCCAGGCGTGCACGTCTATGCTGTGGAGTCAATGGTAGTCTTCTGAGCGGACGCCGGGAGTGCAGGCCTCCTTCAACCAATCGACGGGAAATTGTTCTGGTCGATATTGGAACAGCCAGGGTGTCTTGCACATGCTGAAGAATGGCGGTTGACGTGGCGTGCGGGGCTGCCACCGCTTGGCGGCGGATGCGCCGATCCTCGCGTGCTGACGTCACTCGGGCTGCGCCTGGACCCCTCGCACGTGCCACATGTCCCTGCGCCAACCATCTTCGCCACAGGCGCTGCACCGTGGACACATCCCTATGGGTATCGGCTGCGATTTGACGAAGCGACCAACCTGCCCTTCTCAGCCTGATCACCATACCCCTCGTAAAGTCGTCTGTGTGCTGGAAATGCCTCCGTTGACGGCGGCCTGACATTCTTAGCTATACACGTGTCCTGTGGCACACGACAACACGTTATACAATGACTGTCGGCTGAGAAATCACGGTACGAAGTGGGCCATTCGCCAACGCCGTGTCCCATTTATCATTCGCTACGTGCGCAGCACAGCGGCGCATTTCACATCATGAGCATACCTCAGTGACGTCAGTCTACCCTGCAATTGGCATAAAGTTCTGACCACTCCTTCTTGGTGTTGCATTTGCTCTGTCAGTCAGTGTGTTTCCAATACTGATTATTATAAATCGGTTTGGATGGTATCTGTAGTGCAGTATATGATATGTGCCCAAACATATCCACTGATAAATGAGTGTCACCGTATTCATATGGCTGGGTTTACTCAGCGTGATAGGACAGAGCAGCCACTAATTATAAAGTGTCCTGTATGTTCTCTGCGCGCGTTACATGTTATTATATTTATTATTATTATTTCTTCTTTCTTCCTTAATCTGTTTACATTCCAAGGTTGGTTTTTCCTCGGACTCTGAGATTGCATCCCACCTCTACCACCTCAAGGGCAGTGTCCTGGAGCGCGGACTTTGGGTCGGGGAATACAACTGAAAAGGGGACAGCACCTTGCCCAGGAGGCCTCCCCTGCTATGCTGAACAGAGGCCTTGAAGGGGGGGGGGGAGATGAAAACATTGGAAGAGGGAGAGGAAGAGGGAAGGAAGCGGCCTAAGCCTTAAGTTTCGTATCATCCCGGCGTTTGCCTGCGGGAGAAGTGGGAAACCATGAAAAACCACTTTGTGGACGGCTGAAGTGGGAATCGAACCCATCTCATCTCAGTTGACCGCCCTCATTCCACTTTTCAAATTTCGTGGCAGAGCCTGGAATCGAAACTGGGCCTGCGGGAATGGCAGCTAATCACGCTAACCACTACACCACAGAGGCGGATATTATCCTTATTTTTCTTATCGTGCAGCTTATTCGGTAATGGACAAGGCATAACCTGTTTAAGTCTATAACAATATGACTGTCTTACGCTATCGTCTGCTAGTTATTGCCCGCAAATTGATTTACTTTTCTCATCCGTGTACTGGTCTTCCTCGTGGTCTTCGCAGTTTTCTCGGATTCCAATGCAGAACAACTCTTCTCCATCTCGTATCAGAACATCTGACAAGGTGCTCTGCTCACTGCCATTTCAGAGTTTTCACTTCTCCAATTACGTATGTTAATTTCGTTGTGGAACGCGTATTATTTTTTTCTTTTGCGAGTTGTTTTTTACTTCGCACCGACACAGATAGGTCTTATGGCGACGATGGGAGAGGCTAGGATTGGGAAGGAAGCGACCGTGGCCTTAATTAAGGTACAGCCCGAGCTTTTGCCTTTTTGTGAAAATGGAAGCCACGGAAAACTATCTTCAGGGCTGCCGACAGTGGTGTTCGAACCCACTATATCCCTAATACTGGATATTGGCCGCACTTAAGCGACTGCAGCTATCGAGCTCGGTCGTGCATTATCTGCTCCCTTTCGATCTTTCCTTGTGAAATTTAGCATTTATATTTTCAAGTCTCTCTACCATGTCTTTTGGTTTTAACTGATACGAGGGTTGGAGCATACTGAAAGTCACAGACACGCCCTCCTTTAAAATCATGATTATGTTTCCAAAACATTTTTTCTCACGCTTGCACTGTGGTACCATGTGATGGTCATATATCCTAGAAGGCATGACACAAATAGTACACGTACACTGCACGAGGTACCACGCACATGGTGATAGGACTACAGTGGTGAGTCAGGCTTGGTGCAGAATTGGTGTGAGAAGGCAACTTCAGCGCTTCGGGTAGGAAGGACTTGAACACGCGTCATACTAACCTAAAATGTCTCCGTGCGATTTTGACGTCATCTCGAAGATGAAAGAAGTGTGTTGTTAAGTGGTGATCTGTCACTCCAACTGTTCTTGAGCTGTGAAGTGTTACGTCGTGATGTAATTCTCAGAATGCCTCCAGTGTAGAGGAAAGAGTATTTATGTACGATAATTATGTGAGAACAGAGTTTTGTAGGGAAGTCATTAGGCGATTTGTAACACGATGTCCAGGTGTTCACCCTCCACATAGAGAGACCATGTGGAAACTCGTAAACAATTGAGAGGAACAGGTTCTCTACTCGATAAGAAGCGAAGTGTTAAAATAATATTCTTAACGAGGAAAAATTAAAAGAAATCGCAGAAAGATAAAATCCCTAAGAACACTTGGACAAGAAGGCGGAGTTTCGAAGAGCTCAGGATGGCGGGCTAGGAAAATGTTAAATTTTAAACAACATTGAAACCAAAGAACCTATCCGGAAAGAAATAGCTTCAATCACGTAAGACGAACCTAACAGTGTGAATTGAAGTTTCCTTAGACGATGCCAGAAATACGTGGATGCAGGAGGAGAAAATTTCCAACATCTCCTGTCATAAGGTACGAGCTTATTTTCATAATTCTTATTTTCTTAATTGTAGTTGTTGTCTCATGTCTGGCACGTATAATGTGAGCGAAGTGCTGTCCTTGCTGCTATGTCGCGGAGCGGGGAGTGATGAGTCAACGGAAGGCAGATAAGCTGAGCGCGCCTGCCGGCCAAGCGATGCGAGAAACTCGCTGCACTTGGATTGTTTACTGTAAAGGTTACTTGTACCCTCTGTAAACAAACATTATCTAGTACAAGGATTACATGGCAGATTGTTTCCTCTCTTTATATCCTACACCTGGTATACCTACTCTGCATTGTTCATACAATACACAGCACCTTATTCTCCCCACTTCCGTCTGTATATTTCCATTTCTCTGGTACATTATTCATGAGGGAAAACAATAGTTGCCATGACTTATGCCCCAGCTCTCGTAATTAATTCTCCAGTTATTCATAATAATTCAGTTCGCAGTTATTTACCTTGGATATTTCAAAGAGTTTCATGATAATACTGTGATAATACGGGAACTCAAAATACAAGTTGTGAAATTCAACAACAACTGTTAGTGAGATACAGATTGTTCTGCAAGTAGTCAACTTAGAAAATCTTTCTTTTTATCTTATATTTATTTATTTATTAACAAAGCACTCTTTTACATACAACATAGGAATAGGAATACCAAAAACAAATATAATTAAATGTTTTTAAATGAAATAATGAAAAAATAAACCATTGTCTTCCTTCACACGTGCGCTGAAAACTGTTGACAGATTTTACATGTCATGTTGTCAGTGTGTATTTATAACATCGCTTGAATTTGACATTCACCTGTTATACAATTTTAATCATTCTCTGTCAGCATTGATTATAAATAATCATAACAATTTCCTAAAAACAGTCAAAGTTAATCCTATATAATGTAATCATTACTCGCATACTGTGCTTCAACTCTAACAAGCTGTGACTGACGGCTATTGGACACTACTAAAAGATTGTTGAAGAGGGGATGCTAAATTGGACGAATAATCCCCCCTCCTCCTTGGATCAGTGGTAGGGAGTCTGCCTCCATATCATAATATTGTGGTTTCAAACCCCAGAAAATGTAATCAGACGTTTGAAGGGAAGGAAATAAGTCCACTTGATACTCTATGTCCTATGATGACTGCATGCCATCTTTGGTTTAGCCGACTCAATTAATGAAAAAGGCTAGGTCAACCAAGGAAGATCCAGATTAATTTGCAATTCGATACAGTAAAATTAATAATGAAAGTTATTGGATTTAGGTCCCACTAACTACTTTTACGGATTTCTGAGACGCCAAGGTGCCGGAATTTTGTCCCGCAGGAGTTCCTTTAAGTTCCAGTAAATCTACCAACACGAGGCTGGCGTATGTGAGCACCTTCCAATACTACCGGACCGAGCCAGGATCGAACCTGCCAATTTGGGGTCAGAAGGTCAGCGCCTCAACCATCTGAGCCACTCAGCTCGGCACCGTAAAAATGACGCAGAGGTTGCCTGCTATACCCATTCAAAGAGCACGTTTGAACTTGTTCGTTGGCCTGTTTGGTTTCGCCTTCTTATGCCCCCAATATCTCTTTATGCATGTACTGTGTTGCATCTTACGTTCTGTGGAGCACTTACTAACATTTTCGCCTCCTTGTATTTTGTTTATTGTACCGGGCGAGTTAACCGTGCGGTTAGAGGCGCGCGGCTGTGAACTTTCATCCGGGAGATAGTGGATTCGAGTCCCGCTGTCGGCAGCCCTGAAGATGGTTTTCCGAGGTTTCCCATTTTCACACCAGGCAAATGCTGGGGCTGTACCTTAATTAAGGCCACGGTCGCTTCCTTCCAACTCCTAGCCCTTTCCTATCCCATCGTGGCCGTAAGACCTATCTATCTGTGTCGGTGCGACGTAAAGACACTAGCATTTTACTTATGGCCGATTATGCGTAGCCTCTCTTTTTAGGTTTCTCCACGAATTTGTGCTTGGGTACTAAAGGCTCCACGACCTTCTATGATGTCGTCCGTGGTATTCATTTCTTGGAACTTCGCCTTAGTTTATTTTACCCAATTTATTTTGTCCTTCTTTGAGTTGATTACTTTAAATACAGTAATGTTTTGTTGGGCCTGTCGCTGTCAATTCTATAGATATGACCATATAATTTCAGGCGTCTCTTGCGTACGGCATCTGTGAACATGTCAGATAATGAGTGGAAATCCGCTGTTCTCCTCTTAGTCTACATTCCATTTTCTCTCGGGGACTATACATTTTCCGGAGAATTTTCCTTTCTTGCTTTTCTTCTTCATCATCCGTTTACCCTACAGGTTCGGTTTTTCTCTCGGACTCAGCGAGGAATCACACCTCTACCGCCTCACGGGCAGTGCCCTGGAGCTTCAGACTCTAGGTCGGGGGATTCAACTGGGGAGGGGGACCAGCACCTCACCCAGGCGGCCTCTCCTGCTATGCTGACCAGGGGCCTTGGTGGGGGATGGAAAGTTTGGAAGGTATAGACAAGGAAGAGGGAAAGAAGCGGCCGTGGCCTTAAGTTAGGTACCATCCCGGAATTTGCCTGGAGAAGTGGGAAACCACGGAAAACCACTTGGAGGATGCCTGAGGAGGATATCGTACCTCCTACTACTCAGTTGACCTCCCGAGGCTGAGTGGACCCGGTTCCATCCCTCGTACCACTTTTCAAATTTAGTGGTAGAACCGGGAATCGAACCCGGGCCTCTGGGGTTGGCAGCTAATCACATTAACTACTACACCACAGAGGCGGACTTCTTGCTTTTCACTTTCTATAATCTTAGAGTGATCTCCAACGGATATGGCTTCTGAGGCGTATAAAGCTTCCGGCAAAACAACTGTCTTGTAATGCCGTAATTTTGCCTTATAACAATATACGATTATTTTTAATATTATTGTTGTTATGGAATTTCCGTGGTTCGCAGAGGGATAAGAAGCGTGTTGGTTGAATGGGTGGCCAAGGAATAAACTAGAGCAGAATTTAACACAACAAATTTGGAAGTGCATATTTTTCCTTTCCTTTTTTCTCGTTTAAAATAGATAGATAGAAAACCTGAATGAATAACAACCAAATATAACAGTTTATTAATGCGCTTGTCAGCTCTAACGATAACAGGGTTTTAGAAGTCCGTAAATCACGTACAAAATTTGAAGCGATTATCAATTTGTTAATTTACATAGAAAAGGGCATTATTGCCCTTGACAGATACAAATATACTACAAGAGTAGGTATTGCTCCAAGAAGTTACACCACTCAGGAGTCGGAGTTCCAAATACCATAGTCTAGCCCCGCAGAGGCAATCATTTCCCTTGCTATACGGACATAATGCAAGGAAACCCATCGGGTGACTTCAACTTCAGAGTGTTCATCAATTACTCCGCAATTACAGTGACACTAAGCACTGTTCCTAAAGAGAACCAAGATGTAGAAACAGTTACTGAATTAACAGGGGCATAATTGCCCATACTAAATGGCCTTAATGACAAAAGAAAATGGTTGCACATAACCGGCCATAAACAAAATGCAAGGAGGCGTAACACCTGCACTCCTCGAAATTGTTAAAACCCTAAGTGGGCTTATGGCCCAATGATACAGAGGATGCTACACCGGCGTGACTAAATGAGGCGCATTAATGTTAAAACAAGATTTACGAAATTGAGAGGTTTTGAAAACTGTAGTCACCCCATGCAAGGTTGAATGGGAAACGACAGAGGGTCATCACTCTTTGTTCCCTTGCATTACTTATTTCCCTGTAGGGAATAGAACAGATTCCTCAGACTTGATGAAATTTCTACATTTAAACCACCAGTTTTGAAAAATTACATTTAAAAAAAAGAGAGGTTGAAACCTTCCCCTCAAAGTACCCGCAGGAGCTATCTAGGTAAAGTCTGCCATTACCTAGAGCCGCTGGATCTTCACGCAGGCCTCGCCCCTGCCTCGCTAAGTCACGTCGCACTCCCCAAACACTGGAGCAATTCAGACAAAACGGCCCGCAAGTGCCCTGCTTTTGTAGTACCATAAGGGAAAGATTCCAGAACTCTTTACTGATAGGCTGGATTCCTGTACATACCCTCGGTTTTAATTGGCTAGAGAGAATATTTCCAAGTTTTCGATCGGTTGATTACAATCGAGGAGGAACCAGCTGAAGTCTTGACAACATCGGTGCATTAAAAATCAATCCTCAGAACCAGGTTTACAAACTTCAAAAATAAACATGACTCTATGCAATAATTAGAGTACAGCCCCCACGAGAGGGAGAAAATAAATCGGTGGTGGAGACATCTAACTGGTTTCTGGGAGTTCACAAGTTCCAGTTTGTTTACATAGATGGCCTTAGAGAAGGCGCGCAGTTTAAATAGCCGGGGAAATTATTATTATTATTATTATTATTATTATTATTATTATTATTATTATTATTATTATTATTATTATTATTTATTACTCGACGAATAAACGGTAATAAAACCAACATGTCTTTTCCGTGACTTAAGAAACTCTACTTTCCTCACAGTGGACAAACTCCTGACTTCCTAACGAGAATGCAGGTATTCTTGTACGGGTTTGCTGAACTGATTTCGAAGTAATCTGCTTCAGAATTTAGGCTGATCAGCAACATGTACCGGCAGCTGTTCACTATTCGTTTACTTTGATAAAATTATTATTCAGTTCATATCGCGAATAAGCTCAACAGCAATTACCGAGCAAAATAATAAACTGTAAGGTAAATAACACTGGTTCCTAAGTCGACTTGCTTCACTTTGCCTTCCGATAAAATGGCTATCTGTTTTAGTATTTTCAGAGATCCCAACTTTCAAGAAAGGCAAATAGTAGTGCGATTGATAGGGAAAAGGGGTAAGGGAGATCACGGCGCGGATCTCTTCGTGATCTCAATAAATGAGACATAATTGAAAATTCAACATACAATTCACCCAGATGTAACATATTTAGAAACTGATTAACAGATGATCTCCAGTACCTATCTGAGTGGAGGTTGAAGGATCATTCTTTTGCTATTTGCTTTACGTCGCACCGACACAGATATGTCTTTCGGCGACGATGGGATAGGAAAGGCCTGGGAATTGGAAGGAAGCGGCCGTGGCCTTAATTAAGGTACAGCCCCGGCATTTGCCTGGTGTAAAAATGGGAAACCACGGAAAACCATTTTCAGGGCTGCCGACAGTGGGGCTCGAACCCACTATCTCCCGATTACTGGATACTGGCCGCACTTAAGCGACTGCAGCTATCGAGCTCGGTGATCATTCTTTTAGTTCAGTAGTGTAGTTGTCCCCTTAGCAGGATGTAGTTCCTGTTTAGTAAAAGTACAGTGGTGACATGCTTTTTCTTTTGAAGTCATGTGCATCCTCTGCACTAAAGAGCACTAAATATTTGTGTGTTTTTATTAGTACTAAAATTCAGTCTTGCTCTTCCTCACCGAATTAAAAAATATCCGCTGGAGAATTGCTATAAGGTACCAAAAAAAAAAAAAAAAAATAGCCATCATTAGCTTACTCAGAGAAGGGTACTTCATTATTACTGAAGCATCAGTGATCTTCTATACTTCAAACCAAATTCTTTCGGCCTTTTCATCAAATTGGAAACCACTAAATTCTGTTTCCAATGATTCAATTTCTTCTGATGACAGAATTTTAAGAAACAAGTCAAAGTTTTGTGGATAAGAACTCCTGTATTTCCTCTGGAACACATCACTAACTTCAGCATGCTCGAGAAACTTCTTCGTAAATGGTCATTTGTTGACAATATATTCACATGTTTTTTTTTATAGAACTGTCTGACGTCTGAATAAAACTTTTTCAACGTAGAGAAAATACCCCTCTGTAAGTCCTTGTTTGCTCCAATGACCAACACACTGTCGATTATCTGTAACATAGCACAGCCAAATTTCACACTAAGCAAATAACTATGGGACACTGAAAACAAGGATTCTCACAAAGCGAAAACTAAAGTCAGTAAAAAAAGTATTTGCTTTGAATGAAGTTTATGAATAAGTAGTGTTGGAGCAATACATTTAAGGAGTTGAGAAGTGGAAGAACAGAGCAGAGAGACAAAAGGTAAAGCTTAGTAAATGGATTTTCAAAGTGTTCCTTAACTTTGAAAAGTTCTGAGTTAGCCTTGTCACAATCTGATTCACAGAAGAGCATTTCAAAGGTTCCACTCTTCTAAGACCGTTGATATACACCGTAGAACAGGTTGGAAACTTACTTCAAAATTTTGTGAGGCTTTTCACAAGGGACACGCTGGCATAGATTTAAAGCATTTTGCCTCTTTGAACTCTTCAGCAAATAGTAATACATGACGGTTAAAAACTGCTCAATATTAACATTTACTAGAGCATTACACATCCCTTTTGAGCAGCTATTGTCAGTGCACAAGACAAGCACAGTCAATCACGCGATTATTAAGATTTTCTTTAGAAATACAGGAACTCACACCTTTCAAAACAGCAGTCACAGTACTTTGTCACATGCAAAACCTACGCTGCTATCTAATGGAACCCCTCTCTCCCACAGTTCATTACCCTAGACATCCAATATTCGTTTGCATGTATTGTAATGGATTCCTGAATTGTAAGAATTATCGTTGATATTTGCATAGTTTTCCCAAAGAAAAGCGACACAACTAATGGGTAGAGCTTTTTGTTATTAATATCGTTACTGCCGTCTGTTGCCAAGGCAAAGGTTGGGAAGTCAATAATTAGATTAACTTTTCCTCAACCGTAGAAGCAGAGTTTTAGCTAGCGCTCCTGTTTTTGTCCTCGCACAGCCGTACTTTGAAGCAATTTTCGAATCAGGATTTTTTTCTATTGGCTTTACGTCACACCGACACAGATAGGTCTTATGGCGACGACAGGATAGGAAAGGGCTAGGAGTTGGAAGGAAGCGGCCGTAGCCTTAGGAAACAATTTGTTGAACAAACGTCCCGCATGGCCACTGCAGGCTAAATTTTTTTTTTTTTTTTTTTTTTTTGCTAGGGGCTTTACGTCGCACCGACACAGATAGGTCTTATGGCGACGAGCAGGCTAAATTAAAGTTGTGTTCAACAAGAAAATTCGTAAACAACTCCACGTATATTACTGAGCTTTCATCTTCCGAGGATTTATCAGAAATGGTTAAATTTTTGTTTGTGTCCCTCTGCTTGGCTGGGAAAATTTGGGAGCAAGGAAACCAGATGCTCGACTATGTGTAATGTTTCGAGCTGTCAGTCGAGAATGGCATTAGGCCCTAGTAAACGAATAAACTTGAGCGGAGCTTCTAAAAGTAGGAAATATCATAACATGAAGATAAAGTTGGATTTCTTGAGGACAAATTGGGGCAAATATGCATTTATAGGAGGAGATTATTATTTTACGTCGCTCCGACACAGAAAGGTCGTATGGCGACGATGGGATAGGAAAGGGCTAGGGGTGGGAAGGAAGCGGCCATGGCCTTAATTAAGGTACAGCATTTGCCTAGTGTGAAAATGGGAAACCACGGGAAACCATCTTCAAGGCTGCCGACAGTGGGTTTCGAACCCACTATCTCCCGAATACTGGCCCCACGTAAGTGACTGCAGCTACCAGGCTCGGTAAACAGCGTTCTTCACCCGCCCCTTCCAATGTAGTTTTATATAACCCACAATATTCATTCCGTCCTGAAAACATCTGTCCTGCCAGTATGCTCAGACAACACAACCGGATATCCAGGTATTTACCGCCTCACCATTATAGGACGCCGTTATGATATAATTGCATTAAACACTGGAAGACATGCGTGTGCCTTCTAGATCATATGAACCTGACACGCCAGCGAAACACTAAATTGATATTATGACCGCAATATACCTAATAGTTGCTATAAGCTGCGCAGTGTTGCGTACGGAACCGTAGTATCGTTGGTAAAGGCGTGGGGGAGCGGACTTGCATGGCAGATGGGAGGTTCGAATCCGCGGCGCCGATTACAAACTGTTGAAACATTTGTATTCTACGAACCGCACGCAATGCAAGTTCAATACTAGCTTTAATCAAATTGTGCGTGAATGAATGTGTTTGTTGCCATAAAAGGGCCCGGTGTCCAATAGATCGTCTTGCGCGCTGAAGTGTTACAGGTGTAATTGATCGGCAGGCGTCCGCGATGAGTTGGCGGAGCTGGTCGGGGTTTTCCGGCGCTTGAGTGTAAATGACGTTCTTCAAATGTCGCCACAAGGAGAAGTCTAAGGGCGTTAAACACGGTGATCTGGCGGACCAAGAAACAGGACCTCCTTATCCTATCCATTTCCCTGGCAGTTCCTCGTTTAGATGGTTACGACCGGGCGAGTTCGCCGTGCGGTCAGGGGCACGAAACTGTGAGTTTGCATCCGGGAGATAGTGGGTTCGAATCCCACTAACGGCAGCCCTGAAGATCGTTTTCCTTGCTTTCCCAATTTCAAACCAGACAAATGCTGGGGCTGTACCTTAATTAAGGCCACGGCTGCTTCCTTCCAACTCCTAGGCCTTTCCTGTCCCATCGTCACCATAAGACCTATCTGTGTCTGTACGACGTAAAGCAACCAGCAAAATAAAAGGATGGTTACGAACGGCCAAAGTCGAATGTGGTGGAGTTCCATCCTGTTGCAACCACATCGTCAAACGATCGTGCAAAGGCACATCCTCGAGCAGCAGTGGGAGATCCTGACACAGAAAGTGCAGGGAGCGTCGGCCCGTCGAGTAGACCTCAAAGAAATATGGTCCAATCAGGCGATCCAACAAGATTCAACACCAAACATTCACTTCCCATCGTCTTTGATGGGCCGCCCGTCGCACCCAATGAGGATTGTCCGGACTCCAATAATGCATGTTGTTACGATTGACGTTCCCATTATTGTGCGCGATTCGTCTGAGAACAAGACACTGTATGCTATACGAATGCTGCATCATTGTCCAGCCTGCCTAATAGCCACCGACAAAACTTCATTCGAGCTTCATAGTCCCGCCCATGGAGCTCTTTGTGTAGCTCAAGATGGTATGGGTGAAATTTACCTTCATGCAGTATTCGCCATACAGACGGCTGGCTGGTTTTCACCTGTCGTGCAAATTGCCCTTGTATTGATGTATGGATCATTAAGAGCTGCCTGCAGAACTTCCTCTTCTCTTTCACCCGATGTAACGGGCCTATCGAGGACTGGTGGCTGGTTGGAAATCACGCCTTCTGTCCTTAGACGTCTTGCAACGCGGCGAAACGTCGTAGCAACCGTGTATCGCCTGTCGGGATACCGTTCGTGGTACAGAATGCCTCGCACGCGTTTTGTCTTGCTTCCCCATAAATGAGGAGCATGTCAAGGTACTCCTCTGTGGAAAACATTCCAAATTACAGTAGAGATTTTAGTACATTCAAGCCCTAACCAGCGGAGTATGCGCAGAGTTCAAGATGAATGACAGCGTCATTCTTCTGTTTGAATGTGACAAACATGGGCTTATGTTTACGTATGAAGACATCATACCGATGCAAAAATACTTGAGCGATGCAGGAATCGAACCGCTACTGGCACATTTTGTCGATCACTAGGCGAACACCTAACCACATCCGCTACGCTACACTACTGGAAACATGCTGCTAGTATGACGAGAGGAAAGTACATACGCCATCCGGTTCGGTGCTAACGACATTAACTACTGCACTATTACCTAGCTTTATTCGTTGATTCCTCTCTTTGTTGTCCGCCTCTGTGGTGTAGTGGTTAGTGTGATTAGCTGCCACCCCCAGAGGCCCGGATTCGATTCCCGGCTCTGCCACGAAATTTGGAAATTGGTATGAGGGCTGGAACGGGTCTACTCAGCCTCGGGAGGTCAACTGAATAGAGGTGGGTTCGATTCCCACCTCAGCCATCCTGGAAGTGGTTTTCCGTGAGTGGTTTCCCCACTTCTCCTCCAGGCAAATGCCGGGATGGTACCTAACTTAAGGCCACGGCCGCTTCCTTCCCTCTTCCTTGTCTATCCCTTCCCATCTTCCCATCCCCCAACAAGGCCCCTGTTCAGATTAGCAGGTGAGCCTCGCTGAGTCCGAGGGAAAAACCGTCCCTGGAGGGTAAACAGATTAAGAAGAAGAAGAAGAAGAAGAAGAAGAAGATTTCTCTCTTTGTTATACCCCGTCACGTGGTACGACACATTAAGCCTAACATAGTTACATGGTAAAGAGACGTTGCTACATGATTTCAAGGCGTCATATTTTACGAACGGATGAACATTTCGCTAGGGTTTAGAATTGTGTGCAAAATGTGCTCACTGAACATTAGTACCATACAGTACGCCTGAAGGGGAATAGCACCCCTATAACAACGTGCACGTTAGTTGGGCTGCAGCAAACGATATTGAATGGGGCTGCTGAATCACACTGTATAGGACGAGAAGTTAGGAATAAATTGTAATACATTATCAAGGGAAATGTTCGATGTATTTCCAAATTCTTTGGAAACGTTTAAGGAAAAGCTAGGTAAACAATCGATAGAGAAGCTGCTACCTGGGCGATGGCCCTCGTTGCCGGATGCAGAGTGGGTCTCAGTCCACAGGTGACTATGGCTGGTCCGTAGTCCGACAGCTCTGCACTCCGAACGACCAGCCGTAAAAGGAAGTAGTGGGCACGGCTCTACCGTGGCTCTATGCTTCTGTACTCGGGAGACGGAGAGGGTTTGGTCCCTACCGTCGGCTGTCCTGAGAATGTTTTCCGTAGTTTTCCGTTCTCCTGCACTAAGGCGAATGTCGGGACAGTTCCTAGTATAGGACAAGGCCGCCATCCTTCTCAAGGAACCGGTTAATGAATAAATGATAATGTAATATTGGTGACCCCTACGTGATTCGCTACTTCCACGGCTGTTACTACGAGATTTTTGGCAAGCGGACGCTGGGTGTAGTTCAAGAGATTGTACTTTGGCAACTAAAGTAGTGATTCCGAGCTGTTTTGGGGCGTATCATTAGAAGCCTCAGATTTCCTAACACAATAAAAATCGTGGACGATTGACATGTCCGTGATTTTATCTGCAATGATTGCTAATGTATCGAGGTTTTCGTCTGAAACGAGTAAAATATTTCTTATTGACTCAGGTAATTTATCAAGCTATTACGTTCGAAGTATTTTGGTTGAAAAATCTGTTGAAACTAACGACCGCATTTTTCATAAGAGTCGACTGGGTCGCATATCACCTAGTTCAAGTCCCGCAAGCAATCTTTTAAGTAGCCTATCGTCACTTCCACGATATAATCCCAAAAATCTTTGTCTCGCGAGTGTGTGTTTGTTTTACTCTTCCGAATTCAATATATCGAAAATGTCAGCGACATATTTATGTTAGTTATTTAGTAATGATTTATTTTACCTGGCAATATTAAGGTCCTCAGGCCTTCTCTTCCATCTAACCAGGCACTGAAATATACATACATTACATTGTATCACTTTACAAATATTTAATATTAATTAAGTTAATACGAGAATGATGAGTGATAACGTTAAAGATGGGAAACTAAATAATCAAGCATCTTGCCTTCTCTTTGAGTACCGTTGAGCTTGAACTGCGCCACAACTTGGCGGAACAAAACACCTGGACGTTCTAACCAAAACGGAGGTATTTTAACACTCACCTTGCTAGCTCCTTTCGTATCTTCCTTATTACTTACTCTGAAGTTACTGTTCTCGTTTCCTTGAGACATCATTTACATTAATGTGAAGTCGTATGTTGCACAAGCTGGAATTTCTGAATTCATACTCACAGTCTCACATTTCATCAGATTAATCTGTACCTCCACTAATCACCTCGGAGTCACCAATATTACTTTATCATTTATTCATTCTGGACCACAATCATTTTAGAACTGACTCCATATTATTTTAATCAACTACAATTTATTTTTCTGACGTCACCACGGCAACAGAACAAACACAATCTATCTAATCTCTTATCAATTTTTGATCGTCTGTTTTTTCTTAATCTCGGTGTCACCATGGAGCCGCTACATATTTTGTTCGCGACCTTGTCATGTATAAGAGAAATCTAAATATATTTCCCATAACTCTTCAGTTTCCGCAAGACACTACCCTCATTTGCTCAAACGATAGTTAGTAATTTTCTGTACTGATATGTCCATTCGCTCAAATGTTAATAACGGCTTTTTCTTAGGGATCTCGCGCGTATGAATTTCCTTGTATCGAGTTCTAAGTTCCTATGGTTGCTGGAAATGTATCACAAATTCATGTCCATTTTAAC
Organism: Anabrus simplex; assembly: GCF_040414725.1. NCBI lineage: Eukaryota > Metazoa > Arthropoda > Insecta > Orthoptera > Tettigoniidae > Anabrus > Anabrus simplex. Next base: position 281,876,581 of record NC_090271.1, read on the forward strand.
GTTATATTCACATTTATAGATCACTTCACCTTGACTTTTATTCATTAGATTAAGTTAAAATGTAACGAAAAGAAAGGACAATATAGTCCTTCAACAGTATATGATGTTCGTCGCAATGCTGTAGACGAGAAAGGTCACTTTAATTTGGGTGTTACACGACAAGGGACATAAACAGAAGACAGTTGCCGTGATCATTTTTGCCAGACTGTAAAAGCAGTAGCAATATAATTCCACAGTTGTAGTAAAAACGAGGTCGCGCAGAGCAACAAAGTATGGAGGTTGTAAATATCAAAATTTGATGACCGTGAGGAGGACAGGTTATAAGCAAACAGTAAAGTTGTCGCCAAAGTTTACAAGGGAACATTAAGGCGTATTAGAGATGTGCTTTGTAATGTCGTAAGCATCTCACAGGTAGTTGTAGCAAATATCCGCAGTCACTAAAGTATGGGAGCCCTACATTTTTAATGATTCTTCTAGAGAGTAGTTGTACGGTTGTGAATAATATTTTTGATTTACTGAATGATATCTACAGAAATGTGGTTTCGTGCGTACCAGTAATCAGTTTCCAAGCCAACACCATTATGAAATGGTAGCATGTCAATTATTTACCATTACATTCCTAAGTTCGATTAACGACTGGTTTAGGAATTTCAATTCTGCCCTCCTCGTGAGACAGGTGAAAGGCTCTGTTCCGAGAAGTAGAGGACCCGGCAAGGAGATTCCATTGGTAATATTGTCACACTGACCACTTGGCACTCCAGTATCTGCAGGTCATCTAGGCAGTTGTCGTCCAGATAGACTAGGAATCTTAAAAGATTGGATGAGTCATGGGTTTGTTTGTTCTTAATGAGCTTTATTGTCCTACGAGGTGTGTGAGGAATTACACGAACCTGAATTAATCCAGCATTACTTTTTCATGTTTACCTTTTTCAATCGTTATACTTAGTGCGCGTCTCGGTTCTGGATTATATAGATGGCTGTAAGCTTGCGTTGTCATTGTTTAAAAGCCAGCATATTGTGACTACGAAGGCTCAGACTGTGTGAGCTGGCGCGAGGCTACCAAGCTGGTGGAGACGTGATAATATCGGTGCCGAGGCAACGATGTGCGTGGTACCACATCAAGCAAAACAATACCGCTGGCGAATTGTTGAGACTCGCGGTAAGGAATCTCTTTAGAAGAAGCTCGAAGCTAATTAATATTGGAAAAGGCGTCCAGAATAACCTGGAAATGGAAACTGGGAGAATGTCCATCTGGCTATATAAGGAACGGAGTCGCTAAACGTGAGTCAGTCTTGAATCAACGGCGTGAGTGAGTTACCAGACGGTCGCGAGTCAGTGCACTTGTGAAGATTAAGACAGTTTGGATTACGGGAAGTTTGGCAAAATGTCTAGTGAACTGCTCTGGGAACGAGGGTCTGCTGTAAGATGCTGTGTTTGTGAGAAGGATTTGGACGTACCAGAGAACTGTGTGTTCGATTACGATCATGATAAGTAGAAACTGGGTCGACGTTACGCAAGTGACCTTGTAAGTAACTGAAAAATAGTAGTTTAATAAATTTAGTGGATAGTAAAATATTCTACCTCTCGGAGAAAAACGTATTTTCTTAGGACTGTGATAACCGGCCACATTTGGTGTCAGAAGTGGTGTTTAATCGGTAGCTTTATTCGCACTTGGACATTTCTAGTACAATTGTGAACGTAAAGCTAGTGAGGATGAAATGCAGGTAGAAATTAAAACAGAGGCTTGTCAGACTAATCTTGAATTCAGTGAGGAAGGATTAAAGTCACAGTTAAATCGTCGGGATGGACATAAAGCGAACCAGGAATTACGATTAAGGTAGGATGAGATAAGAGAGTTGTATGAACTACAGGATGGTCAGTAGAATTTTGAGGAAGAAGATGAGTGCACCCTTGGATTAAAATTACGAAGTGAAAACTTGAACGATGAACGTGAAATAGCAGAAAAGCAGTTCAAGCCAATACCTTAGATTGTAGTGCACAAAGTTCGAGTCTTGAGGATATAGGTGTGTGATCTGCAGTGAAGGACGACGGTCCTAGAAATTAGACCGAGGTCTATCAGCTGCTACAGCGGTGCCAGCGTCGCGAAATTGAAACCCACGCGCTTCGACGCGAGTTTACCTTGTTTGACGTTACATGTCCGGTTCCCGATCGTAGCTACATGTTATATTAAAAATATTGAAGCACATGCAACATGCATCATACTTATAACAGGTGTATATGGATTTAGTACAAATATAAAACTAGAAATTAACATGATTATCAGTGTGTGTAATGTCATGCCACCATTCTAAACGAGTAGAACAAATGAATAGGGTCACTAATATAATTCAAATAATATTAGTTCGAAAGGAAATGTTTCTTGTAAAACAGATATCATAATCAGTAATTTCACATTAGTTGAAAATTCAAGTTGATTGATATGTTGTTGAATTAAAAATAAATTGTGAACAACAAAAGGAAGTTGTCGTAATGCGCAGATTATCCTTTATATGGTTGGCAAAATCTCTATTACAGAAAGTGAAAGGTTTGGACATAGATATTTTTGATTTCATCAATGGATTTTATCTTTTATTTACTTGATAAACCCATCTGTTGTCCACGTCGATTATCTGCCAAATTTCTCCACAGATTTCCGGAGAACCCTAAGGCACTTAGAGGTGAGGTCTTTCCTTATAGGCTAGTTGCAATTGTTCATTTCAGGCCTCTCTTGGCTGAGAAAAATGACGATTGTTGAGAACAGGATCTGAACGGTTACTGCCGGGAAATCGAGTCAAGACAGCGACAAGCACGGAAGCACTTCGCCTAGCGGAACCTAACGTGCAAGGCATACTGGGCCCACTGGAAGTGCTAGATGTCAACTACGGGTAAGATGACGAGCATATAAGAGTCGGCGGACGGCAAGAAAAAAATACGCAGCTGGTAATTTCCAGAAATAAAGTAAGGAATTGCTGGCTGAGCTACACAGAGGAAGAACTGTACTGCACCTCAAGGTCACAAAGACCTTGGCTCAGGTCCGGCAACGTTCCTACCTGGTGAACACGAGTACCGATGTCGAAAGGTGGTGTCAAATGTTTGTTAACCGTGTGGTGAGCCGAAGCCTTCATACCCGGAGTACGGCTCAGATGCACAAACAAACAACTTAATATGGCCATTTCCCAGATCGGACGCCAGAAATCGCAACCTGCTTCCAGACGTGGACTACTACACCAAATGGCCTGAGGTCTACGCTATCCGCAATCAGGAAGCGTCAACAGCGACCGACGCTCTGGTAAGGAAATTCTTCTATCGCTTTGGTGCTTCAAAGCAGCCGCATAACGACAAGGGTAAGGACTTCGAATCAGCGTTGTTGAAGGAAGATCTACAGCGTCTCGATTTACGCTAGACTAAGGCCATACCTTCACGCGCAGATGAACGACGTGGTAGAGCGTTTCGCGAAGGCCTTCAAGAAGCATCAAGTTGACAGGCGCAACAGATGGACTCAGGTGAGAGGGTACCTTTTTTTTATTATAGCTTACCTTGAATTCACTCATGAGAAGACAGGCATGGCAGCTGTCAGCATGACCTACGTAAGAAGACAAATAACCGGTGACAGACTAAGCAGGGGAAGTGGTGCACCGGTTCAACGATATCTATGAGTATGCTACACGGCATATGAAAGTAGCTTGCAAGCGGGTGAAGGACGGTCACTATCTGCAGGAGGCCAGCTCGGCAGAATTCCACGACCGAGTGAGGCTATACGAACCCGTATGGACGAACAGGATTTGCTGAAACTCCAGTCGCTTGGGTAAGATCCTTGCAACGTTGTCACTAGGATAATGACCTGATCTACAGGATTCAAAAGTCTCCCCGATGGTAAATGGTAGTAATCAACATAGATCTGCTGGAGTCACTGGAGCTACTGGGGACGAGCAGGTTTAATAAGGGAGTTTCTTGACTATGAAAGCCTAGGGAGTGTGGGGCTGGCGAAAGGCTTCACTGTCAGTGAGAGGTAATACTGTGCATGGCACCAGCAGCGAACAAAACAATACCGCTGGCGAATTGTTGAGACTCGTGATATGGAAGCTCCATATAAAAAGCTGGAAGCCGATTAACAATGGATAACGTGCCCAGATTAATTTCGAAATGCAAGCTGAGAGAATCTTGCTCTGGCCTATATAAAGAATGGAGCCATTGAACTTAACTTGCAATTTACTTCACGTCGCACTGACACAGAGAGGTCTTATGGAGACGATGGGATAGAAAAGGGCTAGGAGTGGGGAGAAAGAGGCAGTGGGTTTAATTAGGGCACAGCCCCAGCTTTTGTCTGGTGTGAAAATGGGAAACCATGGAAAACCATCTTTAGCTCTTCGGACAGTGCGGTTCGAACACACTATCTCCCGAAGTCAAGCTCACAGCAGCGCGACGCTAACCAGTCGGTACCAGCGAACTTGAGTCGGTTTTGAGTCACTCGTGAGTGAGTAACGATAAGGTTGCGAGCCAGTGTGTCTGCGAGGAGCAGGACGGTTTAATTTGCGGAAAAATGAAATGGCGTATGGCTTTTAGTGCCGGGAGTGTCCAGAGCCATGTTTAGCTCGCCAGGTGCAGGTCTTTCAATTTGACGAGTAGGCGACCTGCGCGTCATGATGAGGATGAAACGATGATGAATACGACACATACACCCAGCCCCGTGCTAGAGAAATTAACCAATGATGGTTAAAATTCCTGACCCTACCGGGAATCGAACCCGGGACCCCTGTGACCAAAGGCCAGCACGATAACCATATAACCATGGAGCCGGACTTCATTTGCGGGAATTTCGGTTAACTGTCTTGTGAACTACTTTAGGAAGTAGGACGCACTGTGAATGTCTGTATTGGAGAGCAAGATTTTGACGTGCCAAGGGGCTGTGTGTTCGATGACGATCGCGAGTAAAAACAGTCAAGTCAAAAGTCATCTCCGGACAGGAATGAGGACCGAGGATGTTTGGAAGGTAAAGGCTTCCACCATCCGTAACCTCGGTACATAATGCGGTAGAGGGGTTAGCTCTACGCCCGGCCGCCTTTGACCCTCCGGAATAAAGCTGGTGCTCAATTTTTTGGTGAAGACTGAATGAACCGGGGGCCATGTGCACCACTCGAAGTGGAAATGTCGTTTCTTAAATTTTACGACTTCCTGACGGGGATTCGAACCTCATGATGAGGATGAGATAAAGATGAAGACAACACACAAACCCAGGCCCCGTGTCAGCGAAATTAACCAATAATGGTTAAAATTCCCGACCTTGCCGGGAATCGAACCCGGGAACCCTGTGACCAAAGGCCAGCACGCTAGCCATTTAGCCATGAAGCCGGACGTGAACTTAACAACTGTAAACAATAGGTAAATAAATAGCCTATTGTGGATAGCAAAACACGCTTCCTCTACGACTAGTTATTTTAGTTTTAAAAACCCTCAATCCCGCGACACTATGTTAGCTGACAGGTAGTGGCCATAAAATTCCGTCTTCTTCCCTCATTGACCTTCCTTTTTCAAGCAATGTTCTCTTCTGTCACTGCTGGTAACATCATCATCATCATCATCATCTGTTTACCCTCCAGGTTCGGCTTTTCCCTCGGACTCAGCGAGGGATCCCACCTCTACCGCATCAAGGGCAGTGTCCTGGAGTTTCAGTCTCTTGGTCGGGGATACAACTGGGGAGAATGACCAGTACCTCGCCCAGGCGGGCTCACCTGCTATGCTGAACAGGGGCATTGTGGAGGGATGGGAAGATTGGAAGGGATAGGCAAGGAAGAGGGAAGGAAGCGGCCGTGGCCTTAAGTTAGGTACCATCCCGGCATTCGCCTGGAGGAGAAGTGGAAAACCACTTCCAGGATGGCTGAGGTGGGAATCGAACCCACCTCTACTCAGGTGACCTCCCGAGGCTGAGTGGACCCCGTTCCAGCCCTCGTACCACTTTTCAAATTTCGTGGCAGAGCCGGGAATCGAACCCGGACCTCCGGGGGTGGCAGCTAATCACACTAACCACTACACCACGGAGGCGGCACTGCTGGTAACAAGTAAGCGAAATCTTAGAAATTTTCACGCTTTTCATTGCCCTGCCCTTTCTCTCGGTCGATGACCGGCTTCTTTGGCGCTGAGAACCGATTTGGAGTTGTCCTTCTGCACGAGGCGTACACAAGACCCTCATTTTACCAATCAGATGTCGGCTATATGCATTCCCAGTAATGTATACAGCCTACTATGTTCCTACCGAAAAAAATCGTATTATTACATTAATATAGAGTGTTAGCCATATGGCGGGGCAAGCGTGCAGGACGTATTCCTCACAGGTACAAGAATCATTTATTATTTAGCGTATGACAAACAATCGAAATATATACGTTCGAATATATTGCAATAACAAGAAAACAGTTTCATATCAGGATGTCCAGCCAGTGGCCCTATGGATTGTGAGGGGCCCATGACTGTTTCTTACATCAGCAGCTGAAGAGTGATTTTGCATATTGATAAAGCTACAGCACACAACACAGTATCATTTGTATTACTGAGGGTTATTCCAAACGAAGGCCGTCGTAGTGCAGAGATTTTCTCGTCAATAGAAGTAAGGTAGTTATTGTTGAAGGAATGTGGGTTTCCCAACCTGTTCAGAACAATAACCATCTCCTGCTGCCATTCACAACAATCAACAAGGCTTTTGAAGTATTAGCCAGTTCTGAGAACCAAGTAGTCAGCGAGTATGCGATAACAAGGACAGCCTCCTTACCTAAACTTTAACTACTGAAGTCTCGAGCCTGTTTAGAACTCTCGGCAGTCAGTGTAGATTTTTTTTTTGCTAGTTGCTTTACGTCGCACCGACACATGTAGGTCTTATGGCGACGACGGGATAGGGAAGGGCTATGAGTGGGAAGGAAGCGGCCGTGCCCTTAATTACGATACAGCCCCAGCATTTGCCTGGTGTGAAAATGGGAAACCACGGAAAACCATTTTCAGGGCTGCCGACAGTGGGATTCGAACCTACTATCTCCCGAATACTGGATACTGGCCGCACTTAAGCGACTGCAGCTATCGAGCTCGGTAGTCAGTGTAGAAAGCAGGTCTACGATGGACGCTTGAGTTGTAAATAGTAGTAAATTATTTGGTCCTAGGATCGGAATGTTTGGGTTACTGTAATTGGAATATGCATTTCTTGTGTGTGTTTGTTCGTATCATATACGTGTATTATTTTTATTCCTTTGAATTTGAAAAATAAATTGTGTAAATTATAATACTATATTATTATTATTATTATTATTATTATTATTATTATTATTATTATTATTATTATTATTATTATTTCCGACTCGTTGGCTGATTCATCAGCGTACTGGCCTTCGGTTCAGAGGGTCCCGGGTTCGATTCCCGGCCGGGTCGGGGATTTTAACCTTTATTGGTTAATTCCAGTGGCCCGGGGGATGAGTGTTTGTGCTTCACCCAACATCCCTGCAACTCACACACCACACATAACCCTCAGGACGTCGCGCTGCGGTCTTTTCGACCGCACGCATCTTCTTTTGTTACTCTGTCTACGATTGTTGCAGGACAGATTTCTCCCTCCACCATATCTACCCCGCAACCTTTCTCTAGTGTTTATAGCCGGGTAGCCCTCCCTAATTAATCTTCTGTTGTCGCTGTAGATGTTTATGTGAGTGCGTGGTGCTTTCGACCGCGGGCGACTACTGCCGTTTGTTGAATTTGGTTCTAAACCTGGACGCGCAACTATTGTATACACGAATTGTTTGACTGTTTACTTGTGTTGAGTGAAAATGGATTCCGAAGAAGTTGATAGGATAAACAAATTGATTGATGGTGTGGAAAAGGAAACAGAAAGACGAAGACTACGTGTGCTACCTGTTCCCTGTGCATATGCCGGGAGCACACTGTCTTCACCTGTCAAGCTTGCAGTATGGGGACAGCAGGTGAAGATGAAGAAAATGAAGATGACCGTTTTATTATCTAAGGACACAGTCAGCTGACGAATATAATGAAGAATGAGAAATAAATTGTCTTTAGTGAACAGTAAATCTCTAATTGCTGTTACCCTTCCATTTGTTGTAGCCTTGCTCTTACCATTGGACTGTAGACCTTATTTATATTGCTGTAACTTTGTATTGTACATATTTTTACTGATAGTTGTAAATTACTTGTACATTGCACTATGTTTCTTTTACCAGTTTATTTCGTGAATTCTGTGAATCTATGTTCATATCATTTCACGGTTTGTTGATGTGTGTCAAGTAGAACGTAACGTTAGTTATTGTATTATTTTAAAGCACTATTTAAATGTAAATACATAATATTTGTATTTTAATGATGAAAGTAGAGAGTAAACAATAATATAGTAACATAACAAAAATAAATAGCAAATTGAAATACAAAAACTATATGGAATTCTTGCGCGGTCTTTTCCACCGCACGCGACGACTGACGTTACACTGCCCCGCGCGACGTCCCGAGGGTTAACACGATCCTCCACAACAATAACACGCAGTTACCTACACATGGCAGATGCCGCCCACCCTCATCGGAGGGTCTACCTTATAAGGCTGCACTCGGCTAGAAATAGCCACACAAAATAAAAATATTATTATCATTATTATTATTATTATTATTATTATTATTATTATTATTATTATTATTATTATTATTATTATTATTATTATTATTATTATTGTCGTTGCTGTTCACTGTAATAATATACAACCTTGTACTACGAAATAAACTTGTAACTTTCCTTATCACGAAACGAGGGGCCAGCTTTTCCATCCACTCTAAAGCTGCCTGTGATGGAACAAGAAATCAGCCCAGCTACCCGAGTAAGCTCGTAGCTTACAGCTGCCGACGATGTGAGCGATGGTTTGCCGTGGGGCACCACAGTCGCATTCCGGTGACGTCATGCAGTTCCACTCCTCTATGGCCTGTCCGAACTCTGTTAAGAGTGACCCACTGCCTGCATGGTGGATGAAACCCACTAGTAATTTTATGTACCAGAAAACATGTTATGAAGTGTCTAGTTCAAGATTCCCAGCGCTCTTGCCAAACTTTCACAGCGTTGAAGTTGTTGCGAGCCATGTCAACAGCAGCACGCAAAGGTGGATTGCGTGAACAGTAGCATGCTCTTTATTTCGCGCGCAATCTGATCCACACCAATCTATTGGCTCCCCATACTTACGGGAATAATGCCACCAGATGTGCTCACATCGAACGTCCTCTTTAGAGAGTATCAAAAAATCTACAAAACCCTCAACTGCCGGTCAGGAAGACATCATTGTGTTCAATTTTCAAAGGCTGAAGTCACGTAGAAGCTGAAAATATCTTATATGAAAAAGGGCCATGAAAAGCATTGTTTCCATGTTAGAACTAAGGTTAAATTGTCAAGGTCCGCCTTGTAAATCTTCTTCTTAATCTGCTTACCCTCCAGGGTTGGCTTTTCCCTCGGACTCAGCGAGGGATCCCACCTCTACCGCCTCAAGGGCAGTGTCCTGGAGCGGGAGACATTGGGTCGGGGATACAACTGGGGAGGATGACAGTACCTCGCTCAGGTGGCCTCACCTGCTATGCTGAACAGGGGCCTTGTTGGGGGATGGGATGACTGGAAGGGATAGTCAAGGAAGAGGGAAGGAAGTGGCCGTGGCCTTAAGTTAGGTACCATCCCGACATTCGCCCGGAGGAGAAGTGGGAAACCACGGTAAGTCACTCCCAGGATGGCTGATGTGGTAATCGAACCCACCTCTACTCAGTTGACTTCCCGAAGCTGAGTGGACCCCGTTCCAGCCCTCGTACCACTTGACAATTTTATTTTTTTTGCTATTTGCTTTACGTTGCACCGACACAGATAGGTCTTATGGCGACGATGGGACAGGAAAGGGATAGGAGTGGGAAGGAAGCGGCCGTGGCCTTAATTAAGGTACAGCCCAGGCATTTGCCTGGTGTGAAAGTGGGAAACCACTGAAAACCATTTTCAGGGCTGCCGACAGTGTGATTCGAACCTACTATCTCCCGAATACTGGATACTGGCCGTACTTAAGCGACTGCAGCTATCGAACTCGGTTTGACAAATTTCGTGGCAGAGTTAGGAATCGAACCCAGGCCTTCGGGGGCGCCTTGTAAATACAATTCAAAATGTATTATATATCTAAGCCATCAAATTTCATATAATTAATGTACTGTAATAAAATATAATTTTAATAAACGACATACAAACGTTTTATAGGACTTTCGACAAAACATGAAAGATATTCAAGTTTGATTTTTTAACGTTGTTGTTGTATTGTTATTTTTATCCCTATTCTGTTAGGACGTAAGATAGTTTTAAGTAAGGTCTTCCGTATGCATGTAATTTTAACCTATAAGCTGAAGAAGAGAACATTAAATTCTCGGAACATATTCTTGTGTGTATTTATGAATTTATCTATTTGTCTCTATGAGTTCCCCATGTAGAGTTGCTAAACTGCTGAATTTTTCGAGAATGGGTTCAATAAGGCCCTGGATATCTTCTTGATGTATTGTGAGTGTCAGTTGGTCCCTTGAGCGGTATGTTCACGTCTTTACTTCTAAACTGACATTTCGCAAAACGAATGAGCATCGCCTTCCCATTGTTGTCAGCGCGCTACTGCCGGAGAACAGCTGACGCAATACGATCGCGGTAAACAGCCTTCGAAAAATGTAACATTGTACTCAGAAAATCTAATGAATTGAGTTTGAGAACAAATTCACAAAAACTGCACTTACTAAAAACATCCGACAATAAAAAGAGAATACATTATTAAGAATAAAAGGGAATGAGGAAATAACACATCACTCACCGCTAATGGCTGGCGCAGGAAGGAGGTTATGGCCTACTATGTGAACACTCCACTGATCTTAGAATCACTTTCTTGCCTCTTTTCTTTCCCGAACTATACTGAGACATGCTAAACACGCACGAACTAAGTACACTAACCAGTACACGGACGTAAATGGAACTACAGCTATTTTTAAACACTGAACTATTAAACCTGAATTGTACTAACTTACTCTATGCTAATTTGTAAACTACGCTATACTGTACTATACTAGAGATATAAAGACTAGTGTGAAAAACACTAATTACTGAAGAAAAATGCAAAAGATCGCGAACAATACTGAATACCATACACGCTGAACGCGATAGGTTAACCACGTGGTGAATGTAAATATTAAATTTGGCAATTAAGTTTAGAGATCGCACTCTGCCGATACAAGTCGATATCAATGGCAGATTGAGGTTGGTTGGATGTCTATGTTTCAGCGCATAACCACCAGACAAAGCCAAAATAGGCCAAAACGTCAATTTGGAATTAAAGCAGTGATGATTATACCCATTATATCCACACATGTTCAGCAGTGCCTCGATCCGTGGACCAGGTGATTTAATAATACCGTATACTGTGATATCATATAAAACTTCCCTGGAAATGCGTGTAGTGTGAACACAAGAATTGTCCATCTGAAACACCCCTCTTCTAAAATTCCAAATGATATTATAAAATCAAATAAATAATAAATTCCTCATGAGTGTTACGATTTCGATTTTCAGTGGTGCAGCTTTTCAGGTTCGATTTCCGACTCTGAAATAGACCCTAAATCTTCGTTCGAACGTCGGAACGTGGTGTACTCAGAGTCGTCCGGGCAACTCACAAGAGAAGAGATGGTGATTATAATTACTATTTTAAGGGGAATAACATCCGGATCATCAACCTCTGAAAAGAAAAAAAAAAGGAGAAGATGACAGAGGAAAGTAGAATTCGAGAAGGTTATATACCCATTATTGAGAAATGAGAAAATATGCATAGTTTCCTGCTTAATAAATGCTATTTAAATATATTAATTTTATGCTCGACGATGCTGAAATATAAATATCAGAAAACTGAATCTTAATGAGGCTCATTATAGTTCAAGTTATGCTCGACGATGCTGAAATATAAATATTATATATCAGAAAACTGAATCTTAATGAGGCTCATTATAGTTCAAGTTATGCTCGACGATGCCGAAATATAAATATTATATATTAGAAAACTGAATCTTAATGAGGCTCATTATAGTTCAAGTTTAATTATAATACAGGTTCTCCAACAATCAGAGTACGGATGTTCGTTATGATGCAACTGTTTCACCAATTACGTAATGATAGCACCGCACCTGCGCTCAACGCACTAGCTTCGCACTTGTTTCCAAAACCAAACATATCGGACACACATATTAACATCAATGCACCTTCTACTTCCAATATTCCACAACCACACGGCACATTCCCACAAATTCACTTCACCACCTGTGCAATAAACAATTTTTATTTGAAATGAAGCTAGGTTACGATAACCTCTCTCAAAGCTTTGGAAACATATAACATTGACAAGGTCGCTGATCCACTTACGGGAAATCAATAATACAGCGCATGCGTTCTGCGCTCTGTTCAGCAAACTCAAACTCAACATCTCGACAGAAATTTATGAATATTTCAAAAATAGGGTTATAATTATCGTTGAGCATAAACAGTCGATTGCAACACTCGTATGGAAATTATAAAAGTCGCTTCGCTCATTTTATAAAATTACTCGTGTCTTAATTATTACCGTTATAGGCTTGCTGCATAATGTACTATTCTCTTTCGATCAAAATTGCTTTTCTTTACAAGTTACTTTGCACAGATAGGTCTTATGGAGACGAGGGGATAGGAAAGGGCTAGGAGTGCGAAAGAAGTGACCGTACCGAGCTCGATAGCTGCAGTCGCTTAAGTGCGGCCAGTATCCAGTATTCGGGAGATAGTTTATTCGAACCCCACTGTCGGCAGCCCTGAAAATGGTTTTCTGTGGTTTCCCATTTTCACACCAGGCAAATGCTGGGGCTGTACCTGAATTGAGGCCATGGCCAATTCCTTCCCACTCCTAGCCCTTCCCTGTCCCATCGTCGCCATAAGACCTATCTGTGTCGGTGCGACGTAAAGCAACTAGGAAAAAAAAAAGGAAGTGACCGTGGCCTTATTTAAGATACATCCCCATTATTTGCCTGGTGTGAAAATCGGAAACCACAGAAAACCATCTTAAGGGCTGCCAACAATGGGGTTCCAACCCACCATCAATTGTTTATCTCTGACACCATTGTCTTAAGAATAGCAAATTAACTTTGAACTTTCTTGGTGAGATGTGTTTCCCGAATTTTCCACGAATTTCAGACTGAATTTTAGAAATTAAAATAGGAAACGCTAGCCCCACATGAGCAATTTTTAGAGCCGAAAAGTGTCCGTCAGACGATAGAAATCTCTCTTTCTAAGACTAATTTGTTGAAGTCGATGCCGATTCAGTTAGGTTGTATTTGAAAGTCCTAAATTTACCACTCTTGTGTCGTTATAGGTATGGAAATAGCAATACTTAAATCACATTCTAAGTTCAAAACAGATCAATAAATACATTTCTTATCAGCGGTCTGTGAAACCAACTTTCGTATCGCCCTACACGAAGAAACATTTTCCTCTCACTCTACGCATGCAAGCAAATCTAAAAGCAGTTTTGTGTGCGAGTGTCTAGCAGCAGCTGTCGCTATTGGATCAGGAGCGTGCTGCACAATCAGGAGAGAAGCTACACAAATCTTATGAAGAAAGGAACGGGTTTGTTTTCTCGAAGATTTCTCAAGCCTCAGACAAGAGCACGTCCCATTGAAACAGACAGTTTTAGTGAGTGCATACAGCTTTCTGGAAAGACTGACGATTGGAGCCACGAGGCAAGAGCTTTACTGGGCCTGCTTCCTTTCAATTGAGAAGAAAGTGCGCAATCGCAGACATTAACCTATAATTCTACAGGAGAAGATCTGGTATTGTTTACTTAAAAGATCGAAGTGACAAACTAACCTTATATTGAATTAAATCGTCAAAATCTTCCTCACCCCAAATGCTTAGATGTCTTTTATTACGAAGAAGTTAGTCTGTTAGTCTGGAAGGCTCTCTTAAGTCGCCTGTCTCTGTCCTGAAAGACACTACGTGTTAAATAGAGCACTCTAATCCCTGATTTATTGCACATACAAAGTTGCGCAAGAGCAAAACTCTTACACAGGCGTGGTTTAGTAAAAACTTTCCAATATACATAATTGCTTGTTGCATATACAGTCCAAACCGGTTATGAATGAAAACCTAAACCTGTTTTCCAGTCAGTGAACGGGTCAGGGATGGAATGAATGAAGCCCCCATCTTGCGGCGAGGGTAGGAATTGTGCCGGCTGCCGAAGCCTGTCGCACTCCTCTAGGGCAATTATTAATGACTGCCAGATAAAATGAAATGATAATATTGAAGAGTGTTGCTGGAATGAAAGATGACAGGGAAAACCGAAGTACCCGCTGAAAAACCTGTCCGCCTCCGCTTTGTCCAGCACAAATCTCACAAGGAGTGCCCGGGATTTGACCGCGGAACTCAGCGGTGAGAGGCCGACGCGCTACTACCTGAGCCACGGAGGCTTCTCGAAACTGGTTATAACGACTCCAAAGGGACCACCAATTAACGGTCGTTTCAGGCGATAGTTGCTCAAACCGGTTTGTTATTACTAAAAATGTCATATCTTTGAGTTTTAGGCCACACGCTTACATGGTCAATTAACAGATTAAAGTTACGGTAAATCTTCGAAAAACACACGTGAAATAAGTACTCTATTTGCAATACAGTATATATGGAGTGGCCTTCGGGGTGAGCAGCGCTCGCTTGTAGGCCTTTCAGGGCTGTAGTGCCATGGGGTTACTTTATACTGTATATAGAGTGGAACTGAGAGGAACTTTTCTTGTAATGTTTACACAGTTCGTACAACAATAATATGCCAGAAAAATATAAAATAATAAGTGAGGAGAGAAGGTTTATTTACAGGCGATTTTACGTCGGATGATACCGTGTCGTCTCAAAACTCACGAGTCCCAAAACTCACGAATTCCAGGAAGAGGATTAGTAAGATCAGGTTTCTCTACCTGGGCCAGTCTCAAAACTCACGAGCAAGGCGAGTTCTTCTTTGAATTGATAAATGTCCACCCTGTTAGTGATGGGATAATGGAATAGTTTTAATAATCGAATAACTTCCATCCGATTATTTAAATAATCGAATGAATAATAAATTTAAATAATCGAATGAGTTTCAAATATCATTCAGTTATTCCGCGCAGAATAATCGGATGCGTCATGAATAATATATTTCGGTTTAAGTGTGTCGGGTAGATGATTTATTGAAATAAGCGAATAGATGAACTCTTACGAAAAATAGAAATACGCTTTTTTTTAAAGTGAATCTCCAAGTATTGAAACTAAATGAGTGAATTAATTATCTTGATCTTAAATATTTCTAAATGAAATTCCTCATTCAAATAATTGCCGCCTTCTGGCCGCATAATAGAACTAAGTCGCAGTACTACCAACTGACAGTTTCTTTTAACTTGCAGCGGGCAATACTGTATACCTACTTTAATTTTGTGTCGCCCGGCTGCATGCATAAATGGTTAGGATGCTGGTCTTTGGTCCATGGGGTCAAGGGGGTTTCGAGTTCGGTTTCTGGTTGGGTCAGAAATTTTAACTTTCATTAGTTAATTCCTATGGCTCGGGGACTGGGTGTTCGTGCCGCCTTCAGCATTAGATGTGCAGGTCGCCTGTACGGCGTCAACTCTAAAGACCTGCACCAGACCTCCCGGTGAAAGGTAAAAAAAAAGAAAATAAATAAAATCAGCTTTAAGACAACAGCAAAATATTTTAATAATAATAATAATAATAATAATAATAATAATAATAATAATAATAATACACATCGGTCTCTTTAATTCACCAGCCATTATTCTTCCCCTGTGGGTCGGGATGGCAGAGTAACTTCCACAGTATACCCTGCCTGTCGTAGGGGAAGCGTGAGTCACCGCGCACCTCATCCCTCCTGCGATCATCGCAAGCACCTGCTGTCCGGAGTCGTGAATTTTGAGACTCATTAGAATGTTTACTTTAGCAACCAGTTTGTAGTCGTGAGTTTTGATACTATTTGTAACTAATTTTAGCCCGTGAGTTTTGAAACTCGTGAGTTTTGAGACATAACCGATGATACAGATATTCTTACGGCGACGATGAGGCAGGAAGGGAATAGGTGTGGGAAGGAAACGGCCATGGCCTTAATTAAGGTACACCGCAGCATTTGCCTGGAGTGATAATGGGAAACCACGGAAAACCACCTTCAGGGTTTTGAGCCTACTATCTCCCGAATACTGGGTTCTGGTCGCACTTAAACGACTGCAGCTATCGAGCTCGGTGAATAGGAGAGAAGTAGTAACGGAGAAGATTTATTATTATTTTATGCATCCCACTGTCTTGGCGAATAAATGAGATGTTCCATCCGTCCTTCCAAACGGTAGAAATCGTTGGGTGTGATACTCTCAATTCCTTCGCGCCGCTGACGTTTGCTTCCCCATTTTGCAATCGCCATATCGTTTGTGACTTTTCTTTGATATTAAACAGCTGCCTTTTCTTTTACGATGTTTTCACAGCGATGCTTGCCTTGACTATTTAACAGAACGACTGATTTGAAATCTACTGAAAAGGAGAGTTTGAAAGTAAGTTTTACATCCCCAAACGCGTAACAAACATTGGACGTTATAGTCGATACATTTCTCCGAAAATGTGATAAAAAAATTACGCCGTTTTATGCGATATGTCGTAATAAGCGATATTTAAAATACAGTGTTTAAATATCATTCGATTTTTCCATTATATCAAATAGGTCGGTAAAAACGATGCGGCAATAAACCGTTTCGACTGTAATTTATTGTACCTCGTGTCCTACAGTTCAATCAATCAATCAATCAATCAATCAATGTTCGAACCGTTCAGACTGTGATGTGAATTATTGATGGATGGCCATGACTGAGAGACATAGAAGGTTCTTTAATCAAAGAGGACTTACCTCATCATGCCTCAGAGGCCTAGTTATTTCATTCATGGTAGTTGCGTAGGCCCTGAGTCACTTCACCCTTTTCGATGCTCTGAATCCTGCACTTGTCGACTCGGAGTTCCATACCCATGTCACTCAAAAACGATTTATTAGATGCAAAGAAATTGATCGTTATCAATTTGAGTTTAATTTATTGAAAGACATTTACGATAATTCGATTTTCTCAAAGGGAAATTTGACAATTTTTCCTTAACCCATTCGATCACCATGTCTCCAATTGTACACATTAATTTCCATCATGTTTCATGGAGAAAAATTGCGCTTGCTTGTAATTTCGCAAACGTTGTCTCTACACATACATATCTAGCCATCGAGTGTTATAGGATGTGCTGCTCTCTGCGAGAAACTTGACGAAGCAGAAGATATTGTAAACAGGCATGGCGGAAGGTACACACAAGACAGCTGGTAAGTTGCTGAATTTTATTTAATTTCACGACTTAGGAGCTGCATGTAATTATGAAAACTTAAAAAATGTTAATTAGAAATATGTAAATTCGGTATTATGGAGAAGAAATGTATGCAAATCACATTTACTTGAAGTAGATCATGTTACAAATAGGTTGTGTACAAATGTAGACAGTATGCCTGTATGGAGCAAATAAAGAGAGAACTAAACCAAGTTACTGAGGTTACGTAAAGCTATTTTCACTATTGTTGAGGATGCATTATGATGACATGAGTCATAATAAAGTGAGTATTACTCCAAATAGTTCCTATTTTTTCTGAATTAGTATATTACATAAGACAAAATGGCATTGCTTTTTCACAGTTCTCTCAGCTGATGCAATACTGAAGCTGCTGGATAATGGAGATGTTTCCGATATAGAGGGTTGTGATAGTGATGAAGAGGAACGAGATGATTTATTTGACCAACTGCCAGCTCCAGGTACGTTTAACATTACTCACTATTGTTGTTGTTGTTGGTTTTTGCCTTCAAATAATAGTAGGCCTCATGTTCTTAATTATATTTTTTCCAGGAGGTGATACGTTAGATGAAATACGCGATGAAGGTGGAAACACCAACACCTGAGGAAAATGGCGTACCAGTTGAAGAGGAGTTGAGGTGGATTCGACAAGTTAGACTTCCTTGTAAGCCTTTATAGAATCTGCATCAAGACTAAGAAATGGATTCACAAGACTGCAAAGGGAAGTCAGGTTGGCGCTGCCAAAATTGCAACATCTATCTTTGTCTCAACAAGGAAAGGAACTGCTTCACGAATTTCCATCACAAAACTAAGGAACTCTGAGTAAATAGATTTTTCCTATGTGTTAGTGGCATGACTGAATAATGTGCATTTAAGGAGATTTACTCTCACTAATATCAATGACAAATTTTTGTATTCATTGTAATTGAATTATTGTAGTAATTTCTTGTGTGTATTGCCAAATATACACATTATTAGACAAACAATATTAAAAGGTATTGTTTACATTTTCATTCTGTGCAGAATTCTAGAAGTAGTGCCATTTTATTGTAAGAAACACACGTTTTACCCATAACATTGCATACACTGTATATATGGAAGAACTGATTGTATAATTACCATCGAGTAACTTTATCTACATTTGTACACATGCTGCATTTTCAAAAATAACCAAAATAAAATTATGATTTTTTTTTTATACAGACTGTTAACCTGTACACACCTCTAAAACTGTAAAAAATATGTTTTCCTCCAGTGTAAATAATTCGTGATCGAAAGGGTTAAAGGGCAACATTTTAAGTGAATAGTTAATAACAAATTATAAACAATTCCAGTGACATGATGCAAGAATTAGGGTCCCTGCCTCTTAACCGGTGGTCCCGGGTTAGATTCCCTGTCAGTCCAAGGATCTTAATTCTGGAGTGAGGCTGAATGGGGATCACTCAGCTTCGGGAGCCCAGCTGAGAGACTGTCTGATACGAGAGGCTGCGGACCTGGTCGCGGAAGCCAAGTAATAGAGTGAGGTTTGCATTACGATGACCATGTTCTCTCCAAATTCTGCAGGTCATCTGCTTAGCCGAAGGCTTCAATGATCTATATGAGCCATGAATTTGTAGTAATAATAATAATAATAATTAAACGAGTATGACAATTTAGGTACCTTGATGAAGCAAGTCCGAAAAATGGACTCGAAACAAAAGCCAATGAAATTAGATGCCAAAAGATGGAAACTGCATATCGATTAAACCAAAATATCTGTAAATCTCCAAGAACACAAAACTATGACATTGCAATACAGTCATTGAACCAGAATGTCTTTATGGATCAGAGACGCTAATTTTGAACAGTAAAGCAGGCTTTGAAAAGGTTGTGAAAAAGGAACGCGAAGTCATAATAAAAATTCTAGCCCCAAATATCACCGACGGACGATACAAACTTAGAGGCAGACAGGAAATCAAACAATAAACAAATATTCACAGTGACATTAGAAAACGCAGGCTAAGATTCTATGGACATATTAAAGGAATGCATCCAGGACTTACCAAACAACAGTCGAATTCTTTCAAAACAGGAGTAGAGCTAAAACAGACACAACAATGAAATCGATTGACGAAATCAAAACCGATTTGAAACAGACAGCAATTACACCAACAGATGTCCAAAAGAGGTTAATCTTCAGATCCAAATTTCACAAATGGCAAGATGACCAAGAGGAAAGGCCTAAGAAGAAGACTGGAACAACCTGATCTGAAGACAGAAAGGAAGCCCACAGTAAAAGAATGAAAGAAATATTGGCACAAAGGAAGGCGTAGACTTAATGTTCTTATTCGCATATATAATAAAAATAAGAAGAGGAGGAAGAAGAAGAAGAAAAAAAGAAGAAGGCTAACTCGTCAATTGAATATGTTTTTGACATCGCTCAAATCATATAAAAGGATTTTGAGCTTGAAGAGTTCTATAGAGAATCAAGAGACAGTGTAAGGATCAGTCAATATGACGGGTATAGTTTAGCATTCCAACTCTCGTGCAGTTTCTGTGGAGAACCAAAGACACGGAACGTTGCATGCCTTCACCGCTCACAACGACGTTTGGTGTTCGCGAGTTCTGACCTGCTCCTTTGAATGTTCCAGTGTAACTTCTCAAACTGCTGTAGTTGCAATACACGTTCGAGCTGGTGGTCTCATTACGTGGGAGTGGCTAAAGAAAGCCTTTGATATCCCAGCGAACACAGAATGCAGTCTTTTGAGTTGCTTAGTGATGATTGAATTATTCGAAGTTAGCCTGATTGTTGAACACTATTATTTTACTTCGTTGGCTCGTTTTCTGCTGTTTTGCACTGGCCATCCTAGCAACTACAGCTGATAAAGGTTTACGACCACACAGAATTTGATAGTCTCTTACAATGAATAAATACCTGAAAGCATGATAATTTAAATAATCAAAACGAAGTGACATAACTCACAAAGCATTGACAAAAATAATTGCCCAAACATTCAGAATCCGAGTATAAGTGTTACTCAGTTACAAGTTATTCACTTCATTGATTTTTTAACTTACATGCTTAATATTCTGCGTAGAAATTAGCTGTTATAATTTTGAAGGGGAACATCTCACCATGCGAGTGCAGTATGGGGAGAAACTGTGAAAAGTTGATGTTACGATTTTATGATGATGATGATGACAGTCTAGCTCGAGCGGTCGAGGAGAGAGGTTGCGTAGTGAAGTGCGTGCTGTAAACATGGTCGGCATTGAACAGTACCGGGCCGCTATTGGGAAATGGCAGGCAAGGCAGAAGAAGGAGACCAGGAGTGGATTGGTGATAAGTACGGACGGATTGAAAATGAGTGAAGCGGTGCTGGTGGTGACAGTGATAGCGGTGCTACTGGTTATTGGGGGGGTGGAAGTAAACCCAGGCCCAAATACCAGTGGAAAATATAGTACGGAGGATTTGGCCGCACTCAGGGTGGTTGTAAGTGAAGTTATGCAGGAAAAGTGTCAATGGGATAAGGTGCAGGAAATAAAGGACATGATGGAGGAGCAGAGAAAGGAGATAGGGAACATGAAGAAATGGCTTGAAACGAAGACAGAGGAATCGAGCAGGAGAGTGGTCAGTAATGAGAAAGAAATCGAGTTATTGAGAGGGGAAGTGGAACATCTGAAAGAGGAGGTGATGAAGATGAAGAAAGAAGCGGAGGGGTACAGGCAGGAGAGATTGAAAAAAGCCATATTTATATATGGAGTTGAGGAAGGGGCGAGAGAGAGCAAGATTGAGCTGATGTATAAGGTGGTGGAAGTTATACGCGATGCAATGAAGATAAACTTTAGTGAGATAGACATAGATGATGTAGAGAGAGTTGGTAAAATCAAAGGTCGGAGGCCAATTAGGGTTAAATTGTTCTCAACCTTAATGGCAGAAACTGTGTTAGGTAACAGCAAGAATTTACAAGGACTGAAAATAGGGGTGAAAGGAGACATGGGAAGAGAAGGAAGTGAAAATATGAAGATCTTGAATAGGCACCTATGGAGAGCGAGGAACCAGGGGCTAAAGGCCCGAATAAGAGGTCTGAGGTTGGAGGTGACAAACGGGCGATGGGTTAGAGTACATTCAGTGACGAAGCTAAAGGAAATGGAAGAAAACGAGAGGGTTGAGGGTGGTGAGAGGACAAGGCAAGATGGGAAGAAGAAAGAAGAAAAGAAGAGGAGGAGGGACGTGGCAGGAGAGCAGAGCATCTCGGAAGAGAATGGGCAGTGCAGCCGGGAGACAGAAGATCAAGATAGGGAAGTGGACGGTGAGAGTGAGCAGCAAGAAACTGGGAGAGTAGAGTGTAGAGGTGCAGTGAGCAAGAAAGGACAAGGGAAGATGGATTCAGAAGTCCAAAATAGTGAGGGGGTGAGTGGGGGTGAGCAGCAAGAAGCGGTGAGAGCAGGGTGCAGTGGTGTAGTGAACAAGAAAGGTCAAGAGGAGACAGATCGACAAGAAGGTAAAAAATTATGAGTAAAGTCAGAAGTAAGAGCTTAAAAGACATATGGGGAAAAGTACGTAAAGGGATGGAGGATACAGAGGAAGAGAGGTCGATAAATACTAGAAGTAAGAATAGAGGGGGAGACCTAGAAGGGAGGGAGGGAAAGTTATAACTATATTGGAAGATAGGATGTGTGAATATTGAGGGACTAAGGAACAAATTAAGAAACAAGAAAGTTCGGGAAGTAATTGAAAGTTTTGATGTTGTGGCACTCTTGGAGACGTGGTTGGAAACAGGGAGGGAGATTTCATGGAAGGGGTTTGAGATAAAATATAAATATAGAAGAAAAGAGAGGAATAAGGGACGAGCACCAGGAGGGATGATAGTTCTAATTAGGGAAGAAATTAGTGAAAGAGTAGAGGATATAGAGACCGATATGATGGAAACCATATGGCTGAGATTGAATTTGGGAGGGAGTGAGGGAAGGAGGAAGAAAATAAATCTAGCTTTTGTTTACTGCCACCCTAGTAATTCAGCATATGCAAATAAATATTTTTTTGAAGAGTTATTGGTGGATATTGGTAGGATAAGGGGAATGTATCCAGGTGAGGAGGATATGTTGTTATTTGGGGATTGGAACGCGAGAATAGGAGAACAGAGCCCAGTTTATAGTAGGGAGGATGGAATGTGTTTGTTGGAAAGTAGAAGGAGTGAGGACAAAATTACAAATAGTTATGGAGAGAAGCTCCTAGAGATGTGTGCTGTGGGAAATTTGTATATTCTGAATGGGTGGATAGAGGGTGACAGGACGGGGAAATTGACATATGTTACGGAGAAGGGGGGTAGTGTGATAGATATGGTTTTAAGTTCGGAAGGGATGATTGAGGAAGTTGTAAGTATGGAAATAGGAGATTGGATTGAATCACACCATTTCCCGGTGAGGGTTATGCTGAAAAGGGAGGAAGAGAAGTGTATAATGAAGGAAGATGAGACAAATGATAAACGAGGGAGTGGTTATAATAAGTATAAATGGACAGAGAAGGTGGGCCGGGATTGGAATAGGGTAGTAAAGGAGGAGCTACATCTTCTGAAATATGGGTGGGAAGGGGCGTTAGAAGAGAATAATACTGATAAAGCTTTGGAATTGTTGCTACATCCAATAAAGATGATAGCGCAGAAGGTGAAAGCTAGAAAAGGAAATAAGAAAGAGGGAGAAGAATGGTTTAATAGGGAGTGTGAAGGATTGCGGAGGAAGGTGATGGACGCGTTAGGAGAATATAGAAAGAAAGGTGGGTGCCAAGAAAGGGAGTTTTTCTGTAGATTGAGGAAGGAGTATAAAAAGAAAATCTCTGAGACAAAAAAGACGTGGTTAGAGGAACAAATGGAAGCCATAAATAATGACTGCAAGACAAACAATTTTGAGAGAGTTTGGGATAAGATTAATAAAATTATTAAGGGTGGAAGGAATATAGAGAGAACGAGTATTGAGGAAGTGCAATGGGTCAGGCACTTTGATGAATTACTAGGAAAAAAGGGGGGTGATAGATGGAGAGGTTCGGGAGAAGTAATTTGGAGGAATAGGAGAGTGGCAATCTATGACCTGGATAAAGAAATCCCAAGAGAGGAAATCCGGAGAGTGATAAGCAGAGCCAGAGCGAAGTCGGCCGGGGGGTGTAATGGTATAAATAACAAGTTTTGGAAGGAAATTAGTAAAAATGAGATAATGATAGAGGGCATGGTTAAACTATTCAATAGGATATTTGAGGGAGGAAATTACCCTAAGGAATGGGAAACAGGAATTATATGCCCTATATACAAGGGGAAGGGTAGTAGGAACAATGTGAACAGTTATAGAGGTATATCTCTGTTGGATTCTTTGAGTAAAATATATACTGGGGTGCTAGCGAACAGAATAAGCGGGTGGGGGGAAGAAAATGAAATTTTGACAGATTACCAAGGGGGATTTAGGAAAAAGAAAAGAACAGTGGATAATATAATGATAGTAAAGACTATTTTAGAAAAGTATAAGAATATGGCTAGAAGTACGGTTTATGTAGCAGCAATAGATTTTGAGAAAGCTTTTGACAAGGTGAATAGAGAGGCCCTACTAGAGAAATTAGGCAGGTTAGGGATTTCGGATAAGATGTTGAGGGCAGTGGAAGGAATATATAGGGACGTCAGGTTTTGTGTAAAATTGGGAGAAGGGAGACTGAGTGGACCATTAGAGTCCAAGGTGGGTTTAAAACAAGGATGCAAGTTATCGCCAATACTGTTTATTTTATTTATCAACGATATTTTAGAGGGGTTTGGGGCAGAAAATTGGGCTGTACCAGTAATTAATGGTTTGGAAGTACCAGGACTGATATTTGCGGATGATGTGTTATTGATGACGCTAACTTCAGGGGCGATGAATAGGGCCTTAGAGTCAGTGATGCTATTTGCGAGGAAATGGGGATTGAAAATTAATGGAAATAAGTCTAAAATATTGGTAGTACAGGTGGACAAAAGAAGAAAGATAGAAGGGAATTGGGTAATTCAGGGAGAAAGATTGGAACAGGTAAGGAAGTTGGAATATCTAGGAGTTTTAATGATAAAGGAACTTGGAGTGACCAGATCAAAAGAGTGAAATATAGAGGATTGGCAGCCTTAGCCTCAGTCAGAAATTTGCTACTCAAGTACCCGGGGATCAGTTATAAAACACTGAGACTCGTGTTCAGGTCGGTAATCGTTGGGAGGGTATTATACGGAGCAGAAGTTTGGGGGCTGGATGAGAAAAGAGAGGAACTAAGAAGGATTGTTAGTAGTTTTGCTAAGTTAGTAACGGGCTTACCGAGGTGTACAGCAAATGTAGGGGCGGAATTAATGTGTGGGGAGGATTTGGAATCAGAGGGTGTGAAAAGAATAGTTAGATACTGGATGAATTTAAAAAGACAGGAAGGTGGGAGAGTATTACAGGCAGCATATGCACAGCAATTTAAGAGCATGTATAAGGGTGGATGGTTAGAAAAAATAAAGGGATATTTGGAGAGGATAGGATTAGGACACCTGTGGGGGGAGGTTTGGTCAAAGACAGAAGTGAGATGGATGAATATACTGGAAAGGAGAATTAGAGATATCCATAGGCAGAAACTATTGGGGGAAAGCAGACTAAGAAATTCGCTGACTGTTTTGACGAAAATAGAGGAGATAGCAGGGTTGAATATTAGATACGTCGATAGGTCAAAACGATATGGGATGATGTGGTGGCTTTTAGGTTTGCCAAGGAATTCAGGCTGGTTACAGGGGAGGGATAAGACAAGGTGTGTACTTTGTGGAGATGTGAATGATGAGTTTCACTTGCTAAGAGACTGTGAGGTAACGAGGGGGTTAAGACATGGATTATTGAGTGCCGAGCATCGGGAAATATTGGGGAGAGGGGATGAGAACGCAATACTGAGATGGATTATTAAACAATGGGAAAAAGGGGGTGAATTGAACAGGTATTTTTGTGCGACAAAAAAGGCCTGCGAGAGTAAAATGAAGGAGAGTGAGTTAGAGGGTGGGCAGGGGAATAGGGGGGTGGAATAGTTATCTGTATAAGGGAAGGGGATAGTATGTTAAAATTCTAATGGATTAGGGAATATAGGGACTGAGTACTTAGTTATGTGGAGTTGGGTAAGAGGACAGGATTACATGGTCTGTTTGTTTTAAAGTTAGCTGGAATGCAAGTGCTGAAATGCTGAGTGTTGTTTGATTATTGATCAGGTGTAGGTCAGTAACAAGAATGTGACGCAAGTACAGAGCATAATAAGGACACTGGATGAACACTGAGTGAGTGACCTGCTTCAGCTAATGACTGATAATTATTCTTATTATTATTATTATTATTATTATTATTATCCTGATTATTATTATTATTATTATTATTATTATTATTATTACTCATTTTATTATTATTATTATTATTATTATTATTATTATTATTATTATTATTATTATTATTATTATTATTATTATTATTGCATGTGAACATGTATAGGGGCGAAGTCGCCTGTTATGTTCAATAAATGTATGTATGTATGTATGTATGTATGATGATGATGATGATGATGATGATGCTGTTGTTTAAGGGGGCGTAACATCTAGGTCATCGACCCGTTACGATATTTTGTACATCACTTACACCTTAATAACTTTAAAGCTAAGCTTATGTTAATTTTAAGGACACTTCCTCTAAAGCATTACTTTGTCAATTTATATATTTTTCATCTAAACAGTGTTATGTGGCTGAAGATGTTGATAATATACGAAACATGTACCACTTTTGACCATTAAAAATTGCCTTAAGCAATCAGTGTATCGACTAGGTGGAAAATAAATAAATACTTAATTGTGAATCTATTGAAGTGCGATACGGACCATGAAGCTGATTTTATGTAAAGCTAAGCTTACCAGACAAAAAATTAATCACCCCTGGAGAAATAATTCCAAGCATCATTTAATGCCAAGTAACTCCGTCTCTGGACTTGATAACCGCCTGTATTCGGTTAGGAAGTTCGTCCACAAGGTTGTGCAGATACGTCGCATCCAGGTTTAAGCCACTAGCTGATGATTTGATCGCGCAATTATACCAAATTGCGGGGATGCTAATGTCGGTATTTTACTAGCTGTTTCAATATAACCCAGAGATTTTCAGTGAGATTCAACTCAGGTGATTTCGCAGGCCATTCTAGATGTAATAGCGTGGGGGAATGTTCATAAAATCAGTCACATACGCATCCAGCCAGATGAGCTTTTCTGTTGTCTTCTTGAAAATCGGGGTATCATCATGCAGATGTTGACTGAAAGGCAACACCAGAATATTTAAGTAAACATGCTGGTTCATATTAGTGGTCACCTCAGTGACCGGCCCAATTCATGATACGAAAAACACCCCCAGAACATCCTAGATTAACCTCCGGCTTGAACCTGACCTTGCACACATCCAGGATGAAATGCTTCATTTGGCCTTCGATGCATTCGACGACGTGTTTTATTGGAATAAGGGCAAATACGTGAGTCGTCAGACCACAGTTCGTTTCGCCAGTCAGTTACTGTGCACGTTCAATGATTTCTAGCCCATTGAAGATGCGCAACATTATGTACCTATATGAGCATTGGCCTCTTGCGAGTTGACCGAATCCGAATATTCAGAGCGTGTAGTTCCCGTCGCAATGTTCTCTCTCTAACAGGTTGGGATAGACCATTCACTGACTGCAACAACTCCTGTCGGGTTTGAAAGCGATTTTGAAACCTGTCTCCAGTCCCTCTCAGTCAGAATATTCTTCCGACCACAATTCTGACCTCGTGTTTCGTAGCCGCGTGTAGTACACGTTGAAGAATCAACTGCGAAACGCCTTAATGCTCACGCACAGGCAGTGCGCGTGCAATTGAGCACGTGACTCGTTCGCTGCGCCATCTGTACAGGCTTAACGATCTATCGGTGCGTACGCAAAAGAGCGAGGATTTATTTATTTATTTATTTATTTATTTATTTATTTATTTTTATTATGACTTTGTAGGTGGTGAAGTTACGGCTCTTGGCCCTCTCTGACACTTAATCACTGTAGTAAAAATGAAATGTGGCATGGCTTTTAGCGCCGGGGTATCCCAGGACGGGTTCGGCTCGCTAGGTGCAGGTCTTTCTATTTGACACCCGTATGCGACCTGCGCGTCGTGATGAGGATGAAAGGATGATGAAGACTACACATTCACCCAGCCCCCATCCCATTGGAATTAACCAATTAAGGTTAAAATCCCCGACCCGGTCGGGAATCGAACCCGGGACCCTCTGAACCGAAGGCCAGTACGCTCACCGTTCAGCCAACGAGCCGGACAACCACTGCAGTGATACATCATTGGTAGCAGAGTTTTGAGTACATAATAACATATAGTAAATAATAAACTACCCAAAAATACATTACACTTTTAAAACTCACATTCATTCGATCATCCGGTCGTACAAGTTAGTCAGCTACATTTATCAGGCAGTCTCGGCAAGCAATCTTAAATTTAAGTAATGAGTTTGTATTTCTGACACTGACAGGCAGGGAATTCCAAAGTCTAGAACCCGTCACAACAAAGGAGAGAGTTGGTGAACAGGAATACAAAGGGAGGATGGAAACATGTTACGTGAAAACTTTAAAAGCGTAAAGATTAAACGCTGCCGTAAGATTTTCAGCAATTTAGAGTGTAAAATGATCAATTCTTCGGGTGTATAGCTCTGGAATGTGTACGCATCCCACCTTGTGTGATACGTCGTTTAAGAGTTCGGCAAGTGCTATAAAATACGAATAGTGACAATGTGTTGCCCATTTAGGACACACATTTCACCAACGCATTTCAGTAACTTTTCATTGTGGTTTGATATGCCGCATACGGTATTTACTCCGGTTTAGTTTAAATTTTTGAATTTATATTTAATTAAAAGTTTATCTTCCTGGCTCCTAATTATTTAAATATTGTTGAGCGGCCGCAAGTATCAAGAACTATATATTTATAGGTAAATGTAAAGATGTTTATGTCGTATTTTGAATAATCTGCCTGAAATCTGATTCGGTCTTCAATAGCTTCACCACTAGCAGTCATACATAGCTCACATGTCACTGAAGAGGTCTACTAGTGAAATGAGGAGTGAGGTAGTTTTCCATTTCTTTCCTCATTGAGCCAGAAGTTGGTATTACATGTCAGTCTGCCAAGCTCACTGAAATTCACAGACCAACGGACCTCATGATAATAACTTTCACACAATTCAACACAGGGAATAGGTCATTGCTCATACCTCACTTACTTTCATACTGTTGCGTGTGATAAATTTCCTCACCGTGCTAAGTTTAACGTCAACCCGACCTGAACTATTTACACACGGGACTCGAGGAGCAAGCGAATGCATGTAAAACATATTATTTCTTCTTCATTGAAGAAGAAATGCAGTTAAATTTCACACTCTTTTCCGACATTAACAACTGACCTTATCAGATATTTCCATTGTAAATATTCCAAATATATCAATGACCGTCCTCCAGCTAAGTACTCTGCATTCAACTGGAGTGTTAATTTTAGTCAAATTACCACCAATAGCAATATTTTAACACTATATGAAGTTTCCTCTTCGTAAAATTAAGCTTTTACTCTGTAGGTAAAATTTATTTCTCATTATCTTTAATCATGTTACGTAATGTTTTTTTTCGTGAATGTCTTATCATTTGTATTAAACTGAAGATGACTTTAGCATAGGTCGAAACATAGGTCGAAACATCTTCTACCGAGCTCAAGTGCGGCCAGTATCCAGTATTCGGGAGATAACATGTTCGAATCCCACTATCGGCAGCCCTGAAGATGGTTTTCCGTGGTTTACCATTTTCACACCAGGCAAATGCTGGGGCTGTACCTTAATTAAGGCCACGGCCACTTCCTTCCCACTCCTAGCCATTTCCTGTCCCATCTTGGCTTAAGACCTATCTGTATCGGTGCGACGTAAAGCAACTAGCAAAACAGAAAAAAAAAGAAACATCTTCTTTAGACATAATGACTGTGCAGGCCATTTAATTTAAGTTGTGTATACTTTTATATTGAATAGATCAACATTATATGTAAATTCTTGCTAAGAAGTTCTTACCTTTCACATTGGTCAAGTCGGAGATGAGACGTAACATTTTTTCTAGGCCATTCCAGAAAAGATAGTTCACTATACCTCATCAGAAAAGGATTTTGAAGTGTGTTTAATCATGTTACTGTAAAGAACTGAGATATTTCAGTTGTATAAAATATTACGCAAAGAAGAGAGAGCTCTCAGAAATGACTACATCGCTGAATTTAAACCAACTCTCACTTTATGAAAGAAGAAAGAAGTGTCTCTATGTTTGAACACATGTTGGAGTGTCCGAGACTCAGAGATGTGTGTTCCATATGGCTGACCACCAGTCTGCGTATTCTGAATGAATGCCAACTTTTTAGTTTCCAGCACAATGTTATTTTTATATTTCCGACTGCCTGTCAGCTGTTCAGATCTGTAACTACCCACAGCAGGCAAGCATGCTCACGTCATGAAATATTAAATGTGACTATCAACCTACACATATATGTCACAGAATTTTAAAAGTTTATGAATTATTTTCCTGGTCTCGTCTCATATTAAAGTAATCATGCAATGGCATGCTATGAATAGCATAGCTTTGAACTGGGTCCTTGCAATATTATTAGATGGGATGGTTTTCTTGCCCTAATAATCAACATTGTAACATTATTTATTTATTTATTTATTTATTTATTTATTTATTTATTTATTTTTGTTGTTTCAAAGATCCCGTGAGCTAATGCTCGTATTGGGTCAGTACATTAAAGAGTTGGCACAGTTACAACATTAAATAGAAATTGAATTATTTATGATACAGTGTTGATAAAAATTTTAATAATTCAATTTAAAATACAACATTTTTCAAGGATACAATTGTTGTGTGAAGGTTTAAACAAATAGAATCATATAGCTCGAAATAACCAGGAATTAAGTTCATTTAAACCGAATAAATCCAAGAACATTAAATTTTGTCGATAAATTTTTCTTAAAGTATTTCCAGAATACTATAACATACATTCTACTGTCCTGTAGGATACCTTATACAAGTTCTTGGGATGGTAGACGGCCACGATCCTACTGCCTCTAAAAATCACACAAATATATTGTGGGTTACAAGAATTCAGAAACGTCGTTAAGTTACCCTACGGGTAGGTAATCAGATTAGGCCCGTGTAACATTTTTTACTGGTCCCCGAAAAAAGTCAATATTAGAGCTATTTTTACGTTACACGTGAGAGAAGTCCGGTTCCTTGATTAAATATTTACCATGCTGGCCCATGGGCCACAAGGTTCCGGATTCGATTCCTGGCCAGATCGCTTATTTTAACGTTCATTGGTTAGTTCTGATGGTTCGCGGGCTGGGTGTGTGCACCGTCCTCAATATTAGAATTCATCGTAAGTAAGACGCCATATTTACAGATGCGCAGGTCGCCTATAAGGCGTTAACTCGGAAGCCTGCACCAGACCTCTCCGAAAGCCACACGCCGTTAATTAATCTCTTTAAACCTGCAACCAGAGGCGCACATCACTGTTACGCAATCATTATCTCAAATCAGTTACATGCAGTTAGGCATGAAGTGTGTCGTAGTCGCTCACATGATTTAGTGTGCGGTTAACTGGAAACTCTGGAATGGGAGCTACGATTCCTGATTTCTAGTACACTATGCTGCGTAGGCAACTGTAAGTATGCACTAAATTTTAGGTTTCGTTCTTTATATTTCCTTCAACTCTGAGCGGTTGTAAAATACTTGCCATTACTTATGAATGATCCCTTTCAATATGCCCCTCTTCCTGTCTATGCCTTTTTGATTTCTATAAATACAAGGATTTTAACTGATGTTTAAAAAATATACGTATTTTATCGAGTGAGTGAGTTGATTGCTTAAATATAAGCTTGCATTCGGGGTTTGAATCCTACCGTCGGCAGCCCTTCTGTGGTTTCCGAATACCGGAAGGAAAACAGGAGGCCATCATTGTCAATGCGATCACAATAAATCATCTGCGCTATGCAGAAGATACTGCTCTGATTGCAACAAGTGTTGAAGATCTACAAATGTTACTGAACTGTGCGGTGGAACACAATGCTGCAGCAGATTCGCGTTTAAACACGAAAAAAACAAAAGTAACGGTCGAAAGCAAACATGTCAGTTAACCTGATAACTTGACAGTGGCTGGCATATCACTAGAGTAAGTCCAACCCTTTAAGTATCTCGGCTGAGTACTTGATCACAGATAGAACAATTCTGTTGAAATTATGTCCCGGTTTTGATTAGTCAAGGACTTCGTTCAAAAGAATGAGTGAAATCTTCTGTAATAGGGACTTAAATATAAATTTCCGTCTCCCTTTACTTCGGTGTTAAGTCTTCTCTGCCTTACTTTATGGTGCTGAGGCATGGACTCCAACAGAGGAAACAACCACAAATCTTCAAGATGTGGTGCTCAGAATATCATGGGTTGATACACTGAAGAAAATTGAAATTGCAACACCCAGAAAGAGTGGTGCTACATTGCTGTAATTGAACATGCAGGACGGGTGTTCGGTTGTGATTCGATGATTACACTTTCAGATCGCTCTGACTGCAAGTTTGGACAACAATAAATACAGAATTGCCCGCCACGAGCTGCAATACATTGATGAATTCGTCGAGGCATGGAGTCAATAAGGCCCTGGATCGCTTCCTGAGGAATTGTGGCCCATGCTTGCTGCACTGTACTGGTCAGTTGTTCAAGAGTTGTGGGTGGCTGAGGACGGTTGACCAGTTGTCGACCCATCATGTCTCACGCATGCTCAATAGGACTGAGGTCCGGTGATCTGGCGGGCCATTCAAAGGTTGTGATGTCGTGGAGAGCTTCTCTGGAGACGCGTGCATTGTGAACCCTGGTATTGTCCTGCTGAAACATCCCATTAGCAATGTTCGCCATCATAGGGACAACCACTGGATTGAGTAGCCTATCAACGTACTGTCGAGGAGACATAGTGCCCTCAACAAGCACTAATTGTGATATCAAATTAAAGCCAATAGCTCCCCAGACCATAATGCTTGGTGCTGGCCCCGTGTGCCTCTCAACAATAAGATCTGGGTGGCCCCTCTCCCCGGTACGTCGGCGCACACGATTCCGGCGCTCACTGCCGGCAAGACAGAAGCGCGATTCATCACTAAAGACGACCCTATGCCATTCGTCGACCCACGTCCATCATTCTCGACACCAGACCAGCCTTACACGTTGCTGTTGTAGGGTCAATGACACCCTCTGCAGGGACACGGGCTCGTAAGCCAGCTGCACCCAGGCGATTACCAACTGTTTGTTGTGTAACGTGGGGTGCTCAATTGCTCGAATTTGCGCTGCTGTTGCATGGGGTTCCATCCGGGCAATTCGAATGATGCGGCGATCCTCTCTCACAGTTGTCCGTCGCGCTGGGCCTGTGCCCGGTCTACGAGTGTGGGGTACATTCCTTTGACCACTGCTGCCATACACGTTGTACCGTAGATGCCTGTCGGCCAACACGTGCAGCTACAGTCCGTAGCGATAATCCAGCCTCACACAGCCCAATTATCCGAGCCCTCTCAAACGGCGACAGTTGTTGATAGCGTGCTCTTCTCTGTCGTCGAGGCATGTTTGACGGGGAAGACTTCACTGCACAGACTGCAAGTCAACTACGCTACACCAGAGTCCGTATACTGGAGTTGATTCCTCGGCGACGAATCACGTGGGGTAAGCTGTAGGAACGATCCAATGGATTTGAAACTTTGATCGCTTACATACCTACATGGCATCGTTCCATATCTTGAAAATCAACACAAACGTCCAATGCCTTCATGGTGTTGCAATTTCCATTTTCTTAAGTGTATGATACGTAGCCGGTCCCACGGTGTAGGGGTAGCGTGGATTCCTATTACCTGGGTTCGATTACTGGCCAGGTAAGGGATTTTTACCTGGATCTGACGGCTGGTTCGAGATCCACTCAGCCTACGTGATTACAATTGAGGAGCTATCTGACGGTGAGATGGCGGCCGCGGTCTAGGGAACCAGGAACAACGGCCGAGAGGATTCGTCGTGCTGACCACACGATACCACATAATCTGCAGGCCTTCTCGCTGACCAGCAGTCCTTTGGTAGGCCATGGCCCTATGGAGCTGTTGCGCCATATTTTAAAAAATATAATACGTAACACTGAAGTACTTCAACACCTGTAAAAAACGCTAATGGTCATGCATGCCATCAAAAGGAAGAAACGGGAGTATTTTGGCATATCACTGGAAATAATTAGTACAGACTCCCTCAACTTATCTTAGGCGCATAAAGTAAAACTGATGGAAGAAAGGTAGGGGAAGAAGGAGAATATCTCGGCTAAGAAATCTACGAGAATGATATTTCCTCGGTGGTGCCCACTGTGTCCGACTTGCCGAGAACAAGAATCAGATCGCTCTGATGACTGCTGACAACCACTGAGGATATGGCATAAGAAGAAAAAGTGAACACGGACTTGTAGTTAAAATAAATAAAACAATTTCTTTAAGTATGGTGCTTGTATACTTACAGGCCTACCGCACAAGGCAAAATTTTATGAAGGGAAAAATGTTATTACTGTGTGAAAGTTCAGTAGCCCCTCTTTCAAATTAGAAACGGAATGGAAGAATCCGACAGTTCGAAGAATAAAGATTACAGCAAAGGAGAAGAAAAAAACACGAAGGGTGTGAACTTGAACAACTCTCTGGGGATCACAAACCTGACCTCAGTGTCAGACCAATATAAAGGATTTGGGCAACGGAAGTCGATACGAAATGACGAAATCAAAGAGCCTGGCACAAGCAAGAAGTGACTGAGAGTTCTCTGTTCACTACTTCACACAACCAAATTGATAGGGTATGTGACCTGCCGTGGTGGTGGTCGGGTTGGTGACGGTGGGGTACTAGTTATTTTTATAAGGGAAAGTGCCGGTGTAATGCTAGATGTCCATGTTCGACTGCACTTTGGTTTAAACGTGCACAAGCCGACATTGGTTTGATGACCCTTCAAAGAAATTCATGCGCATCAAGAAACGAGAGAAAACGATAAACCTTGTGTCAGATACATTACAAATTGTCGCCACGAGCAGAGTGAATGAAGCGAAGATTAATGACGTGAAAACAATCTTGAAGAAATGGTTCGGAGGCAACTGGAGACAGAACAAGTATTTAGAGTTTTACCCATCCACTGTTCATGCATGAACTGCTGTTGGTGACGATGAGCAAGTTGTCAATAGAGGGGTATGTGACTGCTTGGAGCCAGACGGATCCACATGCAGAATGTAAATTTTGTCAAAGGAAAGATTGAATGTTGATGTTTTAAAAAACCCTTGATGTTCATATAAATTTGTACACGTTGACATACATCCATAGACTTCTCAAATTGGAATCAAAATATGAAGTGTGTTTATTAACCAATCTACGACAACATTATTAAATAGATTCCAATGGTCCACCTATTAAATTAAAATGGCGTATGGCCTCCGGAGAGGCCCGGTGCAGGTCTTTTTCTAGTAGACGGCCTATTAGGCGTCCTGCATGTCTGTGAAGATGAGGGCCCTACCTAGGATGACTTCTAATGTTGAATACGCCACACACACACACCCAGCCCCCGAGCAGTTGGAGTTGGAGTTTAAAATCCCCGACCTGGCCGGGAATCGAACCCGGGACCCTCTGAAGCGAAGGCCAGTACGCTGACCATTCAACCAGCGAGTCGGACGTTGAACCTATTAGGAAAAGCTCATAAAAATACGAAAGTGCTTAGTGTTTAGGAATGCTGTCATAAACATGTCCTTTCCAGTTTTAAAGGACGGAGCTTTACGCGCAGTCATTACATTCCAGCTACCTATGATTTCCACAAAGAGATTTGTCACAAACTGGTCAGGAATGATATGTCATTGTGTCCTTGTTACTGGGACAAAAATCACATCTCTTCCTTAATCGAGGGCCTTCCTGTTAGTCTGTTGCTTGTGTGTGAGTTCCCTCATCCTATTTAAGTATAAACGATATTCCAGACCTCAATATCTTTTGCAGACTCGTCTGGTGCAGTCTCAATCTCAAAAAATCCACCACCAGTTCCAGTGCTAATAACTCAAGGAAACTCCTGCGAACCATACGCCTTTTTCCACGTTTGCCTTAACAAGAAAACAAAACGTGAGATTGATTGCATCTAAATTAAGGATAAAATGTTGCTAAAATACAAATGTACGAACAAATTAAAAGTATGACAGCCGATACAAACCGCACACGAAACTCTTGGCAATGGGTCACTCTGACTCGGACATGTCAACAATGCACAAGGAATGAGCGCAAACTGAGATATGGATTGTGTAGAGGGTCTGAGGGGTGGGGTCGCCAAGAAGTTACTAGCAGAGGAAAGTGCAGTAACTGACTGGTTGAGGAATTAAACGCAGAAATGTGTGGTGTTGAGTCAAGGTGACCCAGCGCCACCATTCTCGGGTTAAAAATAACAGTGTGTTCTTGAACATTAAAAACCTTGTAGAAATACGTTATGAAATTCATATAACAGTGGTGTTTTTCGAATTACACAGAAATTTGACCAATTAAATGTCTCCTTACTAGTGTTACTAAGCGATTACAATATTGTATAGATGAAACCGTGTTATGTCCAGAACGTTTTTCCAATTTCCATGAAAACACATTTTAAAGTGATTTCATTTTCAGGGGGTTGTTGATACACCCCTAACGTAGTTACATTTCCGTTCGAGTAGAGATAATCTGCGATGTTTTCTCACAATAAGTTTTTTGCTGTTCCTGTAAAGTTCTGTTCTGTAAACATAACACGGTTCGCAACAATACTCCTCATATTATGTTATATTTCACTAAACTACGCACGAACACACGTTACGTCCAAAACTTGTATTTGCAACACAAGAAGAATGACCATTTATAGCTTCAATAAAATGGTATAGCTAGTGTCATGTCTCATAACATATCACAACATTATTCGTGAATTCATTCCGAGTGAAGAAAGCCTTTTAAGAACGTTAAGATAATTGAGGCGTTGACATGGGAAAGGTAGTAAGTAAAAACATTCGAAATTAATTTTTTCATGGAGAAAGTAGTAAAAACTCATGCCAATTGTATGGGAAAAGCAAAAATAAACTTATGTTAAATCCACGAGGTTTGACAGGGAGAAGGTAGTAAGTCAGCCTGTGCGTCTGGTGGAATTAGGTACGGTACAACCTTTGATATTCGTTGAAAGTCAGCTGCGTGTAAACCTTGTGTTTAGCTATTATATTTCTTCATGGTGTTACCTCAGTTGCCATAATGCCTCCGAAACCTATTCCATTCAAAATGGTAAGTCGTTATTGCCAGAATCTTTGACATGACGTTCATACTGGTTTCTTTTCTCAAAAATAGGTACTACCTGTGACTAACAATGATTCCAGAAGAAGATGCGGAGATAATCAGAGAGGCTAAACATTTTCTTGTAATCAAGACGCCTGGGTATTTTCATGACTTCACAATGCAAAGCAAGAGATATTTAAATACTAAACGCCTCAATATTAGCATTGTGAGCTGGATAAGGATTTCCAGAGCCGAACTGAATCTTATCATCACATGCTTCAATTTATTTATTAAAACACTGTGGCATAATTTTATTCAAGCGCTCAAAATAGTCGCGGGGAGTGAAGGAAGGAACCCTGGATGGCCGTGCTATAGGTTATGAGACTCTCGTAGCGCTCCGGTAGGAACGAATTCCCCTAGATGGATTTGAGCCGTAAGTCATCATTTCAATTATGTAGACCCCAATAGCTGCGTACCCAAGCGCACAGCAAACTCTGGAGGGGATGTACCGAACAGTTGTCCAGGTCTGTAATCACCTGAATTTTAATCAATTAATCCGCCACTAAGCTAAATTCCACAGATCTCACACCACACATAGATAAGATTATAATTATAGAGTAACAGCAGCAGATAAAATTATTTACTTGTGCTAAACTGAGGGATATATGTATTAACGGGAGTAGCCGTTAACAACTGGCGAGCTCGTACAAAGGAAGAGGGTCTGTTTCCTGGTACTTTCCCTTGGAGTTGGCGACCTCGAGAGAATATAAAATCTGCACTGTGAAGCTAAGGGCTCCCCGTCTACTTTTGAACGCCAAGTGTGACGTGTCGTGTTTCCGAGCCGACAAGTCATTTTTTGTGAAGTTTGTTAAACTGAAGTAGAATCGCTGTGATTAAGCTCACAAGATCTAGTGAAGGTCTGAACTTATAAGTATTATCCAACGCGTACACGAACTGTGGTATTAATGTGTGCGAGTCGTTTAAAATATAACAGCTTACAAGGACAGATTACAATCGGGCCAGTTATCTTAATTTAGTGCCACGTAGATCGAATTCATATCTGAACGGAAGCTATAGTCAAGTAATAGCCAGTGCATTCGTGTATTCGAGTACGCTAAGTGGACAAGTAGATGGTTCTAACTTAACAGTTCCAGATACAACCGAAATCAAGGAGATAGCAACTCTGAAAGTTCAGGAGTCGACAGGAGGACCCTCATCCCTGTGCTATGTACCGTAGTCATGAGCAAAGCAAGCATTACATAGCGGTTATGTGTGTCGTCGCTGATGGAGAGGTTGCTGCCAAGTTAAGTCCTTTTGTTCTATAAGCATGTGAAGTGATGTCTAGAGTCACTATTTTAGGGACGCTTTAAACAACTAAATTAATCTTTAAATATAAGCCAGAGTGGCATTTTATTACTTATTTTAGTAAATTAAAATAAGTCCAGGGCTGCTTGTATTTCAAGTCCCCGAGCTATGTGTTGTATATAATTTAGATGGGAATAAGGGGATAATATATTAGATGTAGGTGTGTGTTACAAAAACAAGGGATGGATAAGGGAAAATAATAATGCAAGATGGGTGTTACGTGGGGAAATAAGAGAATAATTTCATCTCTTAAAAGTATGTAAAGAAACTATAGTGATTAGAACTTTTAAAAATAATAGTGAACTATTAGTGTTAAGACATAAAGAGAATGATCGTTAAATTATAAGATGGATGAAAATGAATGGAATACGTCAATCCTAGTAATATAAGTAAGTACTTAGTTGTAGTTATAAATATGTGTATACGAATGTTACAGTTATAGTACTTAGCTGTAAGAGAACAGTAGTAGATTATTGGAGAAGGAATAAAACAGTGGACAAGGGTAGTAAAGTTAAGTATTTATGTGAAGTGAGGGAATTACGTATCAAAAAAATAAAGGAAGTAGACATGTGATTAGTGAGCAAGAGACAGTTGGACACAGAAAAGAGTTACCGTGTGTGAGTACTGCAGAGTATTAGTTCAATGTTGTATTGATATGGGGCACTGTAGCTCAGCAAGCATACGGGAGGAAAGTTGGTTGAATCAGCAAACGGTCTTAGCTAGACAAGACACGCTGATTCAGCCAAAGTTTAACATGTATATAACTTTTACCATTTGCCGTATTAAACAATTATTCATGCAATCCAATATTTAGTTCACGCATAGGTCTGTTGTAAATGGAGGATAACTCTGTACAGACTTGTTATATAATAAATAAATAAATAAATAAATAAATGAATAAATAAATAAATAAATAAATAAATAAATAAATAAATAAATAAATAAATAATAGTTAAACACCACGTTACCTTCGGGTAACCCCTCTAAACTTTTTCGTAACTCTGGAAACATGGAGCAAACGACTAATTGGAAATCTACCCCAGGTGGTAACAAATCCACCCCACTCACAGTGGGGCAAGCAGACCATCGGATTCTGGGGAGCCTGCATCTTCATGTAAGAGGAAGAAACACGTCAACTATCTGGCAACAATAAACATTAATTCCCTCCTACAAACGGGAAAACTGAAACATACATTGGACGTCCTAACAAAATACAACATCCTTATAACGGTTTTACAGGAGACAAGATTTACGGACGAAGAACCTTTTGAGTCACAAGGCTTCAGGATCTACAAGGGACAGCCAGGCCAGAGAGTGATGAAGAATATGCCTCGCCTGGGTACAGGCTTCATAGTCAACAACAAAATGATCAACTCTATTATCTCCGCATCACCAAATGGGAGAACGTCCACTATAGCCTTCAGAAGTCTCAACAAAGCCTACACGATTGTTAACTTCCATGCACCTACCAATGATACTAATAAGAGTAATATTGAAAGTGTTGAATACTTTTGGGAAGAACTGGAAGAGACAATCGATAAAATTCCAGAACATCACGTGATCATCTTAATGGGGGACTTTAATGCCCAGATTGGTAAGGAGCGGAGGTTTAAGAACATAGTCGGAGAATACCCGGCCCACAAGAAAACCAATTGTAATGGTGAGAGGCTGATCAATCTGTGTAAAAATCACAACCTTGTTCTTAAATCTACAACATTCAGACACCTCCCCCGAAAAGCCAAGACCTGGAGATGTCCCATTCCCTTGCTAGGAGAGTACCAGTTAGATCACGTTGCCATCAGTAGAAGGAATAGCAAGGAAGTAATGAACGTCAAGGTACTGAGAGGTGCCAATATTGATTCAGACCACTACCTATCTTTGGTCAAAGCAAATTTCATTCCACTCACGAAGTACAGAGGTAACAATTACACCAGGTCCAGAATCCCAAAATTTAATCCAGCCCAGCTGAAAGAACAACAACTACTTTACTAAGATACTAAGCAATAATCAGAATAAAACAGATTGGCCTAACCTACAGAAGGCACTGATAGATGCAGCAACAGAAACCATCCTTGCAACCAGAAGGAGTAAACACCCATGGTGGACACCAACATGTGATAAGGCAATAGAGGAGAGAAGACAGGCATGGGTGAAATGGAACTGCAACAAAAACACGGAAAATCATACAGCCTTCCTAACAGTCGGAAAGAACACGGCCAAGACCATTAGAAATGCTAAGAGGCAATATAACAACGACATCATAGATCAGGCAGAGAAAGACTTTCAAAGGAACAACACCAGTAACTTGTACAAAACTCTAAAACCTCAGACAAACGCTTACTCAGCCCCTACACTCCACCTCCGAGGACGAGACGGAGAACTGAAAATGAACAATGAAGATTGTACTACAGCCCTTGCAAAATATTTTGATGGCCTCCTCAATGCAGAAGAACCAGAGGAAAAACTACAATTTCAACCTAAGAATGTTATTAACCCTGACTCCCTTCCTCCTACCAAAGAAGAAATCAAACAGATCATCTCTG
This sequence comes from Anabrus simplex, assembly GCF_040414725.1. Taxonomy (NCBI): domain Eukaryota; kingdom Metazoa; phylum Arthropoda; class Insecta; order Orthoptera; family Tettigoniidae; genus Anabrus; species Anabrus simplex. Next base: position 281,917,298 of record NC_090271.1, read on the forward strand.
AACTGAAATCTAACAGAGCAGCAGGCGAAGTTGGCATCATTGCAGAATTATGGAAACATGCAGTTGAAGAGTCAATTGACAGTATCCATAGAATCATAACTGACATCTGGACAACAGAAAAACTACCAAGGGATTGGACTTCAGCTATCATCCACCCGCTGCACAAGAAAGGAGACAAGTTAGACCCTAACAACTATAGAGGGGTCTCTCTCCTATCAGTGACGAACAAAATCTTCTCCAAAGCATTGCTTAAAAGAGTGGAGGCACACTTAGATTCCTGCATAGGAGAGTACCAAGCTGGATTTAGGAAGTCAAGATCATGCACAGAGCAGATTCTGAACCTCAAAACTATCTTTACCTATAAAAATCTCAGCACCTCACCCTATGTAGCAATTTTCGTTGACTTCCAGAAGGCTTACGACTCGGTAGACAGACAGTCCCTCTTTGAGACGTTGACTGAAATGGGACTGGATAAGAAGACTTTGAATCTTGTGAACGCTACTCTGACAAACACCATGTCCGAAGTCAAATTCAGAGGGGTATTATCAAAAAGCTTCGAGATCAAAACAGGTGTTAGACAGGGAGATGGTTTGTCCCCTATCCTGTTTAAATGTCTGCTGGAGAAGGTCATTCGGGAATGGACGAAAGCACTAGCTGACAACTCTGGATTAAAAATCGGCTACAAAAAAGACAAGTTAACAGTTACTTGCTTAGCCTTCGCAGATGACCTCACACTCTTAGCTTCAAGTATGGAAGAAGCTACGTTCCAGCTATCCTCGCTAGAACGCATAGCAGCTAAAGCAGGGCTAAAGATCGCTGTCAATAAAACAGAATTTCTGACAAACATCAGAGAAGCACCCAACTTCATTTCTTTGGGGGACAAAATAATACACAAGGCCAACTCATTCAAATATCTTGGAGAGTGGATAACCCCAAATGTTAATGAGGATCTTGCAGTGAAGAGTAGATGCACTAAATTAGAAAGAGCTTATCATCTTTGTAAGAACATATACAAGTCTAAATCCCTCTCCTTGAATCTTAAATTTAGACACTACAACATCTGTACTGTACGCCTCAGAATGCCTAAACATGACCCGGAAAGGACAACTCAGAAAACTAGAACTGAAAGAGCGAAAGATCCTCAGAAGGATTATGGGTCCCATTAACCCATTAGTGCATGAAGTTTCCTGGTTGCATTTTAGTTAATTTTTTGTGTTTTCCTAACCATATGTAAGTACATTAAATATATATTATGCATAGAACACGGGATATTGCGTACTTTGGTAGGGAGGTGCGATCCGAAAAATCGGATCACATGCAAGGATAAAATACACTGAGGAAGAGGGAGAGGAAGAGAAGACTCAATAATAGAAGACCAGTACAACACAACGATAGTTTCTTTATTGTTGATTTTGTCAGAATGTCAGTTACATATACACTCACATACAAGAAACATGCTCAAATGTTGATACAAACAATTCTTTTTGCTCAAAATTCTGTACTTCTCACACACTTCTGTAGAGTTCTTCAAAGAAACTGCCTAAGGCATAATACCACCACTGTTTTCCTAGTATGAATGGTAGGCCTTGAAACATTTCTGGTGGAGGCCTACATCACATTTGTCGCACATGAATTTTGCTTTATCTGAACACTGGCGACATTTCTTTTCCGTGCTCACGGAAATAATCCAGTGGTTTCTTTCGTCGAAGCGACTATCTATGTTCGGATCACACGGTTGTTTTCCCCTTCTAGAAACATTTCCATGCGTCTTCAGCAAACTAATGCATACATCCCTTCGATACTTCAGGAGACTTTGCGATTTATCATCATCCGGCAAGACTTTACGCATTTTTAGCCATGCATTGACAATTCAGACATCCAGTAAGTAAACAAAGATTGCCCAGTACCACTTTTTGACGTATTCTGGTTCTGTTTGTCGCCACTAACTGATCCATTAGATCTACACCCCCCCCCCCATTCCTTTATTATAGGAGCCAAAAAGTGTAGGCTGCTTGATTGTCACCTTTCCTTTCTTTTCCTTGGACCATCTAGAGCAGGTTCCCTCTCTATTTTTACCGTGGTTTGTTAACGTTGTTATCCTTCCACCTGACAGCAAGTATTTCACCCGAAGAGCGGAAATAGCTGGATCCACGCGGCAGTTTCTTCATTTCTGCTGTGCTGATGAGAGGGCATTTCTCAGTACAGCCTTCTCGAATAGTTCCCATTACACAGTAACCTTCTTCAGACAGGTGTTTGAGCAATTTTATTGACGTGAAATAGTTATCAAAGTATAACTTGAACCCTTTGTGTGGGGGTACATCTGCAGATTTTATTAGTGAGATAACTGTATCACCACCTAAGCCAAACTGCTTCTTATCATTTTCTTCCTTCCCTGTATAAATTTTGAAGGACACCATATTACCAGATGAAGAACAAAGTGCCCAGTTCTTGAATCCAAATCTTATTGGTTTACCTCTTATATATTGCTTAGCATAATGTTTCCCATAGTATGGAATCATACTTTCGTCTATAGACAAGTGCTTTTCAAGTCCACCATGGCTCCTGAAATTTTCGTTCAGTATATCGATGATAGGTCTCAGCTTGTACAGACGATTGTTCGGGTCAATGTTGTCATTATCATTTAAATGCAGGTAGTGCAAAATACTTTCAAATCTATTACAGCGGATGCTGTTGGCTAAAAGCTTGGGAACATCTTCATCTGCTGACCAGTACATCCTTCTGTTGGGATATTTAGCATACCCTTATAAAGCAGGCCTCCTATCAGCACCCAAAATTCCGACTCTGTTAGGCCGAGAATAACATTTTTCTGAGCTGCATATTTATTGCTTTCTTCTACAATTTTCTGTACCAAATTCTTTGAAAAAAACAAGTGAAAAAACTGCAATGGTGTTTGGCATGTTTCTGCAGTCTCAGACACAGGTATTGGTTCACACTGAGTTTTCAAGACAGGATGAGGATCTGGTTTCCTCCACGTAAAATTTTGTTTTTCCCTTACAGGAACACGTTTCTTCTTTCGCGGGAGTCCACCATTTTCATCTCTTTCAGATACCTGAACAACTTTTGAACCAGACGCGATAGGTTCTGATGTAAGTCCGAGAGAATTTTCGGTTTCTTCAAAGTCTGTGTCATTAGTCTGTATTTCACACGAGCTAATCATCATCCTCCAACCAAGGTGGTTAAGGTTACCCTCATGTTCGTCTTCTGTTTTATCACTGTCAATGTCTGTCTCCCTACCCTCAGCTGGAACTGCAGCGTATATTACATTCTCAGTGTCATCACTGTGTTCCTGGTCCTCTTCCTCAAGCATTTCAATTATCTTGGCCACAGGGAGGCTGAAACAAAAGGAGAAACAAATATTGTACTCATTATGTTGAGATCAGAAACATCCTACAACGATTACAACATTTAGTTGGTATTGTATAAGGAGAACAATGTAAGACTGCTTTGCATGTGATCCGATTTTTCGGATCCATGAAAATAAATCGCGTTATTTCCAAAACGTATGGACGTACTTGTCTAAAATGCATATCAAACAAAAGCATGGATTCTCAACAATACTTCTACAACAAATAAGAGATCAGATATGTTAGAAATAAGTGATATTTTTGCAAAATACTTACCACATGCTGTGAACAGTGCTCCTCTGAGACGCCATGTTGTCTTCTAATGAATACTGTATCAGTCTGGCCAACTGCACGCACTAACTAATGGTACTAACTTATTCAGAAGGAATTACTAAACAGATATGAAAGTGGAAATAAAAGAAAATCACACAATTATGAAATTTAAAGCCTGAAATACCAAGATCCGATTTTTCTGATCATATGCACCCGATGGCTACAGAATCAGGCACAACAAGGAACTGTACAGTAAAATAGAGAGAATTACAACAGCTATGAGGAAGAGAAGACTAATCTTCTATGGTCATGTAGTCAGGATGGACAGCCAGAGACTCACTTCAAGAATCTTCAACCTTGTATCTAGAGGGAAAGCAATAAATGCCAAATGGACGAATTTAGTACGGAAAGACCTACAATACCTAAACATTGATCACATTGACATTTACAACCGAGATAAATTCAGAAAGTTAGTCAAGACATCTGACTCTCTCCAGTCACTAACAACTAAATCACTGCGTCCAGGAGGAGGAGTGAAATGGACTCAAGAAAGAAAAGACATCCATAGCGCTAGAATGAAAGAATACTGGGCTAAGAGGAAGAAAAGAGAACCACGTGGTCCATCGTAGGCCTAAACGAAGAAGAAGAAGAAGAAATAAATAAATAAATAAATAAATAAATAAATAAATAAATAAATAAATAAATAAATAAATAAATACATAAATAAATAAATAAATAAATAAATAAATAATAAATAATAAATACCTAAAGTAAATAAATAAATAAATAAATAGATAAATAAATAAATAAATGTTAAATAGTATAGGTGTGTGTTATAGTTATTTGTATTTTATTCCGGTGTGTGTTGATTTTAGGTAGAGTTGTATAGGCAACCTAATGGACACCATCAGCGTCGTAATGTTAAAGAGGATTAGACTAGAGACAGTGTATGCTGGGATGTTTTATTACATGATGCATGTATTTCAGCTGTGAGGAGATGTAACGGGAGATCATTCAACGTCGAAAGTAGAATAGGTTCTTTAAGTGAGGTGGCAGGCAAATTCATGAAAGTACCGGACATCGAATCGAGAATTATTTGTATGTGAGGCTAGAGAATTGCATGTGTATATTTACGGGGCTAAATTGACAAGAGACAGGCGATGAAAGCCATGATGTTGTATTTGGAACTTTGGCATAGATGCGCTAATAAGCTAGCCTATTTTATACGAGATATATAAAGCTGTGAGCTGTATTTTGCAGGTTGAAATTGGGTGCTATTCTGAAGCACTGTGAATTTTGGCGAGGGCTGACGTGTTATTGTTCTTCCCAGGTAGAAGCTCTTTCGGCTCAGCCCCAGAAAGGAGAACTGAGGATTGATACAAATAATCCCATTATCCTTGTGAATTGCCTGACCACAGAGCCCAGTTATTTTGGTGTTTACGTTGCCAACCAGCTGATTTACCTGGCGTGTCAAATACAACTGATATACTGTGTCTATGTGAGAGATATGCGACGTCCCGTGCCCGGATATGTTGTGTTCTCGACCCGACAGCTCTATAACGTCAGCGTGTACATTCTGTGTGTTTTCGTTGCAAAGGTATGGTTGATTTATTTATCTTATGATTTGTATTGTTGTGCCCAGTGTATTATTTCTGTGTTGTGATGTTGTCTTTTGTTTGTCAACGGGGAGACATAGCCCGATGGCTATTTTTGGGAAGAAAGGTTCTGACCTAATGGTCATGGGTTCACACCGATATAATTAGAATCTGTGACTATTTTGGAAAGGTAATTCAGATGCATCCTAAATAATTGTTTTCTATATTTGTGTCCGAGTGATCGGAGTATACATGTAATTTAGGCCAATTACAAGTGTATCGGGTATTACTATCGCATATCACGAACGGTTAGAAATCGAGCCATCAGGCAAAGAACTAGGGACTTAAGAAAGCGAGCAACAAAACTACATGAAGCGTAATTCAGACATATTCCATGTAACAAGAATTTCACTGTAATATTGCGGGATCGTTACCCGGTTTTTCATAATGTTAATTCATGTAGATATACGTGTAACTTTTCTTTATTTAACACAACCAATAGTCGGTTGTTTATATTATTTATATATTTATTTAATATGATTTCATATCATGTTTCAGTTTAATAAATTAATTTTACTCGATTATTTGAGTTCTCATTCACTAGATTTATATGTAAGTATTACCTGTCCATTTACATTGTGTATTAAAATAGATTATAATTTTGCCCACATCCGGACGTACCACGAGCTTCTACTCCTGAGCTAGGCCGAAATTAGGACAAGATACTGTACAGAACATCCCTCAGTCAAGACAAATCAATCATTCAACGAGTTAGAACGGTGGAAGGAGCACAGTATCCTCCAAAGAGGACGGTCCTATCATGCGATCAAAGACTTCGTAGGAGTCTAACCATCAGCGAGCCGAATAACAGGCTTTGCTGGATTTCTTGGACGAAAAATATAATTTGATTTATTGTGAAATTTATCCTTGAAACATACACGTCTAGCAGATTACATAGCGATTTTTCACAACGTATTTTATCGCATAATTTGTGCCTGAAACACAATTGGTATAAATTTGTGTTAAACTGATAAATCGATTACCTTAATTTTACATGATTTAATTTCAGTTACGTTTGCTTCAGAATGTTAGAAAAACTACGTTTTCTTTCGCCTGTTAAAAATCACTGTTTATGACGACTTTTCATGTGTCAATGCCTGAATTGTTGTTGTCAACACTCGTTACCAAGTGTACCAAAAGCTTCCTTCCTTCGGATTTCTTGACTTATAAAATTGATACTATACGAAACTCACCGATTGAACGCTCGACTATGAGGACTCTGTCACTGAAAGGGGTTGAACTAACGAACTCGGGAGATGTTCATGCGTGACCGTTAATAAAACTCTACAGTCGGCATTGCCCGATTGATGAAAAGGCGCACTGCAATAGCACCCATGCGCGCCTAGTGTAAAATTATTTCGATGCATTGTGTTCAAGAAACGAGCATGTGGAATATTAGGGCCAGCAACATAATCTCATTTTTGTTGAAATACCCAAGGCTGATGAGATCTCGTTCCGGAACTTGACTCATTAGGGAGAGACTCGAATGACTCTCAGCTCCACGGGAGTTTATTAAAGCAGATGGCACCTGTGCTAATGGTAGCCGCGGACCAGGCACACCTGTGCACTCCGTTCTTTCCGCCAGGTATAAATTAACAGGGATGAGACATGAGAGCTTAGCCTCCGATATGAATATCTTACTGACGAGTTACTCAGCGCTCCCTTTCATTACGTATTTCCGTTCATCAGAATTAGTTCTTCAGCACTTATTATTTTCAGCTTTCCTCCTTATTCATTAACAGAGTTAAATTCGATAATGGAAATGAACTTTCGACTCATTAGATCGTCTTTAGCGAAACAATATAATACATATCGAACAGAATATCCCAACTGTACACCAATGGGTTTCGAAACCACAACCTTCCAATTTCCAGATGGATGCTTTTACCAAATGAGCTATGGTAGCTCAGTATATTTTGTTCTGTTAGAAAGGACCTGACACTACTTTCAACACAACTGTAGAGTTCCCACAAATTGCCCGTTGTTGGCAACATTTGATGAATATTTTATTTTCGCGGCCACATTGTATTCCAAATGAATGACTTTATTTATCCACCTCTGTGCTTAGTGTGATTAGCAGTCACCTCCCCCCCCCCCCGGAGGCCTGGGTTCGATTGCCGGCTCTGCCACGAAATTAAGTGGCACGAGGGCTGGATCGAGGTCCACTCAGCCTCGGAATGTCAAATAAGTATAGGGGTTTCGATTCCCACCTTAGCAATCTTCAAAGTGGTTTTCTGTGGTTTCTCACTACTTCTCCAGGAAAATGCCGGGATGGTACCTAACTTAAGGTCACGGCCACTTCCTTCCCTCTTCCTTGTCTATCCCTTCCTATCTTCCCATCCCTCACAAGGCGCTTGTTCAGCATAGCAGATGAGGCCACCTGGCCGTGACACTGATCCTCCTCACCAGTTGTATCCCCGACGAAACGTGTCACGCACTATAACAGTGCCCTTGAGGCGGTAGAGGTGGGATCCCTCGCTGAGTGCAGACGAAAAACAAACCTGGAGCGTAAACGTATTAAGTAAAATTAATAATTTTCCCGACCACATTGTACCAAAAATGTATTTATTTATTAGCTGAAGACAACACGCGTCGCTTGTTCTTATTTTATTATTTTCTCTGGGTACGTAAATATCTTGCATTCTAAGTCATTTCATAAGAATACATTCTTCTACACTAGATTTGATGTCTTGTCTGGCGCATCCACAAACGGATTTTCTGCTTGTCCGACATGATAAAAAGCCACGTAGATCTGACCATGTGTGAAAGAGAAATCCTTCCAATTAACTCCGCAATTGTGGAGCGTTTACCCTGAGCCTTATTGATAGTCATACTGTAAGCTAATCACACTGGAAATTGTAATCGTTTGAAATACAATGGCAAATCATTTGAGATCAATGGAATTGTTAGTATGAAAACCGATTTTCCTTTTTCTTTGCCGGTTAGAATTATTGCCTCAATGATATCGTTAAGGAGCTGTTTCAGTATGTATTTGCTTTATATTCAAGAATTATAGAAAATACTCACAGATGTACTCAAGCAGAAAACTGTTATGGTTCTGAGACCGCCGTACTTCTGCGGGATGAAAAAAGATATATAAAAAACCAAGGAATATATTTCACTGCCTTCTAGACTACATTCTCACTTTCAATGTATTCAATGCCGAAATCAGCCAATTTCAAACCCCACATCTCCCACACCACCACAGCTACCGACACGCAAAAACTATATTGCATTATGGGAGAGTCGCGGCTACTACAGTACACAAACACGAGTGGTATGCGGTGGATAGTTGTGGCTGCAGTGTGAAATATACGAACACACGCATCTATTTTTATGTACAGTTGGTCAATTTCAACCCCAATATTTCCCACACCACCACAGCAACTGGTACAGAACCATTACAGTGCACGATGGGACACTCGAGGCTACTACTGCACACAAAATCCCCAGTGGTTTGGCAGTGGTTAGTTGTGGCTGCAAGGTGAAATATACGAACTCACACGTTTATTTGTACCGTATATATAGTGATTTCAACACCCCCTCCCCCCACATTTCCAACATCACTACAGCTACCGACATGCAACCACCATCTTTATATTCAAGAATTACTGAAAATACAGATGTACTCAAGCAGAAAACTGTTTTGGTTCTGAGGTCGCCATACTTCTGCGAGATGAATCAAAGATGATATATAAAACCAATGAGTATTCATCACAGCATTCTGGAGTACATTCTCTTTCCGATCCTTCCTGTATATCATCACTCCTTTTAATACATTCAGTGACAAAGTCAGCCATTTCCAATCCCCACATCTCCCAAACTACCACAACTACTCACACGCAACTACTGTAGTGCACGATTTGAGATTTGAGATTTGGGCTTTGCGATGCGGTGTTGCTAAACCTGCACTTGTCTTGATCGTGCCAGAGAGCGCGGATAGAAGAAATAAACTTCTCCATGGACGAGACTTGAACTAGGACCTCCCTGCTGATAGGCTCGGCCCACAGCAAGCACGCCACGATGGCATTGGCTGAACCCCATGGTGCTCATTTCTCAGCGTGGCTCTCAAGCCCGACCAAGCCACGTGCAGATTTAACAACACCGCATTGTAAATCCGCTAGGCGATCTGATTGGCTAACTTCAGCAGCTGATAAAATGAAAATGGCGCGAGATATCGGCGTAAATTTTTCAGGTTACATTATCAATATGACCAACGCTCTAACCCTCGTATAGGCCTACTCGATTCACATTGTGTCCGACCACACTTTATAGTGCCGATCCCGACCTTACTGGGATAAGATGGGTAAGAATAGATGACAAAAAGTTTGAAAACTGTTGTAATAATGGCGTATGGCCTCCGGAGAGGCCTGGTGCCGGTCTTTTTCTAGTAGACGGCCTATTAGGCGACGTGCATGTCTGTGAAGACGAAGATGAGGGCCCTACCTAGGGTGGTTTGTAATGCTGAATACGCCACACATACCCAGCCCCCGAGCCATTGGAATTAACAAATTAAGGTTAAAATCCCCGACCCGGATGGGAATCGAACCCGGGGCCCACTGAACCGAAGGCCAGTACGCTGACCATTCAGCCAACCAGTCAGGCTGAAATCTGTTAGCCGACCCTTTGTAAAGTATTAAATGAATTTGTCGAGTAGACCCAGAATGTGTCACCAGAGAAGAGTACCGTACGAGTTGGAGTATCCAAGGGACATCATTGTGGTCTATAAAAATCTGACCATCTCTGCCGGCTTTGAATTCACCACGTTGATATTCGAAGATCGATATTCTATCACTGATCTACAAAGGGAAGTTAATCAATTCCATTAATATTCAAAAAATAAGTCCTATGAGGGAATTAAATTCTTCTATAAAATTATTATTAGGCTGTAAAATTATCAATTACATGTTGCATATGAAGGCTGTTCCTATACAGAATGCTGCTTCTCGTATTTCACGGCTGATCTGAATGGTGGACCTGAAGAGGTCTGCGGTACTGTGGGGCTTCCTACTTCATATTGCACTGGATTAGTTGCTGACATCTTATCTCGCTAGGGGGATACAGTGTTCGCTACACACTCTTCTGAAGAATGTACTGGTTTAAAATCAGTTATATTCTTGCGGACTATTATCAGTATAATGTTCGTGCTTTAATACAGAACATCGGTAGATATCTCACCACTGAGTTCAATGAAAACAAGGAACTTTGTAAGATTTAATGTGCCAACAGAGAATGGGCTTCTAGTTTGTAATTATTACATCTAAAATTAGTAACACGCAAGCTGCACCTTGGTCCTCAAGACCCACGTGGATTTTGTACACATTTAGGTAGAAAAGAAAAACCACTGGATATAATTTAAATTGCAAACACTTAATAAGGAGTAATTATTAGTATTTTAAAGTAATAATAATAATGTTATTTGCTTTACGTCCCACTAACTACATTTTAAGGTCTTCAAAGACGCCGAGGTGCCGGAATTTAGTCCCGCAGGAGTTCTTTTATGTGCCAGTAAACCTACCGACACGGAGCTGTCGTATTTGAGCACCTTCAAATACCACCGGACTGAGCCAGGATCGAACCTGACAAGTTGGGGTTAGAAGGACAGCGCCTTAACCGTCTGAGCCCCTCAGCCCGGCTATTTTAAAATTGTATTCCTGACCGATGGTTATCCCTTACGAGAGTTATGTAAAATGTTAGCCGAGTACGTAAATCATAGTGTGTGGAAAACATATTCGTACAAAATCCTATTCAACAGCTGTAAATATTTAGTTTTAGAATTGAAAATTTACATTTCAACACAAACGAGGTGATCGTTTTGAGCTCTAAACAAAACGAGAAGTTAAATTTCTATACAATTTTCTGCAGGCATATCTTATGAGAGATTCAGTTTTCAGCCTAATGGCATGCATCATTTATGAAAATAGTTAAAAAAGCAGGAAATGGGACAAAATCTTGGTTTTATAACTTTTAGTGACTTAATCAGTCCAGTTCAGTTTTCTTTACTCATCCAAATCACGGAAACACTTTGGACACACAGCACCGAAATATTCCAAACAGATGAGTGCTCGACATCTGGCACCTTCTCGTCATGATTTCCTGTCCTACTTAAAACATCTTTCTGTTGTATACAAGGAACTTTGTATACAAGGCACAACATAAAAGTTTATTGCTTCAACACATTTATACAATATGTACATGAAACAGAACGAAACTTTTCTTGAAGCTTGTCGATTTGCACACGTTTAATGTTAATATAAGGTAGTAGGCTGAGGGCCTGAGTATTATTTACATAGGTACAAATGGAGATTCCTATATACATTCAATCTTGTCTTGATGAGACAGTCTGTTCAAATGAGAGAATGTTCTTGATAGTCGAAAACTATTGGTCATGTATAATAACAAGTGGAACTTGTAGAGAGAGTTCGTATTAGCAGAATGCTAACAGGAGGCGTATAACTTGCAAGGAACTTGCGTCTAGTGTTCATATATAGCAGAATGCTATGATTGGAGTCGGAGCACTGTAGGGGAGTTGAGTGAGTAGCAGAATGCTTGGATGGGTGCTCGACGTGGCTACGGGATGCAGGATGAAATGATGCAATGTCCAGAGGTGAAACCTCACGGCCAGGAATCAGTCCACCTGTTCAGAACACATTTTTAAGAGGGTGCCTCCGTATCTGACTTGCGGTGTAGTCTGGTCGTTGGACACTGTGGTAGTCCTGGAGAGGCTTTTTTAAATTTTTTAAATTTTATTTTATTTTTATTCGGGGGGCCCTCGGAGACCGCTCCCCCGCGTGACCATCGACTCAATCTACATGGCCTCCGACATGCTATTAGTTCTAAGAAGAGAAAGATAGTAAGGGTAGTAAGGGTCAGGACAAAACCACATAGGCAGAAATAGAAAGATGCCTACATGTAAAACCTGACATTTTGTAGATAGCACATGCAAGGATGTGGTTCTGGAGAGGTCCAGGTAATTGTGTTAGTTGGGAATAGGTATCATGCACAGTCATGAGCCTATTCCAAGCCATGCCAGTTATTCAGGGGATCAGTCCTTCTGGGCACTGCTGTGGCTAGCGCGGGCCGTGCTGGTTGCCGAGCCATGAGGCAATAGCCACTAGGGCCCGCCGCACCACCCGACCCCCTTGAGGTCCCTCGTACCCAGTCTCCAGTCCCGGAGAATGAGGCCAAGCCCGCCGAGGCGGGGACCTGCTGGATGGTTGTGGGACATGGCGCCGGGCCTCCTTCCTCTCTGTCCGCGCCATGGCCCGGTATACAGGGCAACTGAGATGGGTGGCCGGGTGGCCCCCCCGCGCAGTTGGCGCACACAGGCGCCTCCCTAAGTGTAGCGCAGGCCGTGTAATGGTGATCACCACCACAACGGTTGCACCTTACTTGGAGCCCACAGCTGACCTGTCGGTGGCCCCACCTCAAACAGCGGAAACACTGCAAGAGCTGTTGAGAGGGACGTTCTGTTCTCACCTGATTGCTGCAACCTGCTGAGGTCCTCTCCTGATTGGTTCCTCGGTCTACTGCTGCCCTGGGAGCAGTCCCGGGTTGCGGCTGGGCGGTCCTCTCCTGATGGGCCGACGTCGCCTTCTGCTGCCTGGTCCGGTGTCTTCTTCTTCTTCATCCCGGGGATTTCTTCTCGGCAGGGGAAGAGGCCTCGTCCTGGTGGCCCTCCTCCCGGCCTGGTGACCCCAGGGTAGCTGGTGGCTCCGCTGCGTCGCCGTCTTCTTCCTTCTCCTGGCTGGCGGCGGCGGCGTCGGTCAATGCTAGTACTCGACTGCGTTCCCTGTCCTGGAGAGGCGAGAAACGTTGCTCCTTTTATAGCGCTGGCTGACGTCACCGACGATCACGTCAGCGCACTGCAGTCTGCCTCGTGGTCTTTGGAAACATCTATGTTCGGCGGGCTGCGGAGCTTGTAGGCGCGGAGGACACACACAACACTTTCCCTATTTGATTTAGTAGCAGAAGATTTCTTGTGGACTTGGGATGTTCCTGAAGCTTCAGAGGGATTCATTCCTAGTATATCACATATCGAAATTCTGATAATGTTTACTGTTCTCATAATCGCTGTCACTTCCCCTTACATCGTCCATTTCTTCACCTAGAGGGTCTATAATCCCTTCCTCATTCAGTCTAGTGGAACAAATATTGAATATTGATTGTGCCGTTAAACCAAAAATATTTTCACTAATAGTACACCTGGATTTTTGGGACACGACCGACTTTGAACAACCAAAATTTAACAAACACAAACCCGCAACAACATGGTGGACTGATAGCTAACTGAGAGCTAGGAGAGTACGGTGAGGTGCAGGTCAGGGCTACAAAACACCTTGTGGCACTTAAGAAAGGAACGTTCCGTCGGATCCGTAGGGCCCAGTGCACAGCTACGAACTAGAAATGGTCTCTCTAGCCATTTAAGAGTTTAACTGGGAACTAGAGTGAATTTCCAATAATCCAATTGACGTATTTTCCTTTAGTCAGTATAAATTTCTCGCTAGAAAACCAGAGGGCTATAGAGCATGGCATGGTTAGAAACTTCCCTGGGTAGTAGATGAAATCAATACAAATTATTTTCAATCAGGAATCCAAGTCAGAAAACGCTTTGTTTGGGAGTTAGGGTGTTTCGTTTGATTAGACCTATATTTCAGTCTGCACTTTCTATTTTTATTAATGCCTGAATCGTTGAAAATTAGGTTCTTGCATACATTTCTACAAAAACCGTTGACAAAATTATACTAGAGGACCATAAGCACTTTCTTTCAATGTCTAGACCATCTTACGAGGCTGTGCTCTTGTAAAACTCGCCTCATTGACATTTTTGAAGAAATCTCCTCCGCAATTTTCCGTATACTGTATGTGATGCTCACCCACACAGTCCAACACTCCTTGAAATTCATCTATGTCTTGGATAATGAATACGAGAACTGGGCAAAATTATGCCGGCATGAATCAAGTGAGTGGTCCTGGAGCATTCTTTAAGAGTATACAGGACTTGGTCTGCGTATTTTAGATACCAATATACTTATTTCTATAAACTCAAGCCATAAAATTATGTTAGGATAGGAATTTATAGGTTTTTATGGAATCTAAATCCTGCAATGATCACAATTGCTTGCAACAATTTGAATATACCGTTAGGTTCTTGTAGCTATTCGTTTGTGTTCGGGAGTTGGTGGTTGTAAACTCACTATTGGAAGTCCGGTTTCCAAGTTTTCTCATTTTCACACCAAAAGTAAATCTGCAACTTAATTATGACCGTCGTCAGTACCTCCTAAATCCAGTCCCCCTTCCATCTCAGTATCGTTGTAGTACGTAGGTTTAACAGTTATGTAAAACAGCTTAAAAACAAATAAAATGCGTTAGAAAAACAATTATTTGTCTAAATTTCATGTAACGTTTCTACAGTCACATTACGATTGACGCTGGAGAGGTTATAAATTTAAGCAATAGTGCTTTTAATTTATAACTCACCAAGCGAGTTGGCCGTGTGGTTAGGGGCGCTAAACTTTGAGGTGGCATTCGGGAGATAGTGGGCTCGAACCATACTGAAGATGTTTTTTCGTGGTTTCCCATTTCCACACCAAGCAAACGCTGGGTTTTATTTTAATTAACGCCACGGCCGCTTCTTTTCTATCCCATCGTCGCCATAAGACCTCTCTGTTTCGTTGCGACGTTAAGCCAATTGTATAAAACATCGGGTGAATGTGAAAGGGAACGGAGCACAGGAGGCTGTCACTATTGTTTTAAGGGGAAGTACAACTGAGGACCCAACCTGTGACAACACCAATCATAGGGATAATACAAGAAGGCCGCAACCTGGCAGATGTAAGGTGTCTTAAAAGAAACGAAAGTGCCGCGAATGGCGGGAAAATGAACAACTCCATCGCCCTCGTAAACCCAATACAGACAAAGTGGGAAAAATAAAAATGTCGCGGAAAATATCTTTAAGACATACGCGGAATTGACACTTGTTAATAAACAGGAGAACTGACCATTACAGCAAAAGCTTTAAACCACGCTTTCGATGCACCGATCGGTCGCTATCACACGTGTTCGAACACCAAGAAACTTTGCTAGCATGCAGGAAAGCCTGGAACGAAGTCCGACGAAATCTCAACGTCGTTTATCTGTGCAAGTGGGAATTAAGAGGTCGTCGTGTCGAAACCTTTTTTTTTTTTTTTTTTTTGCTAGTTGCTTTTACGTCGCACCGACACAGATAGGTCTTATGGCGACGATGGGAGAGGAAAGGGCTAGGAGTGGGAAGGAAGCGGCCGTGGCCTTAATAAAGGTACAGCCCCAGAATTAGCTTGGTGTTAAAATGGGAAACCACGGAAAACCATTTTCAGGGCTGCCGACAGTGGGGTTCGAACCTACTATCTCCCGAATTCTGGATATTGGCCGCACTTAAGCGACTGCAGCTATCGAGCTCGGTCATTATCAAAAAGAACCTGCATGTATCCTTACAAGTTTACTGTTGTGCATTCGTTAAAGGGTCCAGATGTCCTTCGCATATTAAATTCCGCCGGTGGTTTCTGAGTGAAGTGGACTCATGACTTTTAGATCCTCAGTTTTTCATTTCTTCAAATGAGGCCTGGTTGAGCCTGTCAGGGTATGTGAAACCACAGAACACGTGCCACTGTGCTTCAGAAAATCCCTATCAGTACCGGTACGTAGAAAATCCATTGAATAATCTCAAAATTGGTGTGTGGTGCACAATGTCTGGTGTCCGATCGTAACATAATGCTTTCACCAAACTGTTAATGTTAAGCGATATGTCCAGACACTGTCCATCTGTGAATCAACTCAAAAGATGAACGACTCAATGGATATTTTCAACAAGACGGAACAACAACACACATCGCCTTGACAACTGTGTCACGAGTGCATGAGGTGTTCGGGCCAGGTTAATTTTGCCCACCCGGTACTGTCGGGGTAGGATGAGAACAAGAGTTAACCAAGGAAGATCGAATAGGAAAAATGGAAGTGAGGAGCATGCCGAAGCAATGCCAGACTCATCTAGGGGAACCGTAATTTCCAACCCACCCTCTAAGGTTGAGAGCCGCTGGTCCCCTTTTAGTTGCCTCTTACGACAGGCAGAGGATACCGTGGATGTTAATCTAGCGCCCGCACCCACAGAAGGAGGCAGCCTTTCCTCACTTCTGGGCGAGTATCCAACTACTCTCTACCCTTTCATCTATCACAAGGTGCCGGGGTGAGTGGCTCAGGCGGTTGAGGCACTGGCCTTCTGACCCAACTTGGGAGGTTCGATCCTGGTTCAGTCCGGTGGTATTTGAAGGTGCTCATATACGTTAGCCTCGTGTCAGTAGATTTACTGGCACCTAGAATTACAACAAGGTATAGCAGATATCCAGGATTCAGGAGGTCAAATGGACTGTATCGCTATTGAAGTATCTAAGCCATTTGATGGGAGACTACTGAAAGAAATGAGTGCAATTGGACTAGACAAAAGAGAGACTGAATGGGTGGCTATATTCCTAGAAAATAGAGAATTAGAGTAGTTGAATATTTATCAGACCCTATAATAATTAGAAGGGGAATTCCTCAACGCAGTATTATTGGACCTTTATGTTTTCTTATATATAGCGGTAGACAAATGCTATGAGTGAAGAAGTGTAATCAGAGATAAGGCTTTTGGCAGATGATGTTATTCTGTACAAAGTAATATATGAGTTACAATATTGTGAGCAACTGCAAAGTGACCTCTTTAATGTTGTGAGATGGAAAGTGGGCATTGGTATGATGATAGGTTGAGAGTTTCACAGACAGAAAAAGTCCTCACAGTTGTAATTACTGCGTTGATGGGGTGAAAGTTCCTTTTGAGGATCATTGTAAGTACCTAGGTGTTAATATAAGGAAATATATTCGTTGGGGTAATCACAAAAATATGATTGTAAATAAAGGGTAAAGATCTCTGCACATCGTTATGATGGTAATTAGGGTTTGTAGTAAGAATGTAAAGGAGAGGGCATATAAGTCTCTGGTAAGATCCCAACTCGAGTATGGTTCCAGTGTATGGGACCCTCACCAGGATTACTTGATTCAAGGACTGGAAAAAATCGAAAGAAAAGCAGCTCGATTTGTCCAGGGAAATTTCCTACCAAAGAGCAGCGTTACAAAAATGATTTGGGAGAAAGAAGACGACCTGATCGACTAAGTGGTAGGCTATGTTCCGAGCCGTACGTGGAGAGATGGGGTGGAATGACATCAGTAGACGAATAAGTTTGACTGGTGCCCTTAAAAGTAGTAAAGATCAAAATACGAAGATGAATTTGGAATTCAAGAGGACAAATTGGGGCAAATATTCGTTTATAGGAAGGGTAGTTAGGGATAGGAATAACTTACCAAGGGGGATGTTGTAAATTTACAAGTTCTTTGAAATCATTTAAGAAAAGGCTAGGAAAACAACAAATGGGGACTATGCCACCTGGACGACTGCTCTGAATGCATATCAGAACGGATTGGTGACTGATAGACATTGGCTACGAAATATCAATAAACAAATATTAAAACTACCAGTCATTTGTGTTGTATAGTTGAAGACAGAAACGATTATTGGCTATTACCATCACTAATGAACGAAACGATTCCAGATCAATTCATCTACTGACAAACTGTCAACGATCATAAAGGTGAACAACTAATAAGTATCTACTTGTAATTTTAGTGTATATCTAATGCAGACTACAGTAATTCGGTCCATGCCAGAAATATATACTTTAGTACAATGAGACATTTGTGCTACACACAGACCTAGCTCCTGAGTATCTCCTAGTTTGTTACATGCATGATCGCAATTTTAAAAATAAAACAGCCTTCGTATTTAGGACTTTAGCTGATGATATCCCCTAGGGGACGAAACATGATAGATAGATTGAAGATGTCATAGAGAGGGGAATACGATAAAAGATGGATAATTGCAGGAATATTCGAAAGAAAGTAGTGGAAGCATATAACTATTTATAAGGCCGTTTGATATCAGAGGGGATCCGTGAATGTACAAAGGAATGAAAGAAATGTTTCAACGAATATTAAATTTATTGAATAACAATCATGAGTCTTTTTAATACGGAACAATATTATTTTTAACAGAAATTAAGAGCATTAAGAATGGTTTGAACCCACTTTCGGCAGCTTTGAAGATGAATTTCCGTGGTTTCCCATTTCAACACCTGACAAAATCTGGGGCTGTACCTTAATTAAGGCCACGGCCGCTTGCTTCCCACTCTTAGCCCGTTCCTGTCCCATCATCGCCATAAGACCTACCTGTGTCGGTGCGACGTAAAGAAAATTGGAAATTGCAAAAAAATAAAAAATAAAATAATAACCACTGCCAAGTACGGAATAAAGATTGTAATGATATGCAACAGTAATAATGGATACATGATAAAATGCAATACCGTACATTGGCAAAAAGATGGACTCCGGAGGTAAGCCTAAACCTGAATATTTTGTGCAGAACTTGTCGGAAACACTTCATGGAAGCAACCGCAATATAACAGTTGAGTAACTGGTTCTCATCAGTTCCTCTCTTCAACTTCATGCTTGAAAAGCACAATATAACTACGGTTGGAACACTCCATCGAAATAAACGTGAAATTCCCGCAGAACTACTTGCTACAAAACAGCATAAACCAGAAACGTCAACGTTCGTTTGTGATAAGGAACTTACATTGCTTTCATAATGTCCAAAGAAAGGAAAAATTGTCCTCATCCTTTCTTTTTTTTCTTGCTATTTTGTTTTACGTCGCACCGACACAGATATGACTTATGGCGACGATGGGAGAGGAAAGGCCTAGGGAGTGGAAGGAAGCGGCCGTGGCCTTAATTAAGGTACAGCCCCGGCATTTGCCTGGTGTGAAAATGGGAAACCACGGAAAAACATCTTCAGTTCTGCCGACAATGGGGCTCGAACCCACTATCTCCCGATTACTGGATACTGGCCGCACTTAAGTGACTGCAGCTATCGAGCTCGGTCTCATCCTTTCTAACATGCACCAAGGCCAGAGATGACTTACTTCTATAATGGTACAAAGGGAGGCGTCGATGTATTTGACCAGATGTGTGGAACATACAACTGTGGCAGGAAAACAAGACGGTGGCCACTTTGCCTTTTCTATGGGTTAATAAGCGCTGCATGCTTGAATGGGTACATAATATACAGAGAACCTTTTTTGCACAAAATCAAGAAGTAAAATCAAGGAAAGATTTTCTTTTCACATTGGATGAAGAACTGATGAAACCTGAGATGTTACGCAGACTTACTGTCGTGTGCTCATAATTCAAGAAGTATGTATGTAAACATCATAGCTTGGTGTTTTGTCGTGAGTGTGAGAAGTGAAAATGGTGATAATGATCAAAGAAAGAATGTCCACAAAGACATTGAACTATTGCTAACATTTTTGTTTTCTATTATATTCGCATAGTTATTTTCATTTTATAGCCTCAGTAGTTAAAGTATTCTGCGCTACAGGGTTGAGTTTACTCATTTGCATTTGCAGTGATTAGTAATACATAATTTTAATGGATCAGATTGTGTTTCTGTTCTGGGGTAGTCAGTGCCCTGGGATACCGTTGCTGTTTCTGGAGAATAAGATTACTGTTCCAGGGTTAATGTCCAATGTATCACCAGAGATTTTTCAGATGGCGACGTCGTACGATAAGGAGTTTCATATAGACTTCATTCCGTCCTTAAATAGGCGACAACCTACACTGGATTCGAACCACTGATATTCATATACGGATGCTGAAATTGTACCTCTAAACCACAGAATGAGATATATTATTATTATTATTATTATTATTATTATTATTATTATTATTGTTATTATTATTACATCGTTATGCCCTACTTAGGAGCTCGTGTGAACCAACTTAGCTGATGTGTTGGCCTTCCTTTCCTCCCCAAATCTCTTCATCCTCTCGCGGAGCTTCTTCCTTCGTTCTTCTGTCCAAGTTATAGTAGCTCTGGTGTTGGGTTTGTCTTCAAACCGGTGATTGTCGATTTTGGCTCTGAATTTACATCTGTCCTGTACAATGTCTTCAGAGATGTTGATTACCTGGCGATCTGTTTCAAATTCACGAAGCCAGCTGTTCTTTGTTTTAGATGAAAGAGCCAGGTAGAGTATTCTTTTAGTTAGTCTGTTACTGTTAATTCTGATAATGTGACCATAATAATAATAATAATGATAATAATAATAATAATAATAATAATAATAATAATAATAATAATAATAATAATAATAGTATGTTTTACAATTTGCTTTACGTCGCTCCGACACGGATAGGTCCTATGGCGACCGTGGCATAATAAAGACTTGGGAGTGGGAAGGAAGCGGCCGTGGAGTTAATTAACGTACAGCCCCAGCATTTACCTCGTGTGAAAATGGGAAACCACCGAAAACTATATTCAGGGCTGTCGACAGTGGGGCTCGAACCCACTATCTCTCCAATGCAAGCGCATAGCTGCGCGAGCTTGACCACATTGCCGACTCGCTCAATGGAGGGTTAATATTTATTTTAAATCTGAACAGGTATACATTGCAGTTCAGAATCGCTTTATTTATATCAATAAAGCAGAGTCTCTTCGAGACCTAGACGAGAAATTCACTAATATCTTTATCATGCGACATAGTTTCTGCTTTGTTTTATCCCAACCTCAGGTTAGAGATATACCAGAGTCTGAGCAAACGTTTCAAGTGATCTGTTCTTTGCCTGGACATCGAATTCATTTTTGTGCACAACTTGCTCGTCAACTTCATTAGAAGAGATGGTGTACCGCAGTAGCTGTTCAGCATTACATCTGAAGAGCATGTCACAGCAGTGTGGAGCTCGAGGCTTGATAAACTTTACAGGTCGCTGGGATTAAAGCTGAAGTCCAGCAATTTGCATTGGGAATCCCGCAGTAGAGCTCAGAGCTGGGTCATGTCACGTGACTTCCACTTTGCATTCATCAAAATTGGACGGGCAGGCGTGGCTGTTATAAGCCGAACATTCCCTCGGGTACACTTCATTCTGACTGAAATAGTCACTACCGTCAAATATACAACAGCAACTTGACTCAGATTTACTGCACGTTCAACCACGTAGTGAAATCAGTTTTATTTCATGCTATGTCGGATCTGAAAATTGTACCTTCTTCAAAACAATATGGGAAGTAGAAATTTACGATACTGTATTTACTTACTGTACTAAACTACCAACATAATACCATCAAACACCTTTCTCAATGTACACTGACTGACAGAGCAAATGCAACACCAAGAAGGAGTGGTTCGAAAGGGATGAAAGTTGGGGAAAAAACAGAGACGGCACGGACGAATAATTGATGTTTATTTCAAACCGATATGCAGGTTACACAATGCGCACGGCATCGACTCAGTAGGATGTAGGACCACCGCGAGCGGCGATGCACGCAGAAACACGTCGAGGTACAGAGTCAATAAGAGTGCGGATGGTGTCCTGAGGGATGGTTCTCCATTCTCTGTCAACCATTTGCCACAGTTGGTCGTCCGTACGAGGCTGGGGCAGAGTTTGCAAACGTCGTCCAATGAGATCCCACACGTGTTCGATTGGTGAGAGATCCGGAGAGTACGCTGGCCACGGAAGCATCTGTACACCTCGTAGAGCCTGTTGGGAGATGCGAGCAGTGTGTGGGCGGGCATTATCCTGCTGAAACAGAGCATTGGGCAGCCCCTGAAGGTACGGGAGTGCCACCGGCCGCAGCACATGCTGCACGTAGCGGTGGGCATTTGACGTGCCTTGAATACGCACTAGAGGTGACGTGGAATCATACGCAATAGCGCCCCAAACCATGATGCCGCGTTATCTAGCGGTAGAGCGCTCCACAGTTACTGCCGGATTTGACCTTTCTCCACGCCGACGCCACACTCGTCTGCGGTGACTATCACTGACAGAACAGAAGCGTGACTCATCGGAGAACACGACGTTCCGCCATTCCCTCATCCAAGTCGCTCTAGCCCGGCACCATGCCAGGCGTGCACGTCTATGCTGTGGAGTCAATGGTAGTCTTCTGAGCGGACGCCGGGAGTGCAGGCCTCCTTCAACCAATCGACGGGAAATTGTTCTGGTCGATATTGGAACAGCCAGGGTGTCTTGCACATGCTGAAGAATGGCGGTTGACGTGGCGTGCTGGGCTGCCACCGCTTGGCGGCGGATGCGCCGATCCTCGCGTGCTGACGTCACTCGGGCTGCGCCTGGACCCCTCGCACGTGCCACATGTGCCTGCGCCAACCATCTTCGCCACAGGCGCTGCACCGTGGACACATCCCTATGGGTATCGGCTGCGATTTGACGAAGCGACCAACCTGCCATTCTCAGCCCGATCACCATACCCCTCGTAAAGTTGTCTGTCTGCTGGAAATGCCTCCGTTGACGGCGGCCTGGAATTCTTAGCTATACACGTGTCCTGTGGCACACGACAACACGTTCTACAATGACTGTCGGCTGAGAAATCACGGTACGAAGTGGGCCATTCGCCAACGCCGTGTCCCATTTATCGTTCGCTACGTGCGCAGCACAGCGGCGCATTTCAGATCACGAGCATACCTCAGTGACGTCAGTCTACCCTGCAATTGGCATAAAGTTGTGACCACTCCTTCTTGGTGTTGCATTTGCTCTGTCAGTCAGTGTATATAAAACAGTTACTTAGATATTTACCAGATGGCTATATTGCGACATGTGGGCGATTACATACCTCCAAAGACTGATTATTCAATGGAATCGATTTTCTCAAAGATGGTACCGAGTATTTGAATGGGGGCTCTAATTTGAGCATAATGCATCTTAATAGATATAATTTGGGGGGAAAACCCACTTTTCCCTTTACGAAAATTGAATGATTATAATTCGTTTCCTGAACATGGCCATCCATCTTTTCATGTAGTTACACTCGATCATAATCGACAGAGAACCGAGCTCGATAGCTGAAGTCGCTTAAGTGCGGCCAGTATCCAGTATTCGGGAGATAGTAGGTTCGAACCCCAGTGTCCGCAGCCCTGAAGATGGCTTACCGTGGTTTCCCATTTTCACACCAGACAAATGCTGGGGCTGTACCTTAATTAAGGCCACGGCCGCTTCCTTCCCATTCCTAGCCCTTTCCTGTCCCTTCGTCGCCATAAGACCTATCTGTGTCGGTGCGACGTAAAGCAAGTAGGAAAAACATAAAAACATCGACAGAGGGAAGTGGATCTCTAATTCCTATTAACGTATACGTTGTTGGAATTGTTGTGAGGATGAACATTATTTTGTCAATACGCTCGAAAAATTTCGTACTTCTGTCCTGCAAATATTTTTCTATTTTATATATCCCTTAAACTCAACCTCTGGACTGGCAACTTCATTGTATGGGGTTTAAATTCATCTCTGGTGTATCGAGTGTTTTCTAGAACTTGTCATTAGCCATCAAGCACTATGCTCTATTCAGGTTAAGTCTTATCCTATGCCTGGACTTAAGTAATTTAAAGATGTTGCTCTTTGATTCACGCTCCTATTCAAGTGTTCTCCTATTTCCCTAATGTTTATTGTTATTCGTTGTACAGTTCTTTTTTTTTTTTTTGAAATCATTCGAGTCGTTTCATGTACCTGTTTGTTTATTTTCTTCCGATAAAATCAAAGTCATATTTAAGTAACCAACATCTGCATTATCTATTGTGAAATGTGTTCTGCTCGTCGCATATTTTCTTGCTGGCAATTCTTGTTTATATGCTAGTGGTCTGGTATTTTCCTAACTACTCGTAGTTACTACTATTTATGTCTTACCCCTCTCATCCCCCATATCATCCTCGGTTTACCTCTCGTGGCCCATAGCACTGTGAACATATCGTTTCCACGGTCACCCTTATCTTAAATAATAATAATCATTATATAGTCATTCGTCCGTAACACATCAATGACTGCTAATTTGAGATGGCAACCAGCATTAAGACATAGCCTGCACGGTCGCTATGTAACATTATCTGACCTTACATCATTGTATGCAAAGTTACTATTGTTATATTTCCGTCACACATTTTGTAGCGTCACGTTACAGAAATTTTGGGATGGCCCCCACCGTAAGACTTATTTAAACCTCCCCCCATGGCACTACAGCCCTTGAAGGGCCTTGGCCTACCAAGCGACCGCTGCTCAGCCCGAAGGCCTGCAGATTGCGAGATATCGTGTGGTCAGTACGACGATTTCTCTCGGCCGTTATTCTTGGTTTGCGAGAATAAGACCGCTATCTCACCGTCAGATAGCTCCTCAATTCAAATCACGTAGGCTGAGTGGACCTCGAACCAGTCCTCAGGTCCAGGTAAAAATCTCTGTCCTGGCCAGGAATCGAGCCCGGGGCCTCCGGGTAAGAGGCAGGCACGCTACCCCAACACCACGGAATCGGCAAGACTTATTGATAACAAAACATAAATTCAGCATAAGTATCAAATAAATTCTATTGCAATTGGAGATTGAAGAAAACAAGAGAGGTGGTAAAGGAAGCATAAAAGGCAAGAGCTAGATTCAATTGAGCCAAAACAATGCCAGATTCAATGAGAGAACCGAAGCCGCTATCAAACGCACCCATTTAAGGAGTCTGGAGTTTTCCTATCCGTACATTGTTGATCTCATTCGACCATAAACACGACGCTATTAACTTCGCTAGGTCTATGGAGTTCACACGGTTCATGGACCTTTCGTTTCTTTAGAGGATACTTTCATTCTTCGAAAAAGAGTTTTAAAGAATGATAAACGGAATGAAAATAATTTTACCTTTATTTTTCTTTGTACAATTTGCTTTACGTCAGTAGTATAATACAGGGATTCGGCCGCCACCGCCACCTCCGGCTCCCAGTGGCCACCTCCACCTCAGCCAGTGGCCTCTTCCAGTACTGCCAACTTAACCTAACTAGCGCGACAGTACTGCCAACTTAACCTAACTAGCGCGAAATTTGAATTTGTAAACAAAGCCACGTGCTTTTTGACAGCTGTCATCGACAACAACGCATCGCTAACCTCAGTACTGCCATCTTGACGGGCCTAAACCTCAGTAGTGCCAACTTAACCTAACTAGCTCGAGATAAACAAAGCCACGTGCTTTTTGACAACCACGTGCTTTTTGACAGATTTGTAAACAAAGCCACGTGCTTTTTGACAGACAACAACGCATCGCAAACCTCAGTACTGCCATCATGACGGGCCTAAACCGCAGTAGTGCCAACTTAACCTAACTAGCATGAGGTAAACAAAGCCACGTGTTTTTTGACAGCCACGTGCTTTTTGACAGATTTGTAAACAAAGCCACGTGCTTTTTGACAGACAACAACGCATCGCTAACCTCAGTACTGCCATCTTGACGGGAATAAACCTCGGTGGTACCAACTTAACCTAACTAGCGAGAGGTAAACAAAGCCACGTGCTTTTTGACAGCCACATGCTTTTTGACAGCTGCCATCCGCCATCTTTGAGCAACGTGCTGCCCTCTTTCGTCACCTGTCATCGGCAGTGCTGCCATCTTGACGGGTCTAAACCTTAGTGCTACCAACTTAACCTAACTAGCGCGAGGTAAACAAAGCCACGTGTTTTTTGACAGCCGTCATCCGCCATCTTTAATCTATAGAGCACAGTGCTGCCCTCTTTAGCTACTTACCTTTGAAATGTGGTGGCGGATAATTTGAAAAATGCTTTTTGACAGCAGCCATATTGCATCGCAAACCTCAGTGCTGCCCTCTTTAGCTAGATACCTGTGGTAGCAGACAATTCCACGTGACAGCAGCCATCTTTAATCAAGAGAGCACCGTGCTGCCCTCTATGTGGTGGCGGCAAATTGAAAAATTCCACGTGCTCTTGTTTGGAAACAAACTCACGTGCTTTTTTGACAGCTACCATCCACCATCTTTAATCAACAGAGCACAGTGCTGTACTCTTTAGCTAGATACCTTTGAAATGTGGTGGCGGCAATTTGAAAAATTCTATGTGCTCTTGTTGGGAAACAAAGCTACGTGCTTTTTTTGACAGCTGTCATCCGCCATCTTTGAGCACTGTGTTGCTATCATGCGGGCAATTTCGTTAGCTGTCATCCGCCATCTTTAATCCAGAGAGAACAGTGCTGCCCTCTATGTGGTGGCGGCAAATTGAAAAATTCCACGTGCTCTTGTTTGAAAACATACTCACGTGCTTTTTTGACAGCTGTCATCCGCCATCTTTAATCCAGAGAGAACAGTGCTGCCCTCTATGTGGTGGCGGCAAATTGAAAAATTCCACGTGCTCTTGTTTGAAAACATACTCACGTGCTTTTTTGACAGCTGTCATCCGCCATCTTTAATCCAGAGAGAACAGTGCTGCACTCTATGTGGTGGCGGTAAATTCCATGTGCTTTACAAACCTATGCGCTTTTCTGTCATCCGCCATCTTTAATCCAGAGAGAACAGTGCTGCCCTCTATGTGGTGACGGCAAATTCCACGTAGAAACAAAGCCATGTGCTTTTTTGTCAGCTGTCATCCGCCATCTTTAATCACCGTGCTGCCCTGTGACGGCAAATTCCACGTGGAAACAAAGCCATGTGCTTTTTTGACAGCTGTCATCCGTCATCTTTAATCACCGTGCTGCCCGGTGACGGCAAATTCCACGTGCTCTTATTTGGAAACAAAGCCATGTGCTTTTTTGACAGCTGTCATCCGCCATCTTTAATCACCGTGCTACACTCTATGTGGTGGCGACAAATTCTAAATGCTTTACAAACCCATGTGCTTTTCTGACAGAGCTGTCATCCACTATCTTTAATCACCGTGCTGCCCCGGTGACGGCAAATTCCACGTGCTCTTGTTTGGAAACAAAGCTTTTAATCCAGAGAGAACAGTGCTGCCCTAGTGGCGGCAAATTCCACGTGCTTTACAAAGCTATGTGCTTTTTTGACAAAAAAAAAATTCTGCTCTCGAGATACTTACCGAACTATACTTACGAAACTGCTCATCACCTTCTTTCTTCTTCTATGAGTAATAAACAAAAACTCTATCTTGCGAATAAGGAGCGGGAGGAAGGTGATACCTAACCTAAAATAAAAGAATATGCCAATTCTACATTATTTATTTACATCTTGTATGTACAAGTTTTATCTCGAATCATTTTACCCTAGCATACTTCTCGATGCAATTCTTGAATGTACAAGTTTAAACTTGCCGTACCAGCGTACCTCCCCCGAATTGTGATGTAAGACAGCGTAACGTAAGCACACACACCTCTAGCATAATGTTTATGTAAAGTAGTACCTATCAATACTACTATGCCCCCAGGCTAGCGTGTTGGTAGAATTTGGAATGACAAACCGTTTACAATCATCGCTATTAAGGGCTACCTTACTAATTAAATGAGTGTACAACTGGTGCTTCTTGCTTCTAATGACAGACATTTGCTTATGCAAAACAGGTGGATTACTTTTAATGCAATTGTTATAGTTTTCAAAACTTAGCTGATTCTGAACGACATTCTTTTTAACCCCCTTCAATCTCTTTATTTGTAATTCATTTAAGAGTTTTATGCAATATGACTTGGATTTAGTACCTACAAATGAATCGATAATATTCCCAGCACATTCATCTTTCATTTTACCTAGAACCTTTTTGTTCACTAGCGGTAGATGATATTGATTATCTGCAGGATAGTTACTTGTATCAAACCTACCCAAGTCAGGCTTTATATCATTGTAATAGTCATCAGTTTTGATTTGATAAATAAACGAATCGGTATCTGTGTAGAGCAATTGCGCATTATGCGCGTACTTCTTCATCATATAATCGTAATGGAATTCATACATGAGTGTTTTAGCCAATTCAAGTACTGTGAAGCCGACGTAGGTAGGTTTGTCATACTTAACCTTGACACGATTCATCTGTATAATAACTAAATTCTCGTGTATGATGGTGCAGCTGTGGAAATTTGGTTTACTTATTAAATAGTTAGCACCATACCTTTTCTTAATATTATCCCAGTTTGTAATCAATTTTACATCAACGCGTTTGTCAACATTCTCCATAGTCTTACCAAACACACTATTATTCATGAGCTTGTAGAAATCTTTTTCAAACTCGTTAACCGCATTCGTTCTTAAATTATTGTTCAGATCGATATATGGCTTTAGCCACGGTGACTGATTAAATTCTAGTACGCGATGAATTTTGGATAACTTCAAACCATGCTGCAAACACTGTTTTAAATTTCGGTAATGAATGATATACTTAGATTTATCGCATAAATTAGCAATGAGCATTTTCGTCGTTGATGCAATGTACGGGGACTTCATATTTTCAGGGCAGAACGGTAGGTCATTATGAGAAGTGTGTAACTCTTTAGGATACTGTAAGTCAACTTCGAGGAAATAACCTTTATCAGCTTCATCACCTAGGGCGTGTAGCTGTAAAGCATCAATTTCGCACTGCGTCAGCCAGCGGAAACCACTCACCGGTAGATGCTGACTCATCGCCCACCCATACTGATTATTAGCATCGAGGTAAACGATATACCGAGATTCCTGACTGGAATCGAAACTCGGCATGTACTTATTATTAGCACTCGAATACCGGCCGCTGCACTGGCTCAGACCGCCTCGAATGGATGCTTTTATAAAGTGCACCATATCAATATCAGTTAGCAGTTCTAAATTCACACGCGCGTGTTTCAACATCGCGTCCCAACTTAACCCAGGTGCAGTAAAATACTGACATGGGTCAAGGCTGTAGGTGTTCATGCAAACACAGCGAAAATTTTCAAAAACATCAGCTAACAAAAGTACATCTGTCTTTAAATATAAATCGGAGTATTCACCCAGCGTTTGAATGTGGAACTGCTCCCAGATATGTTGTGCATGTAAATAGTCATCATCACTAATATCTGCTGAATTCAGCGAGCTGTAAAAGGATTGTTTCGATGGTAAGGCACGTTCTTCGAGGCGGTCTAAGCAGTCGAGATATTCGTAACAAAAAACACCCTTACGCCGAAGTAAATTAAACTGCGCTTCTTCAGGGAAAACGCGTCGAATTTCTGTAAATTGTTCAGGCTGTAAATGACTAGAAAGTTTATCGAGGCTACTCGCCATAAAGCGAAACGAGTCAAGGAATCTCAGTTTTATCGAATGCTCAGCATCTACTTTTACAGACTTTGCAAACGCAATGTACCGCTCTTTATTCTGAGGGATTATATCTACTTTTTCATCCGAAGCTCCAAATTGTGAAATGATGAAATGAGAGTCGTAACCAGATAAGTTATGAAAAATTACAGGGATAAATTTAGGAACTCTATACTTAAGATTACAGCTATAATGAGCGGCACATCTGTAGAAACCAGTTAAATGATCATGATCAAAAACTTTAGGGTCATTTTCGGAAAATTCCCCATCACAAATGCTACACTTTGTAGCACGTTCATGATCATTTAACTGAATGTCGGTGAGTGGCTTCATAGGAATATTACTATTCAGAATACGACCGAGACGAACTGCATCACTTTCAAGTCTTTCTAAAAATACTTTAGCAGCATCATGTCCTCGATACAGCTCTAACTTGTTAAGCGTACTATCGTAACTACACTTGATGTAATACGCGAAGCTATACGGGACATGCATGTGCGTAGTATTAGTGAAAGAGTTGTCAGGATTAGGTGAGCATGTGTTGCATGGCGTGAGGATGGCTTCAAAGTCTGCATAAATCACGAACGGTACCCACATCTGCTTGTGAAAATTTGTAAATTTTAAAACATTATTGCCTGTAGTAGGTATCTCTGTACGTACATGATTGCAGTCATTCTTGGAATGCTTCGTTAACTGATCTTCAGTTCTAAAATACTGCAAGCATCCATCACATAGCCACTTTTTACACCTTTCTTTGGATAACTGACTGCCAACAAGTCTACTCAGATTTTTAATCCAGCAAAAGTGGCTATTCTCACTGTTTTCAATATAGAGTAAATTAACGTGAGTACTCTTCTTATGACATGTATAATACAGAGGACCTACTACAGACTTTTTCTCTACACCATACACATTAATACTAATGTTATTTAGTTCCTCAAAGCGCTTAATATCCTTTATCTGCACAGGAAATTCTATACTATCGAAATTTAGCTGCGTTGAATAGTGTGGATAGGATGATGTTCTATACGCTACATTCGATTTAGCAGGATTTAAAGCTGACATCACCGCCCAAGCAAAACATGCTTCGTCATTGTTTTGGATGTTTACAACAGCTTCTTTTCGCTGAATCCATGTCGGCAGCTCGATGTGCGAAGATCCACGCATAGGATTGTACTTATTGATGTTAACTTCTAGATACATTATTTCAACTAAAGCCCACCCTGATTCCTTTTCCTGAAATTCCTCGCTCTTAGTTGAAATAATGTTAGAGACATCCCTAAGTACATCGCCAAAATTAGTCGACTGACTTATGACAAAATTCTTCGTATTAAATGATTTAATGTCCGTTATTTCGGATTCATCCGTGCTTTTAATGTACAAGGCGAAAAGTTCAAAATTAACTTTAAATAAACTATGATTGGACAAAGATTTAGCAAGAAGCTGTTGTACATCCGGTTGAACGCAATTTAAAAAGTTTGAAGTGCTCTGAAACTTTTGACTGGTGCGAATTCGGTAACTAGCAATCCTACTTTTAAATGCTGTATTAATTTCCTCGATGTTTGCGTTACTACCACTTCTACACGCATTATTTTTATGCACATTACTCCGTAAGTGTCCCTGAAAATGCGAAGATGGTACATCAGTGTTACAGTGCTCGCAGTGAGTAGTTTGAAGTTCATTTTTCCTAGGTTTTTTACTACTAGTACTTTCTACAGCTACATCAGTAGCTGCACGCTTTTTCCCTACTACTACCTGAGGGCAAGTAGATATTTGATGTACCTCTGCTAAGTGAGCCTGGTATTGCTCTACATTAGCGAAGTACAGCCCGCAAACATCACATAAAGCAGATGTTATGCTAGGGTGTTTTGCTTTTATATGACGTGCGAGGTTATCCTGTCTTGCGAACGTTGCCTTACACCGCTCGCAGGGGAACATAGTAGGGTTATAGTCGCAAGCAGATAGCTGATGATGTTTTGTTTTTACATGGCGTGCAAGGCTGTCACGTCTTGTGAACATTATCTTACACAGCTCGCATGGGAACATAGTGTCTTCTCTTTCTTCGAATAAAGTGTTTAGGTGAACAGCGTATGCAACAAGTTCTGAAAAGAGAACAACCAATAGAGATTAGCCTAAAGTTGTGATGTTCAACCTATAGAGGTTGGACATGGCTGTGAGTTAGGCCTATAGCATGAGGATTGAAGAGAACGACTAAAGTTACGATGTTCGGAAGAAACCAAGTTTAAGCCTGTTGAGGACAGACATAGCTACGTGTGCGTGTTTGAAATTATACCACGTCTATAGTATGTAGATTAAAGAGAACAACTATTTATCAATAGACTAAAGTTACGATGTTCGGAAGAAACCAAGTTTAAGCCTGTTGAGGACGGACATAGCTATGTGTACGTGTTTGAAATTATACCACGTCTATAGTATGTAGATTAAAGAGAACAACTATTTATCAATAGACTAAAGTTACGATGTTCGGAAGAAACCAAGTTTAAGCCTGTTGAGGACGGACATAGCTATGTACGCACCTCGTCTATAGTATGTAGGTTGAAGAGAACAATTATTTATGAATAGCTTAAAGTTACGGAACAAACCAAGTTTAAGCCTGTTGAGGACGGACATAGCTATGTGTGCGTGTTTGAAATTATACCACGTCTATAGTATGTAGATTAAAGAGAACAACTATTTATCAATAGACTAAAGTTACGATGTTTTAGAAGAAACCAAGTTTCAACGAATAGAGGTCAGACATACCTTAAAATCTTCGCGCTGCAAACTGTTACTCTGATGTATAAAATGCGTGCGTTCAAGCCTGAAACTCGAATGATAATATTCTAGCCGTACCTAAAAGAAAAAGAAGAAACATATATGAATGTAGTGTAGGGTGCATCATCTAACCTAATTATCTTTACAACTCAAAGTTCGAAAACATACCTTTTTAAAAAATGCACGTGCTGCAGACTGTTACTCGGATGAATAAAATTGTTGCGTACTTTCGAACGGTACCTAAAAAAAAAAAAAAAAGAACAAACATATATGAATGTAGATGTCTAGCGTAGAAGTTGCTTTGCAAATAAAAAAAGGTAATTAACAGTTCTACCTTACCTTAAGATAAAGGCTGAAGAATAATATTCACTGCAGACGGGAGATGTGTGTGTACGTAATAAACGCATACAGAGAACTGTGAGCACTTCGCGCAGACTGCAGCGGCTAAATATTCTGCTTGTTACCAAGCGGATATGATAATCGCTGAGCTGACAACTGCGGTACAGTCGGAACGAATGCAAACAAGAGCTCCTACCTGCAGGCTGATGTATTCAAACCTCCTGTTGATACCGAGGTGTCAGAATTTAAGAGTTCGACCCTTGGAAAGTTAGCGTGTGATCCTCGACTTCTCGAGGGTACATACGCGGTATTCCTTACCTGTAGGTATTGAGCTAAAGCTAGATCATGTAATGACGATCGCGCAGGCCCCTCGCCTAGCATTTACGGCTTCCAGTTCGAACCCGCTATCTTCCGAAGTAGCGAGAATGATTGAAGAGTGTTTGAGTGTGATTCATTTGTTGGATGGAGGCGTTAAGCTGCCTTCTTCGGTAGGAGTAGGCTATGTCGGGATATCGATTTAAAATCCTAGTCGGGAAGGGCAGCCGGTCGTATAAAACTATGGTGTGAGGCGGGGTGTGCAAAAAAAAGCTAGCAATAAGTAAGGGCTGTTGATGGGGACGTTAAACCTTGTGCAGACTCCTTCGAAAATGATTTTTTTGAGTACAAGAGTGTTGATGCTGATTCATTTGTCGGATGGAGGCAATAAGCCTTGTGCAGGCTTCTTCAGTCGAGTAGGCTATGTATCGGTACCGGGATATCTAGTTATAAAACCCGCTACAACAAATTTATCACGTATACTGCGATTTAAAATCCTAGTCAGGAAGGGCAGCCGGTCGTATAAAACTATGGTGTGAGGCGGGGTGTGCAAAAAAAAGCTAGCAATAAGTAAGGGCTGTTGATGGGGACGTTAAACCTTGTGCAGACTCCTTCGAAAATGATTTTTTGAGTACAAGAGTGTTGATGCTGATTCATTTGTCGGATGGAGGCAATAAGCCTTGTGCAGGCTTCTTCAGTGGAGTAGGCTATGTATCGGTACCGGGATATCTAGTTATAAAACCCGCTACAACAAATTTATCACGTATACTGCGATTTAAAATCCTAGTCAGGAAGGGCAGCCGGTCGTATAAAACTATGGTGTGAGGCGGGGTGTGCAAAAAAGCCAGCATTAAGTAAGGGCTGTTGATAGGAGGCGTTAAACCATGTGCAAGCTCCTTCACCAGGAGAAGCCTACATGCCGGTACCGTGCAGGTTCTTTCGATAGGAGTAGGCACTGTGTGTGTTTTAACCTCTCCGTACAATCATGATAGTTTACGTTAGGAACTTACATAGGCTAAATGCTACACATTCCGTGGCAGAGCCAGGAATCGAACTCGGACCTCCGAGGGTAGCAGCTAACTACTGCACTACAGAGGAGGACTATTTCAGAATATTTTACAACCTTAATTAGTACTGTGTTTTAAGAGCTTGAATGGTACTCAGCTAAGAAGACGTTCGCGAGTTACAAGCCGCTTATCAGTGTCCTCGCTCAAGGTCGAGCCGGAAGATACGTGTACAATTTCAGCTAACACGCGCATTCTACACAACTCGCTCAGAATGACTGTGCCGATACTTCGAGGACTGTAGAACAAATCTATAGCCTACAGTATGCATGCCTCTCACCCGGTAGTCTCGGGTTCGATTCTCTTGGGGATAAAAATGTGTTTAAATCACATGAATGTGTTGAGTTGTCCTTCCTGATGCAAAACTAGCAGTATCTAACCTCATAGTTTTACGACCGGCTGCCCTTCCTGACAACTCGGATTAAGAATCTGTTTTACAACGTCTAACACGGGGAATTGGGGATTTACAGCTAGATGCACTTCTTAGATTTTAAATCACGAACTATTGTTTTACGGCCGG
Source organism: Anabrus simplex (assembly GCF_040414725.1). Classification (NCBI taxonomy): domain Eukaryota; kingdom Metazoa; phylum Arthropoda; class Insecta; order Orthoptera; family Tettigoniidae; genus Anabrus; species Anabrus simplex. The sequence goes on from NC_090271.1 coordinate 281,951,744, forward strand.
ATGTCCTTCCTGACGCAAAACTAAGATTTTAAATCGCAAGAATTTGTTTTAAGACTAGTCGTCCTCCCTGATGCAAAACTAGTAGTATCTAAGCTCTTGGTTGCCCTTCCTGACAACTCGGATTAAGAATCTGTCGAGAATCGGGGATTTACAGCTAGCTTAGATTTTAAATCACGAACTAACAAGAGCACGTGGAATTTACCGCCACCAGGGTAGCACTGTTCTCTCTGGATTAAAAGCTTTGTTTCCAAACAAGAGCACGTGGAATTTACCGCCACCAGGGCAGCACTGTTCTCTCTGGATTAAAAGCTTTGTTTCCAAACAAGAGCACGTGGAATTTGCCGTCACCGGGGCAGCACGGTGATTAAAGATGGTGGATGACAGCTCTGTCAGAAAAGCACATGGGTTTGTAAAGCATTTAGAATTTGTCGCCACCACATAGAGTGTAGCACGGTGATTAAAGATGGCGGATGACAGCTGTCAAAAAAGCACATGGCTTTGTTTCCAAATAAGAGCACGTGGAATTTGCCGTCACCGGGCAGCACGGTGATTAAAGATGACGGATGACAGCTGTCAAAAAAGCACATGGCTTTGTTTCCACGTGGAATTTGCCGTCACAGGGCAGCACGGTGATTAAAGATGGCGGATGACAGCTGACAAAAAAGCACATGGCTTTGTTTCTACGTGGAATTTGCCGTCACCACATAGAGGGCAGCACTGTTCTCTCTGGATTAAAGATGGCGGATGACAGAAAAGCGCATAGGTTTGTAAAGCACATGGAATTTACCGCCACCACATAGAGTGCAGCACTGTTCTCTCTGGATTAAAGATGGCGGATGACAGCTGTCAAAAAAGCACGTGAGTATGTTTTCAAACAAGAGCACGTGGAATTTTTCAATTTGCCGCCACCACATAGAGGGCAGCACTGTTCTCTCTGGATTAAAGATGGCGGATGACAGCTGTCAAAAAAGCACGTGAGTATGTTTTCAAACAAGAGCACGTGGAATTTTTCAATTTGCCGCCACCACATAGAGGGCAGCACTGTTCTCTCTGGATTAAAGATGGCGGATGACAGCTAACGAAATTGCCCGCATGATAGCAGCACAGTGCTCAAAGATGGCGGATGACAGCTGTCAAAAAAAGCACGTAGCTTTGTTTCCCAACAAGAGCACATAGAATTTTTCAAATTGCCGCCACCACATTTCAAAGGTATCTAGCTAAAGAGTACAGCACTGTGCTCTGTTGATTAAAGATGGTGGATGGTAGCTGTCAAAAAAGCACGTGAGTTTGTTTCCAAACAAGAGCACGTGGAATTTTTCAATTTGCCGCCACCACATAGAGGGCAGTACGGTGCTCTCTTGATTAAAGATGGCTGCTGTCACGTGGAATTGTCTGCTACCACAGGTATCTAGCTAAAGAGGGCAGCACTGAGGTTTGCGATGCAATATGGCTGCTGTCAAAAAGCATTTTTCAAATTATCCGCCACCACATTTCAAAGGTAAGTAGCTAAAGAGGGCAGCACTGTGCTCTATAGATTAAAGATGGCGGATGACGGCTGTCAAAAAACACGTGGCTTTGTTTACCTCGCGCTAGTTAGGTTAAGTTGGTAGCACTAAGGTTTAGACCCGTCAAGATGGCAGCACTGTCGATGACAGGTGACGAAAGAGGGCAGCACGTTGCTCAAAGATGGCGGATGGCAGCTGTCAAAAAGCATGTGGCTGTCAAAAAGCACGTGGCTTTGTTTACCTCTCGCTAGTTAGGTTAAGTTGGTACCACCGAGGTTTATTCCCGTCAAGATGGCAGTACTGAGGTTAGCGATGCGTTGTTGTCTGTCAAAAAGCACGTGGCTTTGTTTACAAATCTGTCAAAAAGCACGTGGCTGTCAAAAAACACGTGGCTTTGTTTACCTCATGCTAGTTAGGTTAAGTTGGCACTACTGCGGTTTAAGCCCGTCATGATGGCAGTACTGAGGTTTGTGATGCGTTGTTGTCTGTCAAAAAGCACGTGGCTTTGTTTACAAATCTGTCAAAAAGCACGTGGTTGTCCAAAAGCACGTGGCTTTGTTTATCTCGAGCTAGTTAGGTTAAGTTGGCACTACTGAGGTTTAGGCCCGTCAAGATGGCAGTACTGAGGTTAGCGATGCGTTGTTGTCGATGACAGCTGTCAAAAAGCACGTGGCTTTGTTTACAAATTCAAATTTCGCGCTAGTTAGGTTAAGTTGGCAGTACTGTCGCGCTAGTTAGGTTAAGTTGGCAGTACTGGAAGAGGCCACTGGCTGAGGTGGAGGTGGCCACTGGGAGCCGGAGGTGGCGGTGGCGGTCGAATCCCTGTATTATACTACTTACGTCGCAGAAAGGTTTTATGGCCACGATGCGATAGGAAAGGGTTAGGACTGGGAAGTAAGCGACCGCGGCCTTAATTAAGGTAGTCCTCACTGCTCTTCACTCTAACATAGAATGCGAGCTGTTGGCGTGATTCCAGCAGGCTAGTCGGTCCGTTGACCTTCCATCATGCCACGACCCCGGCACTGGCTATGTCAATTACTTTTAGGCATTTTATTTTAGTTCACTGCTAATTATTATTGTTAATAATATTATTGCCACCATCATATTAAAATTGTTTCGTAAACTATGCAGGAATTCTAAGTTCCAAAAGAGCTGACGTAAGTGCAAAATGACATAACGGAAATTATCGGTTTAATAGGCAACCCATTAATTGCACATTAAGAATCCCTGAATAATTATTTGCTAAAATCGTTACACTGCATAAGGGGGGAGGGGGGCAATGAATCCTTTTAAATTGCCTATGTTAACTGCTACTGAACAATTAAGCAGGCTATGCGATGTTCTTCGACTTCAAATACTACGTCAGAAAGTTTCATTGTTCACGATTCATGATGTATACATTTATAGATAATTTGGGGCTCTCATAGATATTATGTAAAATCGATTCAGCAGTTAGCAATCATATTTCAAAACTAGCATTTGTACCCGTTCTTCATGAATGTATGCGAATTTGTAAGCCTGTATTCAAACTTTTTACACGGATTGTTAAACGTGAACGATAAAAATGAACAAAATCGAAAAATAATGAGGATGATTGTAGAGTGTTTTGTTCGGTGAAGTTCCTGATCCCAGGGTTTGGGAAATTCTCCTTGCTTCTAGGTTACAGATTGCTGTTTCTCTGACCACTGGAGTGGAGCTGTGGCTGAAGTCTCATGAAACCCATCGTTGATGATCACCTCCCTTATCATTCGTATTCCCGTTAACACAACTTGAAGTGACATGCACTATGTGTTCCACGAGACTTGCATTAAAAATCCAAAATTTCGTAAGCACCTCCATTGTTTGCCGTTGTACGATAAATACGCATACGGCATAAAATTAACAAATACAAATTGGGAATATTCATTCTATAAACGCTAACCTCAAGTGATACCATGACGTCATATTTTATGTACCTGACAACACAATCCTGAATAATTGCACACGCTTTTGGGCTAATTTCTCTTGGACTCAGACTGAAAACCGTCCGTTAATGATATCTCCCTTATTACTGGAATCCTGTCCGACTCGTTGGCTGAATGGTCACCGTCTGGCCTTCTGTTCATAGGGTCCCGTGTTCGATTCCTGGCCGGGTCGGGGATTTTAACATCCATTGGTTAATTCCAATGGCCCGGGGGGCTGGGTGTCTGTGCTGTCCCCAACATCCCTGCAACTCACACACCACACATAACACTATCCTCCACCACAATAACACGCAGTTACCTACACATGGGTGATGCCGCCCACACTCATCGGAGGGTCTGCCTTACAAGGGCTGCACTCGGCTAGAAATAGCCACACGAAATTAAATTAAATTATTACTGGAATCCTATCGAAAAGGTGCACGTGAGAGAAACGTTTTAGACGTTGATTTCCATTAAGGCTGATCATGCATATATTTTTTTTTGCTATTTGTTTTACGTCGAACTGACACAGATAGGTCTTACGGCGACGATGGGATAGGAAAGGCCTAGGAATAGGAGGGAAGCGGCCGTGGCCTTAATTAAGGTACAGCCCCAGCATTTGTCTGGTGTGAAAATGGGAAACCACGGAAAACCATCTTCAGGGCTGCCGACAGTGGGGTTCGAACCCACTATCTCCCGAATACGGGATACTGGCCGCACTTAAGGGACTGCAGCTATCCAGCTCAGTCATGCATATTTTACGGGAATGTAAACTCACTGTCTCGATCTTCCTATAAACCCCAGTCGTTTCAGGGATGTACAAATAATATTGGCCCTGAAGCCTACCCAAGGACAAGTGGATTGTAAATATGAAGTTTGGTAGAAACATATCCAATAACGTTCGAGTTGTAAGAACTCAGACATACAGACAAACAGGCAATGACAAGCAAGCTAAAAAATATTCAGATGGACTTTGTTACACATGAAACGGAAAACTGTATGAAAATTTTGCCATAAATATTCAATGTACAGACACATGGTCGTTACGATTTCGTTTATATAAATAAGAAATCTGCTCCAAGTGCAACACCATTTGAGCTATGTAGGCTGGGATATTGCATGTAAAACCGTACGTAAATGATATCTCCCTCAGTAATCCACCTATTCAATAGGCTAGTTGATTTACGTCGCACCGACACAGATAGGTCTTATGGCGACGATGGGACAGGGAAGGGCTAGGAGTGGAAAGGAAGCGGCCGTGGCCTTAAATGAAGGTACAGCCCCAGCATTTGCCTGGTGTGAAAATGGGAAACTACCGAAAACCATTTTCAGGGCTGCCGACAGTGGGGTTCGAACCTACTATCTCCCGAATACTGGATACTGGCCGCACTTAAGCGACTGCAGCTATCGAGCTCGGTCTATTCAATAGGCACACATGAGAAAAACAGTCTCAGAAATAGATTTCCTTTAAGTTCGGTAGATTTCCATTCAGGTTGGCCTTGTGTAGTTCCGGGAATTTGAACTGGTGTGGTCATTTAAACCTACCTTTGAATAGAACTGTGTTAAATATGAAGTTTGGTTGTAATATCTACAGTGGTCTTCCCCTTATAATAAATATGCTTTACAACCGACCGCTTTTGAGCTAAGTCCGCTGAGGCATAGACTGAAAAAAAAACCGTCAATTAATGATATCTCTCTTATTAATACTCATATTGAAATGATGCTCATGAGACAAAAGTTTTAGAAATTGATTTCCATTAAGGCAGGCAGATTTCCATTAAGGTTGGTTGTGTATATTTCTTGGGTGTGTAAAATCACGGTTTCGGTTCCGTATAAATCCCCAGTGAATTCATGGATTTAGAAATAATTTTGGCCCTAAAACCTACCCAAAGACAGGTGGATTCTAAATATAAAGTTTGCTTAAAATATTTCCTGTAGTTTGGCACTTATAAGAAAAAACTTTACACGCACCTTTTTTCTAAGCTAAGTCCGCTTAGAGTAAGAAAATTGTCCGTTAATGGTATTTCCCTTATGAATCATCGTATCGAAAAGGTGAACATGGGAAGATAGTTTTAGAAATTGATTTCCATAAGGCTGACAGATTCCATTAAGTATGGTTATGTAAATTTTGTGGGAGTGCAAATAAGCGGCATCACAATCAATTTGGGGAGCTTTCATTAAAATGGTAGGCCCACTATCCTACTTACAGACACATTACATTTGAGGAAATTTTATTAAAATGGCAGGAAACTTCCCTACTGCGAGTCAAATTTGAGTTGTGCTGTTATCATTATACTGAAAGGCGCCTTTTCTTACTGCCAGCCACCTTACCAAAAGTCACACCAAGTTAGTGAATTTCCATTAATATAGCAGGCCACTATGCCTAATGCCAGTCATATTTTAGATGGGTAAATTTGTTTCTACTGGCGGTCACCCATGCCTACAACCAAACACAATGGGGTAGGGGAGTTTTCATTCTCCCTTGCCTTCTGCAAGTCAAATCGATCAGGGAATTATTCATCAAAATATTAGGCCCTCCTTACTAATGCCAGTTCAGGAGTTGGAGACGGAGTCCATTCCTACTACCATTCAAAGTTGATGAGGGGAGTACTGATTACAGTAGTAGACACACTCTTTCTCGATCGCTACAAATCTGTATCAGTGAATATATATACATCTACATACGAAAGTACTTGCATGTTTAAAATATTGCAGACCTTCATTTACAGATTAACTGCTGCTAAATGATGCGTCATATCGACAAACGGATTGTACCATAATAAACCGTATTTAGCGGTCAAAATGGCTGGTCCTGTGATATTATCTCTTATCCCATCAATTCATGGGTCATAATGAGTTACAAATGTTGAATAGGGTGAAATTTGGGTAAGATTGTCTCATAGTGCATTATTTTTCGGATAATTATGTGACAGCAACAGTCATAGAATTTGGCTCATATATGGCTACTGTGTGGGCAAATGTTCGTGAAGAATTTGATAATTCTGTCTTTGCTATAAGTGATTCAAGGAATGAATTATTCGTGTAAAATGTACAAAGTGTACATACAATCGAGAAATAGAGACAAATCGAACGTATAAGGGATAGAGATACGACAAAAAGTCATAGGACCAAAGTTATAGATCGCTCCAAATAGAACTGAGAATGTGCCATCCGTTTTGTGGTAGGACTTAATGTATACCCACGAAATACCTCGAAACGAAGGTCTGCACCGTCATTAAAATTGCCTCCATATTTCGATTTCTTCGGCGATAAAAAGTTAAAAATGTAAGGATCTTGGAAATTTTCAGTCGGTTCCAGGCTCAAAATATTATGGCTCGTCTGGCAGATTGTGCCGCAATCTTCATTTTGTGGTAGGGGGTAAAAATAATTACTTTTAGGAAACTAAAGCTAAAAAGTATGCAGATGGTTATTATTACCCCTAGAACGGATAGCTGTACGAAATTTTAGTCAAAATAGTCAATGTACAGACACATGGTCGTTACGATTTTATTTACATAGGTAGATAAGTAATCTGCTCCAGGTTCATCTATTGGGCTATGTCCGCTAGACTTAGTCTGCCAAACCGACCGTTCATGATATCTCCCTTGTTAATCATCCTGTCGAAAAAATGCACATGAGAAAACAGTTTTATAAATGGATTTTCATCAAGGTTGGTCGATTTCCAGTCAGGTTTGTCTTGTATATACAGTATTTCGGGAGAGTAAAATCACTGTTCCAGTTCCCTATGAACCCCTAGTCCATTCCTGGAATTTAAAATGGTATGGACCTTAAAACCTACTTTTGGACAGATCATATTTCTTCAGAAGTTTTCAAGTTATAAGAAATACGCTTTACACGCACCCCCTTTTTGGTTAAGTACGTCGGGACTTTTGCTGAAAAATCGTCCATTAATGATATTTCCCGTAGTAATCGTTCTATCCATGGCAGATGCCGCCCACCCTCATCGGAGGGTCTGCCTTGCAAGGGCTGCAGTCGCCTAGAAATAGCCACACGAAATTATTATTATTATTATTATTATTATTATTATTATTATTATTATTATTATTATTATTATTATTATTATTATTATTATTATTATTATTATTATTATTATTATTATTATTATTATTATTATTATCGTCCCATCGATATGATGCAAATGAGAAAAAAGTTTTAGAAATTGATTTCGATTAAAGATGGTAAATTTCCATTAATTTTGGATGGGCATATTTTTTGGAAGTGCAAAATCATGGTTTCGATTCCGGATAAACCCCTAGAAAATTTATGTATTCAGAAATATTATTGACCGTAATACCTACCCAAGGACAGATGGATTATAAATAACAGTTTCGTAGAAATATATCCTGTAGTTTTCAAGTTATATGAGCTCAGACAAACAGACACAAACAGACAAACAGACACCAAAGCTAAAAAATTTGCAAGTAGTTATTATTACATCCGAAACGGATACCTCTACGGAAATTTTGCCAAAATAGTCAATGTGCAGGCACACGGTCGTTACTTTTTTTGTTTATATAGAATAGATATCTTAACAGATCCTCCGTGGCTCAGACGGCAGCGCGCAGGCCTCTCACCGCCGGATACCGTGGTTCAAATCCCGGTCACTCCACGTGAGATTGATGTTGGACAAAGCGGAAGCGGGACAGGTTTTTCTCCTGGTACTACGGTTTTCCCTGTCATCTTTCATTCCAGCAACACTCTCCATTCTCATTTCATAGCATCTACCAGTCATTAATAAATCACTTTGGGAGTGGCGACCCCATCGTTCTAATAGCCTATATATGCTTCATTCATTCCAACCCTGATCCTGTCAATGACTAGAAAACAGGTTGACGGTTTTCATTTTTCATTTTCAGATACGTTAACAATATTCACTTAAAGTAATTTATTGTGGCATTATTCTATTGGTCTCTTTGATGAACTGTCAAAAAGGTATCGTAACATGTGATTTACCCTTCCCTGGGACACTAGTATATTCAGATGACACAGTACTTCTTGCCAGTTGTATTGAATGTCTGTAACTATACTTCGGCAAGCTTAATACATTTGGGGAAGAAATGGATTTCACAATCAACCCAAATAAATATAAAGTACTTAATGGTTTGCAGTCGAAGAAGTGATAAAGCTACTCTACAACAGAAAGGTAAACAAATCCAACAAGCTGACAAATTCAAATAATTTGGGTTTTGTCTATCACATGAGTTAAACCCAGATCTCGAAATTAATACCCGAAAAGAAATGGAAATAATAATGGTCAAGAATCTTCCGGCTTTTCTGTGTAATACCGCATTAAATTTAAAACTGAGACAGCGCATGGTTAAACGTTAGATTTAGTCAATTTAGCTTTACGGAGTTGAAGCTTGGACATTGAAAACAACCACCGTAAAAAGTATGGAAGCTCTGGAAATGTGGTTTCATGGAAAAATGCAAAACGTGTCCTGGATATAGCACGTATACTGAGCGGGTTAAGTGGTGAGAGATATGCAGTACTGCACCTAATTTTAAAAGACAAAATCGAACTGCAGAGAGAAGTAGGCAGAACAAATAAGTCATGTCACAAGAACATTCAAGACTTGACTGGAATAAAAACCGTCGATCATCTCTACCGTTTTCCATAAAACAGAACAACACTGTATATAATGAATATCAAGCTGGAATTCAAGAGGGGAAACTGGGGCAAATATTCGTTTCTTCTTTTATCGATTTTGACCAGCTGTGGACCACGTAAATAACTCCTCATGATTTGAATTTTATTTGGCGCCAGTACTCCTTCATCATCCTGTTTGCTGCTTCTGTCCATTGTTGTTTCTTCTTGGTCACTGTTTCTGGCTCCAGGAAACCCTTAAGTGTGTCTAACTTCAAATATTCGTTTATAGAATGTTTCATTATATATGCACTACTATTCGTAAGAAATTGGAATAATTTACCAAAGGATATGTTCAATAAATTTCCAAATTCTCTTCAATTATTTAAGAAAAGGCTAGGTAAACAACAGATAAGGAATTTTCTATTTGGGCGACTGCCCTAAATGCAGATCTGTGGTGACTGATTGATCGACAGCATCCGTGAGACTGGGCACGGCATATGAAAGAATATGGGACACGTTCTGACACATTCAACACCTCTTGTGCCATCTAGTGTAGCTCACCTCAATTAACAGCCTAGATAATACTTATGCCCTGGATTGCCAACTCTGCAGCATTCTATTAGTCGGTACAATGAACTTCCCGAAGGTACTATTATTTATTTATTTATTTATTTATTTATTTATTTATTTATTTATTTATTTATTTATTTATTTATTTATTTATTTATTTATTTATTTATTTATTTATTTATTTATTTATTTATTTATTACATTTTATCATTTTCCACAATCCACAAATTGTATATACAATCCAGAGATGGTGAAAGGAGAAGGGGCATAGCCCCACATACATGAAGGTGCCACCATCCCCACTTAAAATTACGATATTAAATAAGTACTATTAGACTACATAATGTGCTTATATACAATTACCTCATTTAGATAGCCGTATTTTTACATAATATTGGCAGGACCTGAATCCCCACATATCCTTTAACTAGTCTCACTCACTCGAGATCTCCATAAACTTTCATTCGTCTTCCCACGCATACTGACCATTCACACAGTAGAAAATCACGTTAAGTACAGAATGTTTCATTAAATATGCACTACTTTTATCTCTTTACAATATTTTTAAGTAGGTGGTGCTTTTGTCTGTGGTGAGAGTTCAATCCATAGCCGAGTAGAACGAAAAAATAAGCCGCTTTGATAAGAGGTTCTTCTTGCAGGTGAAGGGAAAAGGGACTCACCTCAATCTCTTTGAGCAGAACGGTAGTTCAGTTGTAAGCGATTGAAAGGGTTGATGTGATTGTTGCCTGTGAGGGAGTTTCTCTGAAAAGAAATATCTATTTGTTAACAAAAAAATATTTGGGGAGGGGAAGGAGGGGCAGTGACCTGACTGTATTTAAATGACCGTGTTGAGCTATTATCCGTTCTGTTCGGCGTTGAATTCCTTCTAGTCTCATCCTCTCTACAAATTTTCAAAATCAGGTTAATGAACTACACGTATTATAAATAAAGTACGTTAGTAAGGGTTATGAATTTTTGAAATTGAATGTTATAGTTTTTTTAAATATGTTTATGTATTTGCTTGATTTTACTCTTACAGTGTAACTGTGTTAAATGTTTTAAACACAATTGCTCAATTACATGTAATAAAATCTTAATAGTAAGATAAAATATTTGCACTTGTATAGGCACAAATAACAGAATAAATCAAAACAGTCTTTCGTTTGCTAATTCTTTCACGGTATTAACGGTATTACGTGTAATATGTCGTCGACGGCCCCGTGGTGTAGGGGTAGCGTGCCTGCTTCTAGCCCGGAGGCCCCGGATTTGATTCCCGGCCAGGTCAGGGATTTTTCTCTCGACCTGAGGGCTGGTTCGAGGTCCACTCAGCCTGCGTGATTAGAATTGAGGTGAGATGGTGGCTCCGGTCTCGAAAGTCCAGAATAACGGCCGAGACGATGCGTCGTGCTGACCACACGGCCCCTCTTAATCTGCAGGCCTTCGGGCTGAGCAGCGGTCGCTGGGCAGGCCAAAACCCTTTCAAGGGCGTTAACTGCCGTCGGGTTTGGGTAATATGTCGTTATTCGGATTATTCATGGAACCAAAAGTACAGTATTATATTGATGTTAAAAATAATAATTGTGTGTATTATCCATTATAATATTAGTATATACTGCACTATATGGAGCTTTAGCTCAGATGTCTTGAGAATAAAAAGTAAAAAAAGGGGTAAGCGGAAGCCACGAAAGTGAAGAAATGTAATATTCATATGACTTATAACCACTGTTTGCATTGATATAAATGTTACCGATTTTAACTGTAGACGGAATCATTTAATTAATCTGTTCATAAACACTGATGAGTAACTTTGAAACACTCGCATTTCTAATTTAATGAGGAATTAACAAGCGTATAACGTATATTAATCTAAGGAAGAAGTACGTATACTGGCATAAACATGGCTCACTGATTTGTACATAATACTAGGCTGCACAAAACTTGATGTCCCTCAGTTAACGCCTAAATGGTGAAATTATTCCCTTAGCCAACGCGCGATCCTTTTCTGCGAATAGAAATGCAGTAAGTTAATTAGGACCGTGCATTCTGAGTTTTTAATTAGCGGTAGTATGCTGAAGAGATTCATTCAGTCCGTAATTAAAAATGGTACTTCACGTGTCGTTCGTAATACTTTGTTTCCATGCTGGAAAAGAATATTTAATTTAATATCGTGGCCCGACGTTGTGATTTTCATGCCATCGATCCGACGACTGAGAATTAAAGTGAACAGCGGATCATATTTCAGTATTCTTCTGCACCAAAACAAGATATACCTATTGGTTATGATTTTCTAATAATGTTATTTGCTTTACGTCCCACTAACTTCTTTTACGGTTTTCGGAAGCGCCAAAGTGCCGGAAGTTTGTCCCGCAGGAGTGCTTTTACGTGCCAGTAAACTTACTGACACGAGGCTGCACCTTCAAATACCACCGGACTGAGCCAGGATGGAACCTGCCAAGTTTGGGTCAGAAGGCCAGCGCCTCAACCGTCTGAGCCACTCCACCTGGCTATTGGTTATGATTACCATCCTGTCATAAACACGTATAATCCCTTGCCTAAAGTAGCGGTCACTGAGAATTTTAATGACTTATAGCCAGTGCTCTTGCCCCTTTGCTATTTTCCTTGTTTATGGACGACCTGCCATCCAAACTCAGCCAAACAGCAGATATCCTACTGACGACTGCAAGATATTTGGGGAGATCAGGAATCCAGCACATGCAGTTCTTCTGCAGCCTAATTTAACCTCCTCTCGAATTGGTGCCGTACATGGAAACTTACCCCAGTCCACAAAAAAATTAAGCTTCATGACCATAACCCTATGCAAATCTCCTCTACTGAAATCATACTGTATTACCTACTCGACAAGCTCATCGCCGGAGTTAATATTCGATACAAATTTACAATTCAAGAACCACATACAAACGTATACAGCCAAGGCTATGAAATTACTAGACATTCTCTGCCGTTTCACAGACATCTCTGATCCCACTGTCATTCGCCACTTCTTCCCCACGATCATTCAACCACGCTTGAACTACTGCTCTCCGATGTGGACAACAGCGTCCTCCTCCAATGTTATTAAACGGTTAGACCGACCAGTGTCCTTTGCTGCAATTGTAAGGAACAGAAACCCCAAACTCAGAAATCTGTCTAGGCAGGAGGTATTAAGGGCAATAAACGTGTCACCGCTGCACACCAGTTGTCAGGCATCTGAACTGAGTTTCCTGCACGGAATTTCAAGCAGAGCTGAATGGCTCAAACGGTTCAAGCGCTGGCCTTCTGACCTCAAACTTGACATGTTCTACCCTGGCTCCGTCCTGTGGTATTTGAAGCTGCTCAAATACATCAGCCTCGTATCGGTCGATTTACTGGCACGTTAAAAAACTCCTGGGCTGCTAAATTCCGGCACCTCGGAGTCTCCAAATTCTGTAGAAAAGCAGTTAATTGGACGTTAAATCAAATAAAATTATTACTGTAGGCTATTGTGAAATGTTAAATGGACATTACCGCTCGGAACATGTTGTCTCACTCTTTACTCTCCGCGTTCCTTTTCGCTCCTCTGGAGTCAAAGCTTCTTCTCATTCCCCACATTCAGCACTCAATATTTCAACGATCTTTCCTAATCCGTCTCCCAACTTTCTTTAACACTGTTAACAGGAGACGGGAGCTTGATGTAGCATCAAATTAAACTACAGTATATTCCACAGGGATGTAAACAATACCTTACGAATAAGTTGATATGTGTAGTTGACCCATGACCACTTGGTTATGAACATGTATAGTTTCACTGCTGCTGCGCTACTAACACTACGCCGGATTTGTCCGGCTGGTATATGATTGCCACATTTCTCCGCTAAATACTTTTACTTTACAAGAAAGGAAATAGGGAAACTTAATTTCTGGATGGCCTATGTGCATCAGTGCATCTAACATTCTCTAGTCTCAACCACATTTCAATTGCTCCACAAACTGTCACTCGTCTTATCCTTCCCGGAAACACCGGAAGATAGGATAAAACATAGTTGTAATGAATTTCTAACATCACAAATTTCGAATAATAAACAACCAACTTAACCAAGTGATTTACTAACCAGTCGTCGTGGGACATAGGACCTAACAGCCGATAGTCCCATCATCCATGTACCACGTGTCACTTATTGACTGTGACTGTGTCAGATCCGATGGAAAACACTCAACCACGAGAGACGGAGAAAATTTCTCTCTTAAATTTACTGCCATTTAAACTAATCTATTTGGTAGCTGTAGTCACCTTCGGACCATGTAGTCATAATGTCAAAAATTGTACGGTACGTGTAGATACGAAAAACACGATTCTGTAACAAGGACGAACTGTTTTCTGTCAAGTTCAACATCACAACTAATTTCATTCTAATATAAACGAGCACAATTATTCATTTCAACTTGCATAGCAATTTTTTAATAAATGCTGTTTCTCAGTAATATGCGATCTGTTTTATTCTCTCTGTTGCATGTACGTTTTACCATGCCCGTGTATTTCTGGTACTGTTATTGAATATTGGTAGCAATTGCGTAATGAACAATTTTGTGCCGAGAGCAATTGATAGAAAGTAATTTCACCATCACCCACTTCAATATCTGCTGTGTTGCTATTGACAGTAACACAATATGTGGTTGGATCGACCGTAACAACACCACCATTGTACTATTGTCCCTCATTGGACGATTCTCCATTGGGCGACAGTTACATTCTGCTTACAGTGGCAAAATGCCGGATCCTTTGCTTTCAACGCAAACAATTGGAGATAACAGATAATACAGCCTGTTTATTCTGCTAAAATACAATGAGCGTTGCACAGGTGTAAAACTTCTCCGTTATTTGTTCTTAGGACTAAGAGTTTTAGGTCTTAAAACTCAAAATGTCCGCCTCTGTGGTGTAGTGGTTATTGTGATTAGCTGCCACCCCCAGAAGCCTCGGGTTCGATTCCCGGCTCTGCCACGAAAGTTGAAAAGTGGTACGAGGGCTAGAACGAGGTGTACTCAGACTCGGGAGGTCAAGTGAGTAGATGGGGTTCTATTCCCGCCTCAGCCATCCTATATGTGGTTTTCTGTGGTTTCCCACTTCTCTTCCCGGCAAATGCCGGGATGGTACCTAACTTAAGGCCACGACCGCTTCCTTCCCTCTTTTTTGTCCATCACTTCCAATTTTCCCATCCATCCACCACAAGGCCCCTGTGTAGAATAGCACTTAAGGCCGCCTGAGAGGGGTACTGGTGCTCCTACCAGTTGTATCTCCCGACTCAATGTCCCACGCTCCAGAACATTGCCCTTGTGACGGTAAATGTGGGATCCCTGTCTTAGTCCGAGGGAAAAACCAACCCTGGAGGGTAAACGACTTAAAAAGAAAACAAAGAAAGAAAACAAAGACAAGCCACGAAGGCCCTTGGAGGAGTGGAAGGTGATGGGGTGGAGTGGTTAGCTCTACGCCCGGCTGCCTTTGCCCCCAGCAAGTAACCTGGAACTCATTTTTATGTAGGCTGAGTGAACCTCAGGCCCATATGCACCTCCGGAAGTGAAAATCTCGTTTCTTAAATTTTACGACTTCCTGACGGGGATTCGAACGCACGTTCTTCCGGGCGAACCGAGCACGCCTTTACCGCCTCGGCCAGGCAGCCCCTAAAGAAAGAAGAGTGAAAATAATTATTTTCAGTCTCGACTGTCAGCCTCTTCATTCTACCAAAGCTAACTTTGAGTAAATAAATGTATGTAGTACCTGAAAGAGGAAGCATACGGTAACAGTATTACACCTGAAAAGGAAAAAGAAATACAAAATTAAAATAGAATGGCATGGTTCGTTCTTGAAAGAACATCATCAGATTCTATAAAAATCATAATCAAATATTTAAAAATAAATATTTATGTTTGTGTTGTCTGAGTCATCAGTCTACAGACTGGTTTGAAGCAGCCCTCCATGAGAGCCTATACTGTGCTAATCTTTTCAATTCTACTTAATTACTGCACCCTACAACCGCTCTAATCTGATTGTCATACACTGACTGACAGAGCAAATGCAACACCAAGAAGGAGTGGTCAGAACTTTATGCCAATTGCAGGGTAGACTGACGTCACTGAGGTATGCTCATGATGTGAAATGCGCCGCTGTGCTGCGCACGTAGCGAACGATAAATGGACACGGCGTTGGCGAATGGCCCACTTCGTACCGTGATTTCTCAGCCGACAGTCATTGTAGAACGTGTTGTCGTGTGCCACAGGACACGTGTATAGCTAAGAATGCCAGGCCGCCGTCAACGGAGGCATTTCTAGCAGACAGACGACTTTACGAGGGGTATGGTGATCGGTCTGAGAAGGGCAGGTTGGTCGCTTCGTCCAATCGTAACCGATACCCATAGGGATGTGTCCACGGTGCAGCGCCTGTGGCGAAGATGGTTGGCGCAGGGACATGTGGCACGTACGAGGGGTCCAGGCGCAGCCCGAGTGACGTCAGCACGCGAGGATCGGCGCATCCGCCTCCAAGCGGTGGCAGCCCCGCACGCCACGTCAACCGCCATTCTTCAGCATGTGCAAGGCACCCTGGCTGTTCCAATATCGACCAGAACAATTTCCCGTCGATTGGTTGAAGGAGGCCTGCACTCCCGGCGTCCGCTCAGAAGACTACCATTGACTCCACAGCATAGACGTGCACGCCTGGCATGGTGCCGGGCTAGAGCGACTTGGATGAGGGAATGGCGGAACGTCGTGTTCTCCGATGAGTCACGCTTCTGTTCTGTCAGTGATAGTCACCGCAGACGAGTGTGGCGTCGGCGTGGAGAAAGGTCAAATCCGGCAGTAACTGTGGAGCGCCCTACCGCTAGACAACGCGGCATCATGTTTTGGGGCGCTATTGCGTATGATTCCACGTCATCTCTAGTGCGTATTCAAGGCACGTTAAATGCCCACCGCTACGTACAGCATGTGCTGCGGCCGATGGCACTCCCGTACCTTCAGGGGCTGCCCAATGCTCTGTTTCAGCAGGATAATGCCCGCCCACACACTGCTCGCATCTCCCAACAGGCTCTACGAGGTGTACAGATGCTTCCGTGGCCAGCGTACTCTCCGGATCTCTCACCAATCGAACACGTGTGGGATCTCATTGGACGCCGTTTGCAAACTCTGCCCCAGCCTCGTACGGACGACCAACTGTGGCAAATGGTTGACAGAGAATGGAGAACCATCCCTCAGGACACCATCCGCACTCTTATTGACTCTGTACCTCGACGTGTTTCTGCGTGCATCGCCGCTCGCGGTGGTCCTACATCCTACTGAGTCGATGCCGTGCGCATTGTGTAACCTGCATATCGGTTTGAAATAAACATCAATTATTCGTCCGTGCCGTCTCTGTTTTTTCCCCAACTTTCATCCCTTTCGAACCACTCCTTCTTGGTGTTGCATTTGCTTTGTCAGTCAGTGTATATACACATTGGTCTACCCCTACCGTTCTTACCACCTACACTTCCCTCAAAAACCAACTGAAGAAGTCTTAAGATGTGTCCTGTCATTCTATCTCTTCTTCTCGTCAAATTTAGCCAAATCGTCCTCCTCTCATCAATTCTAGTCAGCATATCTTCATTCGTGATTCGATCTATCCATCTCACCTTCAGCATTCTTCTGTTAACACTACACTTTACAAGCTTCTATTTTCTATGACCTACTTATCATCCACCATTCACTTCCATACAATGCCACGCTCCAGACAGAAGTCTTCAGAAACATGATCAATATTGGAAGTGATCAAATTTATTTTCTTAAGAAAGCTCTCCTTGCTTGTGCTACTCCGCATTTTACGTCCTCCTTACTTCCCTTAAGACTTCATTTCCTAATCTAATATAATGTGCATCCCTTGACTACGTTCGACTGCGCTCCATTACTTTTGTTTGGACTTATTTATTTTCATCTTGCACTCCGTACCCAAGACTCCGTCCATACCAACATTTGCTCCAAATCTTCTGCAGTCTCAGATAAAATAACAATATAATCGACAAATCTTAAGGTATTGATTTCCTCTCCTTGGATTGTGATTCATTTTCTATATATCTTTTTGATTTCCTTTACTGTCTGTTCTATCTATATGCATTGAAAAGGAGAGGGGACAAATTACAGCCTTGCCTCATTCATTTCCGGATTGCTGCTTCTTTTTCAAAGCCCCCGATTCTTATCTGTGCAGACTGATTTTTATATAGATTGTAGAAAATTATTTGTTCTGGGAATTTGGTACCGATCACCTTCACAATTTCAAATAGCTTGGTCCAATCCACATTATCGAATGTTTTTTCTACATCTACATCTGTTCTACATCTTAGCCTTATTAATTCGGTGCTGTAAGACCAGACGTAAAGTCAGGATTGCTTCTTCTTATTTATTTCATCATCATCATCATCATCATCTGTTTACCCACCAGGTTCGGTTTTTTCCCTCGGACTTAGCGAGGGATCCCACCTCTACCGCCTCAAGGGCAGTGTCCTGGAGCTTCAGACTCTTGGTCGGGGGATACAACTGGGGAGTATGACCAGTACCTCGCCCAGGCGGCCTCACCTGCTATGCTGAACAGGGGCCTTGTGGAGGGATGGGAAGATTGGAAGGGATAGGCAAGGAAGAGGGAAGGAAGCGGCCGTGGCCTTCAGTTAGGTACCATCCCGGCATTCGCCTGGAGGAGAAGTGGGAAACCACGGAAAACCACTTCCAGGATGGCTGAGGTGGGAATCGAACCCACCTCTACTCAGTTGACCTCCCGAGGCTGAGTGGACCCCGTTCCAGCCCTCGTACCACTTTTCAAATTTCGTGGCAGAGCCGGGAATCGAACCCGGGCCTCTGGGGGTGGCAGCTAATCACGCTAACCACTACACCACAGAGGCGGACATTTATTTCATGTTAATTTTTATTTAAGTACTTAGGACCTCGAAATCTCGAAGTCATCTTAATGATGGCCTCCTTTGTCTATACTCCAGCATACACGGTATCCCCTGCCTCTTTCAGGTAGTATTTACTGAAAGTTAGTTTCAGCGGACTGAAAACCTTGACAGTTATAAACAGATTTAACACAAAGTAAAAAAATCTTACTAATTAAAACAAGAATCAAAATCTTGTCATTAATGCTTTCACGGCCCGTACTCAAAGACATGATACAGTGTAGGCTTTTGGGCTTATGCCGTGTCAAGAAAATTACTCACAGTCTGATTAAAACCAAGGACACATTGTCCCCACATTTACATCCTGGGGTATACGAAATTTCCTGTACTTGCGGTAAGGTATACATCAGCCAAACATGCCGGTCCATTAGTACCCGTATCAAAGAACATGAAAATATTCATCTCAACCAACCAGACAAATCGGCAATAGCTGAGAACGCTCTATCGTCGGGTCATGATGTCATGTTCCAAGTTGCTCGAGCTCTTACCCTCACTAGACACTACAGGTCCAGGATTATAGGGGAAGCTGTAGAAATATGTAGAAATCCTAACAATTTCAACAGGGACACCGGCTATCAATTAAGTAATACCTGGTTGCCAGCCATTAAGAATTTACATGGGTAGTTCCCTTCCCGGTCCCTTCACCATTGTTATTTTGTCTCGGTGTTTTCAAAATTCGTACGTTCCTCGTCGCCAGATGTTTCATTCTAGGCTTGTGTCTATGTCGTACACCTGCCACTGTCATGTGTTACGCAAACACGTTATGTGAACCGCTTAGACTGATTGTGATGGTTCAGTCAGCTTCCGCTTCGAACGCTAGCGTTGCCACGTCCTGGGGGCCATCTGGTGGCGAATGAACGTACCATGCCTCTACTTCTATTATAACGTCCAAATTTAAAGTGTCATTGTTTAAGAAGCCTTTCTCGTGGACAGTCGAGATTTCTTCTGAGGACGCAGAGCTCAGTTCCCTGAGGAAGGTTAAGAATTTCAGCTTATTTTCTTGACACGGCATAAGCCCAAAAGCCTATACACTGACATGTCTTTAAGAATCAAAATCGTCTCTCTTCAGGCTATGTAGGTCCATGGAGAGGTGGAAGGTAATGCCTTCTCTTTCAGAAGGTTTGGAACCAAGTGTTAAATAGAGTGGTAGGCTTCGTGTTCGGTCGCTTCTACACCCAGGAATAAAACTGCTACTCATTCTTGGTGTAGGCTGAGTGAATCCCAGAAGATGCATTTCTCCAGAAGTGGAAGATTATTTTGTAAATATTTCGAGTTCCTTATGTTCAACCAATCTCATGTCCTGGGTGAATCGAGCAGGACTTCACTACTTCGATTAGGCAAACCCCCACTTTCCGATTTTAACTTGTTTAAACATTCATTGTTTGACACGGGGCGAGTTGACCGTGTGGTTAGGGGCGCGCAGCTGTTAGCTTGCACTTGAGAGATTATGAGTTCGAACACCACCCTCGGCAGATCTAAAGATGGTTTTCCATGGAATCCAATTTTTACACCAGGCAAGTGTTGGGGCTGTACCTTAATTAAAGCCACGGCCGCTTCCTTCCCACTCCTAGCCCTCTCCTATCCCATCGTCGCCATAAGACCTATCTGTGTCGGTTCGACGGAAAGCAGATTGTGTGTGTCATTGTTTGACGTAAAGGGAAACGCGCACCAAGACGATAATCTATTGTTGATGGGGACAGAATACTTCCACAGTTTCCTGTCGCAAGAGCTGACCAAAAATTTACCCTCTGGGTGCACCCAACATGTGATCCCCATAGGTGGGGGTGGTAGAATAACACCCCCGGTATCCCGTGCCTGTCGTAAGAGGCGACTAAAAGGGGCCCAGGGCTCTTCACTTGGGAGCGTGGGTTGGCAACCACGGGGCCCTTAGCTGAGTCCTGGCGTTGTCTCCATTTACTTGTGTCAGGTTCCTCTCTTTCATCTATCTTATCTGACCTTCCTTGGTCAAATTTTGTTCTCCTCGACCCCGGAGGTATTTAGTTGCGAATCTTAGGGAGTCTTTCACTTTTACGCCCTTCGTGATCTTGTCTTCCTGTGGCTGATATCTTCATTTATTGGAAGTTTCAGACCTCTTTTACGTTTTGCCTCTCATTAGTGTTAATGGAGGATGGTTGCCCAGATGTACTTCCTCCTAAAACAATAATCACCACCACAAGTCCCAACGTGGAAGAATAGGGTGGCGACCTGAGCCTAGCATTACCTCAATTTACTTGTAACATACCTCTTTCACCGCTCCAATCCGACTTTCTTTTCTTTTTCACAAGTACAGCACTCAGTTTTTTAATAAATATTTTCTCAGTATTCTACCTGCAGAAGTACACAAAGGGTTACTCGCTATACTTATGTATTGCTGAGAGCTTGTATACTTGTGTTTCTCAAACAAAGCCTTTGATATATCTTAGAAGGATATCAATTTAGTTAATATCACTTTCAATTCTTGTTCCTAAAAAGTAATGTTAACAATATCTTACGTTACAACTTAGTGAACAATTATATTTTGGTATAATTTGTGTTGGTACTTGCACAAGTATCGAGGCGGTAAATTTCACTCGGAAAGACGTGGGTTAGATTCCCCGTCAGAAAGTCGAAAAAATTAGGAAAAGAGATTTCCACTTTCGGAGATGCATATGGCGCTGAGATTCACTCAGCCTACGCAAAAAATGAGTACCACGTTAATTTCTGGGGGCAAAGGTGGCCGGGCGTAAGGCTAAGTACTCTACCCCAACAAGTGCGGAGGTTACGGATAATGGAAACCTTTACATTCCACCATTCCATCCCTCGAAGGGCCTCCATGGCCTGTACCGAGATTACTTTTTTTTTTTTTTTTTTACTTGTACAAGTATACAGTAATTCTAATGCAAAAAAAAAAAAAGAGTAATGGTTGATGTTCCAATAATTTAGTATGTATATGCTTAGAACGGTATGTAATTTCTCTGATGGAAGTAAGTGACACAGAGAGTAGAGTTATGGCTTTCTGAGCATAGGATAAGGGGTTCGATTCCAGTTCAGTCCAGTGGTATTTGAAGGTACTCAAATTCAACACTCTCATCTCTGAGGATTCACGTAAAATAATTCATGCGGGACAAAATTTCTGATACCTGTTTATCTCCGAAAACCGAGAAAGTAATTAGCGGTACGTTAAAGCAATATTATTCATGTGAGAACTGCATGAAGGTGGATTTTCAGTCTGAGTGGCCTAGTAACTACCGGGGAATGTAATTAAATTGTTTGGTCGACACTGACGAAGCCTATGAAGTTTGTCAGTTTTTAGGCTCCTCCTGCTTATTTCTCCCTTTGGGCATGATTACTGATCAACATCAACATTTAAGCATATTGCTGAGCATTCACCTCAGCTCACATACCCAGTATTTCCTGTTTTACGCACAATTCTCTTTTTCCAGCAAACATCCTCCACTTTCTGATTCAATTAATCTTAACAGCTCTAAAGAAAAAAATAGACGTGCTAATTCAATAGAAATAAAATAAAATAGAAACATAATTAGGGCATTTTAGAAACAATACTAATTTTAGGATGAGAAGTCTATGATATACATTCCACCTGACAAAATATCATTGCATTAAATTTTCTTGGACGGAAAATTATAGGTCGAAATAATATTGTACCTAAGATATTGGACCAAATGTCTGAGAACAATTTCATTAGTGTGATGAGCCAAGCAAAATAACGAAATCATTGCAATAGGATTACGTGTCCGGCTTCTGGGCTGAGTGGTCAGCCTTGATGCCATCGATTGAGAAGATTTCGCGTTGGATTTCCGGCCGGATCGGTGATATTAACCCAGTCTGATTAATTCTTCTGGGGACTGGGTGTTTGTCCCAACACTCTTCTCTTTACACTCAGACAACACATTACACTACAAGCCACCACAGAAACACACATTAGTGATTATATCCCTCCATATTATTTTGGCGTTAGGATGGGCGTCCGGCCGTAAAACAGGGCCAAATCCACAAGTGTGACGCAGTTCGCACCTGCGAACCCACCGATGTGGGAAACGCGGTAGAAGAAGATTGCGATAAAATTACGTCAATTAAATTTTAAACAAGGTCACCTCGTTCCTGGACATAAGTGATTCAACACTGTCGCGCATGGAATCAGGCAAGCATCCTTCCCTTTCTCATTCAGTTAAATTAATATCGACATTTCTAAATAAACACAGACGTGCTGATTCAATTGAACTTAAAGTAAAATTTAAGCCAAGGTTGTATACTCTCGCCGCTCCTTTTTAATATCCATTCTGACATCATTTTTAAAGAAGCTTTGCATGATGTTGAACTGGGTGTGAAAGTAAATGGTGTTTTGATCAATAATATTAGATATGCAGGTGACACTCTGATTCTGTGCAACACTATAGAAGGCCTTCAAGAACTCCTGAACAGAATTCATGTCAAAGGTTTACAGTATGGTCTCAATATAAATGTAGCAAAAACTAAGTTAATGGTATTTAGCAGAAATAGTAATGCAAATGTCACCTTGTCATTAAACAACCGTAAAATAGAACAACTCCACCAGTTCAAGTACCTCGGTAGCATAATAACAGACAGTATGGATCCAGACAAGGAAATCAGATGGAGAATTGAGAACGCTAGAGCTGCATTACGCAGGATGAGCAGTTTATTCTGTAATAATTATCTGAATCTGAAACTCAGACAGAGATTAATGAAGTGTTACATCTGGTCAGTACTGCTATATGGAGCAGAAACATGGACCTTAATACCACAAGTATCAAACGACTTGCCGCCTTTGAAATGTGGTTACACAGAAGATTGCTTGGAATAACCTGGACAGATATGATAACAAACGATGAAGTCCTAAGGAGAGCTAGGACGAAGCAAGAACTAATAACAACTATAAAAGTTCGCAATATAGCTTATCTAGGCCACATACTATGAGGAAACAAATATGGCCTCATAAACCTCATTCTCCAAGGTAAAATAGAGGGCAAATGGCGAGTTGGCAGACCATAGATAACATGGTTACACAACATCAAGTAGTGGACCGGTATTGAGACAACTAAGAGACTCTTCCGACTGGCAGAAGACACAAAAACTTTCATCAGAGTAATTGCCGACGTCTGGGCAACCGGATATGGCACTTGAAGAAGAAGTAGGGTAACGTAAAACAAAACGAAAAATTTAGCATGAGAAGTCTATGATATAAATTTCATTTGATAAAGGAGCAAAAAGGAGGAAAAATAAACCTGAAGGCTTTGCTCATTTTGTTAACTAATAGAGTGGGTAAGTACGGTCACCTGAGATGAATATTCTTATGGTTTAAAGTCGGTTCTCGGGATATCTTCGGTCATCAGCCCCTACACCTCTCCATTTCTCCATGTGATGCAAATACAATTATTGCGGCTCCGTGTGTAGTTTTTAAATAACTTGGACTTTTTTGTCGAACAGTATTTATGCCTTATTTATAGTGTTCTAATATGTAAAATTACTACTGAAAAATTTTAAATGTCTTACTACCATCTACATTTGTTAAATTGCTATTTACAATCATTTATAACTGGACTGGAGCTCGACGTTTCCCCATCCACAGTCTGTACTCACAAACCCGGCCGATCACATAGCACATTCCACAACTCGGCTCACATGCCACCCAGAACTCCGCACTGCGAAGACCATTTGATTGACTCCCTCGTCACTCAACTCCCGACTGGCTCAGGACTGACTTGCGACTCTCTCGTGATTGACTGGTGTCCCAACATCGCTATTTTTATAGGCCACTTTCGGTAAAGTATCTTGCAGTTTCAAATTCCATACCATTGTTAGGGCACTTCAAGCATGTTCGAACGAGCCCTGTTAACTCCCTTATGCCTTGCTTCAAAAATTCGCTGGAGCTAGTGATTTGCTCGCTGTTCACTGCCACCTTCCAGCGGCTTATAAACGACCAATTTTTGAATGAAGTAGGTACTTGCCAGTGCATAAATTGCCTTGATCTTTGTATGGTAGAGTCAGTGTCAACATTTGTATACTTCGTCCTGTGCTGTAGGCTTTCCTACCAAAATATTACTTTTGTTAGGTTGGTGCATACGTTCGTAGCGTTTTCGTTTTGCTAGTTGGTACTCTGGTTGCTATGGATTTATTTGCCGATTGTAATTTTTTTTTTGTAGTTTAATGTTTGTATTTGAAGTTAAATATTGTTTTGTTTTTTTTCACATAGTGATTGGAGCTGTGGACGCTAGAAAATGGAGTGCCAAGTGGTGATATTGGAGCATTTCTGACATATTATTCTTTTCGAGTTCAACAGAGGGGTGAAAGCAGTGGAGGGGGCAAGAAACATTTGCGCCGTGTATGGCGATATTGCCATTGGAGTGAGCATGGCAAGAAAATAGTTTTCTTGTTTTAAGGAGAATCGTTTTGACATTAGTGACTCTCCACGATCAGAAAAAACAAACAAACAAACAAATATATACCGTATGGCTTTAACGAAGACCGTTTAAACGCATTAATCCAAAATGATCCACGTCAGTGTACTGGAGAACTGGCAAATGTGATGAACTGTAATCATTCCACTGTCGTGTGACATTTGCATTCAACGGGCAAGGTTCAAAAATCGTGTGGGTGTGTACCGCATGCTCTAAGCCAAACCACAAAAATCAGCGGGTAGACGTATATACATCTCTGCTTGCTCGTCATCGGCGGGCTCGTCAACAACGCTGACTGCTCCTATCCCGTGCTGTTACTGGTGACGAGGAGTGGTATCATTACGTTAGTATAAGTAAAAGAAAGGAATGGCTGAGCCCTAACAGAATAACAACGCCCCGTACAAAGGCTTGCGCGCATCCACAAAATATAATGTTGTGCATCTGGTAGAACAGCGACGGTGTGCTGTGTAACAACCACTGCTGACATTTATTGACAAAAATTGAGATGTCTTGCTGACGCAATACAAGAAAAACGACCGACAAGACTGGGTGAAGTAATGCTGCTGCATGATAATGCCTGACCACACTCTGGTAACCTAACAAAAATACTATACAGGAGTTGGGTTGGGAAGTCATTCCATACCCACCTTATTCACCTGATTTGCGACCTCATATTTTCACCTTTTCCGCTCTCGATTGAACAACTTTCAAGAAACTTCCTTTCCGGTTGAAAATGCGCTCCGAACATTGCTGACGAGTTCTTCGACTCAAAACCACATGATTTATACAGGCGCGGAATCGAAAAATTTCACCAGCCTTGGTAGACTGTTGTAATTATTGAAGGAGAATATATTACTGATAATTAACTTCACTCTTATGTGTATATGATGTATAATAAACTTATAGAAAAACGCTACGAACTTACGTACCAACCAAATATATACCGCAATGACACTGTAAGCCTTAGTGACTTAGGCGGCAGCGCGTCGAACTCTCACCGCTGGATTCCGAGGTTCAAATCCCGGCGACTCCATGCGAGATTTGTGCTACAGAGCGGAGGTGGGACAGGATTTCTGCAGGTACTCCGCGTTTATCCTGTCACCTTTCATTATAGCAACACTCTCCAATATAATTTCGTTTCATCTGTCAGTCATCAGTCATTGACCCAGCGGAGTGCGACAGGCGTCGGCAGCCGTCACGATTCATATCGACGCCGCTAGATGGAGGCTTCATTCATTCCATTCCCGACCCAGCCGAATGACTGGAAATAAGCTGTGGATTTTCATTTTCAATGACACTGTCATAGTGGTTTTAATTTTAATTTCGTGTGGCTATTTCTAGCCGGGTGCAGCCCTTGTAAGGCAGACCCTCCGATGAGGGTGGGCGGCATCTGCCATTTGTAGGTAACTGCGTGTTATTGTGGTGGAGGATAGTGTTATGTGTGGTGTGTGAGTTGCAGGGATGTTGGGGACAGCACAAACACCCAGCACCCGAGCCACTGGAATTCACCAATGAAGGTTAAAATCCCCGACTCGGCCGGTAATTGAACCCGGGACCCTCTGAACTGAAGGCCAGTGCGCTGACCATTCAGCCAACGAGTCGGACTGTCATAGTAGTCATTAACATATATACACTGACTGACAGAGCAAATGCAACACCAAGAAGGAGTGGTTCGAAAGGGATGAAAGTTGGGGAAAAAAAAGAGACGGCACGGACGAATAATTGATGTTTATTTCAAATCGATATGCAGGTTACACAATGCGCACGGCATCGACTCAGTAGGATGTAGGACCACCGCGAGCGGCGATGCACGCAGAAACACGTCGAGGTACAGAGTCAATAAGAGTGCGGATGGTGTCCTGAGGGATGGTTCTCCATTCTCTGTCAACCATTTGCCACAGTTGGTCGTCCGTACGAGGCTGGGGCAGAGTTTGCAAACGGCGTCCAATGAGATCCCACACGTGTTCGATTGGTGAGAGATCCGGAGAGTACGCTGGCCACGGAAGCATCTGTACACCTCGTAGAGCCTGTTGGGAGATGCGAACAGTGTGTGGGCGGGCATTATCCTGCTGAAACAGAGCATTGGGCAGCCCCTGAAGGTACGGGAGTGCCACCGGCCGCAGCACATGCTGCACGCAGCGGTGGGCATTTAACGTGCCTTGAATACGCACTAGAGGTGACGTGGAATCATACGCAATAGCGCCCCAAACCATGATGCCGCGTTGTCTAGCGGTAGGGCGCTCCACAGTTACTGCCGGATTTGACCTTTCTCCACGCCGACGCCACACTCGTCTGCGGTGACTATCACTGACAGAACAGAAGCGTGACTCATCGGAGAACACGACGTTCCGCCATTCCCTCATCCAAGTCGCTCTAGCCCGGCACCATGCCAGGCGTGCACGTCTATGCTGTGGAGTCAATGGTAGTCTTCTGAGAGGACGCCGGGAGTGCAGGCCTCCTTCAACCAATCGACGGGAAATTGTTCTGGTCGATATTGGAACAGCCAGGGTGTCTTGCACATGCTGAAGAATGGCGGTTGACGTGGCGTGCGGGGCTGCCACCGATTGGCGGCGGATGCGCCGATCCTCGCGTGCTGACGTCACTCGGGCTGCGCCTGGACCCCTCGCACGTGCCACATGTCCCTGCGCCAACCATCTTCGCCACAGGCGCTGCACCGTGGACACATCCCTATGGGTATCGGCTGCGATTTGACGAAGCGACCAACCTGCCCTTCTCAGCCCGATCACCATACCCCTCGTAAAGTCGTCTGTCTGCTGGAAATGCCTCCGTTGACGGCGGCCTGGCATTCTTAGCTATACACGTGTCCTGTGGCACACGACAACACGTTCTACAATGACTGTCGGCTGAGAAATCACGGTACGAAGTGGGCCATTCGCCAACGCCGTGTCCCATTTATCGTTCGCTACGTGCGCAGCACAGCGGCGCATTTCACATCATGAGCATACCTCAGTGACGTCAGTCTACCCTGCAATTGGCATAAAGTTCTGACCACTCCTTCTTGGTGTTACATTTGCTCTGTCAGTCAGTGTAAGATGTATAACATAGGCTTCTATAACTCACTGTATTTAAATGATATATATAATTTATATGCCTGATTTAAAAATTATAATTGGGTTCATGATCTAGATGTTAGGCCCCATCAAACAACAATCATCATCATTTAAATATTGCAGTAACCTATGATGTTCGATAGCAAGGTCGTTGCGAATGGCAAAGACATGAAATGTTGAGAAAGGGTAATCCCTTTCCATAAAACTTAAGATAATTACCTGCTAATGTCGAAAATAACGAGAGAAATCTAGTTGGAATGTGTAAACATTCTCATCTCGGAGAATATGAATGTGTCGGTACTTTACAGCTGCCATTTAGTGGTCAATGTGAGCAAAAGTGGAGTGGTGTCTCTTTATGCTTCATTAAGTGCAGTTACGAGAACGGTCGTCCACGTTTATGTTGACGTTGTGCGCATCTGATTATATTTCTGAGGCTGCTAGGTGGAGCAACTACAGTAGAAGAATTTCACGATCGCCACTGGAGTGGAATTCAGATCTCTGTTTAGATCTCTATTTGGAAAGCAAGTTTATCATCCGGATCATCCGTTCAAACTAATCTGTTCTGTTCTTATTTGAAGTATTTAAATTGAAATTTTAGATAGTAAAAACTTCTCGTGTGCTATATTAAAGGCCACAAAATCACCCATTTAAGAGCTGTACCTGTTCAAGAATTGCGTGTATACATATCATCATCTATTTTAAGGCGAGATCCTCCAGTACAAGAAAAATGACAAACAAATGGTAAGCGATTTTGCTATTCTACTGGAACTTTTTGCAACAAATTCAGGAATGCCAAAGGATATTTTATATTGGTGTGAGTCTATCAATGCAATTTTCATAGAAATTTAATTATCTGTTATCAATGCTTTTGAATGTTATTGTGTAGTGGAATGTAGTGAATGATATCTTTTTACTTTGTTTCTTCACGTTATCCCAGTTATTTCCGATATCTCTGAAGCCACCAGAGAATCATTTGGCTTTTCGTCAGGGGTTTAAAAGAGGATGTTCTTTTATACACCACGTGTGTTCTTGAGATTAAAACTCTCAAGCCAGGATCAACTGGGGTTCGAACTAGAGTCCTGATTGTCTGAGTATGAACACCATAGACTAAATGTGATAGTCTGTCAACCGGCAATATCATCAAACTGCCAAACATTTGTCCGAAGCAGGATTTGCACTGTTACCGAGTAGGAAGTATCTGGTCGAGTGTGCTTACGTTCGACCCTTATTTGCCTGTGGGATTTGTGTCCCTTCTAGCTTCCCTTGTTTGCCGTAGAATCCTATCACCACCGCCAACAACAGCAACAAAAACAACAACAGAAAAAGCAACACACTCGTACGATATGGCGTTTCCTTCTGTTTTAATGGCTGTTATGAGTAAGAAAATAATTTTGTTTAAGTTATTACACGTTACTCATTAATTTATATGATTTTTTTTGTTAACACAATTAGCATGCTGAGATAATACAACGTGTGCAAGTTCACTCCGCTTATAGTAATACTCTTACAGTTAAGAGTTACCAATTACAAATGCCAATTGATGCAATCCGTATCCACGCTTAAGTATCAATACCACGTAAGAAAAAATGCGAAATTTTACACCGCGGGTAAAAGTGCATTGCTGTTTGGATCATCAGTCCATAGATTGGTTTGATGCAGCCCTGCAACCCACCCTAACTTGTGCTAAACTTTTCTTTTTTACGTAACAACCAGATCCTTAACCTACTCTAATCTAGACATGATACTGTACAGGCTTTTCGGCTTATGTCGTCTCAAAAAAATAAGGTGAAATTCTTTACGCTTCTTAGGCTTCTTAGAAGCCTTTCTCGTGGACAGTCGAGATTTTCTTCTGATGACGCAGAGCACAGTTCTCTGCGAAACGTAAAGAATTTCACCTTATTTTCTTGGCAAGGCAGAAGCGGTTGGGAGATTAGCAACATATTTTCTCCAGGTTAGAGGTGTCCGAAAACAACCCACGACCAAAGATGCGTGTGTAGCGTCATTCTCAGAACCAACAGCTGCAGAGAGCGTCTGTACAACATATTAGGGGTGGTTGAGAAATGTGCAAGGAAAGCAAAGGGAAACCACCCCGGTGAAATTGTCCCTAAAATGTCATAAAAACTGACGAGGAAACAGACACGACGTTTTACAACTCATATTATAAGAGAAAATTCAAGGTCACAGTGAAATAGGATACTAAAGGAAATGGCGTCTAAATGGCATCGAGGAGTTGACAGATATGTGCAATGCCTAGCAGCTTTTTCACCTGACATGAAAGTGACCGCCAACGTCTGAAAGACCGGACATGGCAGATAATGAGTAAGAAGAAGAAGAAGAAGAAGAAGAAGAAGAAGAAGAAGAAGAAGAAGAAGAAGAAGAGGAACAGAATAACCTGGGCCTGAAGGGTTTAATTTCAGCCCATTACACCTCATTCAGTATATGGAACAGAGAAGTGTGCAACAGACCCTTGTTAATTGTAGAGAAGTGAAGTCAGCTCCTTAGTTTATGACGGAATTAACGTAAATAAGCTCCCTTCATAGACTATTTTAGAACTGGGTTTTATTTCCGTAGACATTTGTGTACTGAATCCTTTGGCCAAGGTGTGGACTAATTTTATTTTAAATGCGATTAGAAGTCACGAACTGTTCACTGGTCCGACTCATTTGAACTTTACTTATGCTTCGATAGGAATGAATATCTCGGACTGGTGACCTCTGACTGGTGCTGCTTTCTCCTGTAGCGGTCCTGAACTTGTCTTCCTTTACTCTGACTTACTGCGCAGCCTGCTCGCGCACCTTTTCTTGGCGAGTGTAGCCGAAGATTGGTTGGTACTGGTGCTAGCCATGGTGTGAGTCCGTCTGCTGTGAGCATGGAAGCTGGACGCGGCCTGTATTCACTCCACGTCGTAAATCCAATTAATCTAAAGGAGCCTGGTTGAATCCATTTATACGCCGGGGTTAATACCCCAAGACTTCCTTTAATTTTTAGATATATTGAAATCATCTTCTGAAACATGGATTCATTTAAGTGACTGTCTTCAAGCCTCGTGGTTGTATGTTATGGCATGTGCCTTGATATCCCTGCTACATCTCCATGACTGTAAGTTTTTAAAGGGTACTGATCTCTGCACATGGTTATGAGGGTGTTTAGGGGTTGTAGTAAGGATTTAAAGGAGAGGGCATATAAGTCTCTGTTAAGACCCCAACTAGAGTATGGTTCCAGTGTACGGGACCCTCACCAGGATTACCTGATTCAAGAACTGGAAAAAATCCAAAGAAAAGCAGTTCGATTTGTTCTGGGTGATTTCCGATAAAAGAGTAGCGTTACAAAAATGTTGTAAAGTTTGGGCTGGGAAGAATTGAGAGAAAGAAGAAGAACTGCTCGACTAAGTGGTATGTTCCGAGCTGTCAGCGGAGAGATGGCGTGGAATGACATAAACGGAAAAGGCTAGGAAAACAACAGATAGGGAATCTGCCACCTGGGCGACTGCCCTAAATGCAGATCAGTATTGATTGATTGATTGATTGATTGATTGATTGACTGATTGATTGATTGATTGATTGATTGATTGATTGATTGATTGATTGATTGATTGATTGATTGATTGATTGATTGATTGATTGATTTTATTACGGGAGCACTTCCGTTATACATCTACTTGTATTTCAAAGAAGTTTTATCAACCATCTGAATAGTGCTTTTGCGTGTGATCTACCGGGATTTTAAATCTGTGTATAATACATTCTGGGAGCTTGCGTTTGCAGACTATTAATAGTTTTAGGGTTTAAAGAAATTATGTAAGTCGGTGTTCTCATGGTGAAAATTGATTGCTTGGCAACTAATGTTCAAAATTGGTATCCTAACCATCTTATTGTTATTATTATTGGTAAATAGTCTAGGCAAAAGGAAGGTTATTTAGCGAGGCAATTTTCACAAGAGTTCTGAGTTGGAGGTTCATTCGCTCCCTTATTTCATTCTATTTAATTCATTTAATTTATCTTTTCCCTTTGTTTGTGGGGACTTGCTTCTCTGATTTTCTTCTGTCCCTATCTTGTTTTACCATTGTTGCGCTTCTGCTTGGTGATTGGCCCAGCCATTTCCGAGGTGGGCGTGTTTGTTGTTATTGTCATGGTGATTATTATTAATTTTGAGTTGTAATTGGATTTTGTGGTGATTGTGGATAGAGCTTATTGATTTACCTGAAAGTAATTTAAGCTTTATTGTGTTATAAACGTTCGAACTCATTATTGTACTTCTGGATATTGATCAACTATTCTACGTTTTAATTCTTTTTATTTCTATTTAGTGGGGAATGTGTGTTAATTTTCCTTGCGAGAACTCCTCGCATAAAAATCTACTGAAGGTTTAAATTTTGTTTAAAACCAATACTTCAAAGGCATGAAACTATAATTTATTACCGAATTTCAAGCGAAAGGTTTATCAAGCTAGATGTTAAGACTGAATTAAATTGAAACAAAAAGGCACCGAGGTTGTAAGCAATGTGTTTCCTATTTTTATTAATCAAGATTAACTTGTTGATAAAGTAAGTTACAAGCAATTTGGTCCTAATTTTATTAATGAGGATCGGCCGATCACTAGAAAGGTATATGTTAGTTTACTTAATATTCGTCTTCTTCTTTGGTTTCTCAGTATTTCGTTGTTCTACTAACGGTTTAAATTAAAAATTTGCTGGTTATTTACTGATTTCTTGTTGATTATTTAAAATTCCATACAGTGACGCAATTTAATTTTTCTTCCACGGTTTGCTGTCACCTGCACAGTTTAGGGTAAGTACATTCTGTTTTTCTTTGGTTGTTGTGCATTTTAAGGTGACGTAAAATTCTGCCCTTACTCCTTGTAAGGTCAGTATTATTTACGCTGGCAGTCTTCGGGATATTGCGCGACTGTTGCAAGTTTTATGAATTTTTGTACACTGACATATAATACGTAACTGCGTAATGTCCGTCTTAGAGAGAAATGTTAAATGAAGGTGGCTTGCTGGCACGAGTAGGGCCACAATTTATTTCTGCTAATTAAAGTCCAATATTCGCCCATTCGAAGTTAGTAGCTCCACAAGCAATTAGAGCAAATATATTGCTGGCTGCACCTTGGTGGATGCAGAAAGCTCAATTTCAGTAGGATTGGTAGTCCGAAATTCTTTAAACAATTACGGGAAGTGAATGGTGTACTGCGGGCTTGATGATACGATGCATTATGACACAGTAGACACGTAACTGGGCAAGAAAAATGTATATTATTATTATTATTATTATTTTTATTTTTATTTTTTTTTTGCTAGGGGCTTTACGTCGCACCGACACAGATAGGTCTTATGGCGACGATGGGATAGGAAAGGCCTAGGAGTTGGAAGGAAGCGGCCGTGGCCTTAATTAAGGTACAGCCCCAGCATTTGCCTGGTGTGAAAATGGGAAACCACGGAAAACCATCTTCAGGGCTGCCGATAGTGGGATTCGAACCTACTATCTCCCGGATGCAAGCTCCGTGCGCCTATTTTTATTATTATTATTATTATTATTATTATTATTATTATTATTATTGTACCGGGAGGTACACCTCCACGCCGCTAATTCAAACTTTGCGCCAGTTGAAACTCCCCTACTGGAGGAAGTCTGAACTTTATCTAAGGTGTTAATTTTCAAGTTTCTCAGAAGATGTCACTACTTGGAAATTTTGGAGTTTCTGAACTGGGTCGTTTTCGATGTATTTTTGTTTTACCTGTAGTAAGAAGTGTGAACTTTCTCTTCTAGATGACACTACTGAAGAACTACAATGGTGCGCCCTAGTGCGAAGTGAAAGAACTGTTTTTTTTTTTTTTGGAGAAATTTTTATTTCAAAAGTTTGTTCCTTGTTAAATTTCTTTCTGTTATTGTTTAAGTTGTCTGTATAACCCTTTCCTTCCCCTGGTTTCGAATTTAGCCAATCCCGAATTTCTTTAATTAATTTCTGACCTATCAGGTGTATCTTCTCCTACTTGAATATCTTGCTTAACCCTAGCCAATAAAGTTTTTGTGGGCGGGTGTTGTCATTTCTGAAACGCCTCGAACTTTCCACGAGAGTATATAAACTGCTGATTTTCGGGTCTCTGCTTCACTTCAGTACCAACTTTCGAAGTGTAAAGTACGTAGCAGGGGGCGGGAAGCGCCTCTTTCTTCGGGCAGCAGTTCAACAACAAGGTAATGGCCGTTTAATAACTTCTTTTCTTGTTAGCTCAGCAGTTTAACTCTCGGGGCGGGTCCGAAGCGTTTCCACCATGTAACTTTCCCTAAGATGTAAAGACTCTTAGCATCTATTCTCTTTTTAAGCTACATATTGGGATAGAGAGTGCTTAACCCTCTCGAGCTCCCACTCATATTGTTTTGAGGTGAACTTATTTTTTCACAATCGATTCTTCCTTAACGTAATGTAAATTGTTTCTTTCTAAAGTCACCTCTTTAGTATGGGATTAGCCCTTGCATTAGCGGCCTAGAGCCAGATTAGGTTTTAAACAAAATGTATTAGGAGTGCAGATCGCCTCCTCTCAAATTGGTATATTAGAGGCCATGTAATTAACCTTTTCTCACTTAATAGGCCTCAGTAGGTTGGGTATTTTACCCCTGTGTTTATGTCCTTAGAGGACAACTTGAAGGTGGAGTTTGGTGTGGCCTTTGATAGGCTTAAAGTTTGAGAGCGAGTGGCTCTTTCTTGAAAATTGAGTGTTGTATGCCTCAAGGAGGCTTTTCTGTGTAATTTGGAGCAAGTGCTCCTGGGCATGAATGGGGTTTTCTGCCCCTCTGTTAAAACTTATTCTGGAGTAAAGTTGGGCTAATTGCCCAAGAATTGTGAGTTCGGGGCTCGAAGCCCAAATCCGGTAAATACTGTAATTGTACTTTTGTTGCCTTGCTACTCTGTACCTGCCATGCTTGTTATTTCCTGATTTTGAAAAGAAAATATAACCTTGTTAAATTTTAAATTAATTTTAATTTCGTAGCCTGAGACCTGTTCACCCCCGCACCTTCCTTCACCTCTGCTGTTCCACAGATACCTCGGAACAATTATTATTATTATTATGGGGATACCGTGTGAACAGAGGTGTAAGAAGGCGCGGGCATGAATGGGTGGATAGAGGAAGGATTACATAGTAATATAAAACTTAAAGAGCCTCCGTGGCTCAGACGGCAGCGCGTCGGCATCTCAGCGCTGGATTCCGTGTTTCAAATCCCGGTCACTCCATGTGAGATTTGTGATGGACAAAGCGGAGGTGGGGCAGGTTTTTCTCGGGGTACTCCGGTTTTCCCTGTCTTCTTTCATTCCAGCAACACTATCCATTCTCATTTCATAGCATCTATCACTCATTAATATAAATCACTTTGGGATTGGCGACCCCATCTTAATAATAGCCTATATAAGTAGTATAAGAGGGTGGTTCTGCGGCCTCCTCCTCCTCCCGCGGCGCGGGAAATTTGAATTCTGGCGGGAAATTTGAATTTTGGCGGGAGATTTGAATTTTGGCGGGAGATTAGAATTTGTAAACAAAGCCACGTGCTTTTTGACAGCTGTCATCGACAACAACGCATCGCTAACCTCACTGCTGCCATCTTGACGGGCCTAATCCTCAGTGGTACCAACTTAACCTAACTAGCGCGAGGTAAACAAAGCCACGTGTTTTTTGACAGCCACGTGCTTTTTGACAGACAACAACGCATCGCTAACCTCAGTACTGCCATCTTGACGGGCCTAAACCTCAATAGTGCCAACTTAACCTAACTAGCGCGAGATAAACAAATCCACGTGCTTTTTGACAGATTTGTAAACAAAGCCACGTGCTTTTTGACAGCTGTCATCGACAACAACGCATCGCTAACCTCAGTACTGCCATCTTGACGGGCCTAAACCTCAGTGGTACCAACTTAACCTAACTAGCGCGTGGTAAACAAAGCCACGTGCTTTTTGACAGCCACGCGCTTTTTTGACAGCTGTCATCCGCCATCTTTAAACTACAGAGCACTGTGCTGCCCTCTTTAGATGTTAAATTCTTCACCTGTCATCGGCATTGCTGCCATCTTGGCGGGCCTAAACCTTAGTGCTACCAACTTAACCTCACTAGCGTGAGATAAACAAATCTACGTGCAGCTGTCATCCACCGTCTTTAATCTATAGAGCACAGTGCTGCCCTCTTTAGCTACTTACCTTTGAAATGTGGTGGCGGATAATTTGAAAAATGCTTTTTTTTTCTTTTTGACAGCAGCCATCTTTGAGCACCGTGCTGCCCTCTTTAGCTACGTACCTTTGAAATGTGGTGGCAGGCAATTCCAGATGACAGCAGCCATCTTTAATCAAGAGAGCACCGTGCTGCCCTCTATGTGGTGGCGGCAAATTGAAAAATTCCACGTGCTCTTGTTTGGAAACAAACTCACGTGCTTTTTTGACAGCTGTCATCTGCCATCTTTAATCTATAGAGCACAGTGCTGCCCTCTTTAGTTTGAAATGTGGTGGCGGCAAATTCCACGTGCTCTTGTTTGGAAACAAAGCCATGTGCTTTTTTGACAGCTGTCATCCGCCATCTTTAATCAACAGAGCACCGTGCTGCTATCATGCGGGCAATTTCATCACCTGTCATCCGCCATCTTTAATCCACAGAACACCGTGCTGCCCTCTTTATGGCTACTACCTTAAGCACGTAGTAGCGGGCAATTTGAAAAGTTCTGCTAGCTATCATCCACCATCTTTAATCAAGAGAGCACCGTGCTCTTTAGCTAGATATCTTTGAAATGTGGTGGCGGCAAATTGAAAAATTCCACGTGCTCTTGTTTGGAAACAAACTCACGTGCTTTTTTGTCAGCTACCATCCGCCATCTGTAATCAACAGAGCATAGTGCTGCCCTCTTTAGTTTGAAATGTGGTGGCGACAAATTCCACGTGCTCTTGTTTGGTAAACATAGCCACGTGCTTTTTTGACAGCTGTCATCCGCCATCTTTAATCCAGAGAGCACCGTGCTGCCCTCTTTATCGTAGTAGATGTAAATTCGTCACCTGTCATACGCAGTGCTGCCATCTTTAGCTAGATACATTTGAAATGTGGTGGTGGATAATTTAAAAAGAAAAATTCTACAGCAGTCCTCTCTC
The DNA here is from genome assembly GCF_040414725.1 of Anabrus simplex. Classification (NCBI taxonomy): domain Eukaryota; kingdom Metazoa; phylum Arthropoda; class Insecta; order Orthoptera; family Tettigoniidae; genus Anabrus; species Anabrus simplex. The sequence continues at coordinate 281,988,919 of NC_090271.1, forward strand.
GACGCTAATTGCATAAGATGGCGGCTATACATGACTCCTTAAGGGCGCTTACGCAAGATGGCTGCTATACACAGGTTCTTATGAGACTCCCTTGGGATGCTTGCGCAAGATGGCGGTTATACAAGGCTCCTTATGAGACGCCCTAGTGATGCTTGCGCAAGATGGCGGTTGCTCTTATGAGGCGGCTTAAGGGTCCTTGCACAAGATGGCTAGAGACGCCCTAAAGATGCTCGCGCAAGATGGCGGACACAAGATGGCGGCTATACACGTCTCCTTTGAATTCTGGCGGGAAATTTGAATTTTGGCGGGAGATTTGAATTTTGGAGGCCGCAGAACCACCCTATTATACTACTTATATAGGATTCATTCATCACATCCCTGACCTGGTCAAAGACTGGAAAACAGGTTGCAGGTTTTCATTTCCATAAAACTTAAAATGCGATTATATATCTTTCGTAGATGTTTTGTTTGTTTTCAAATTTTAAACGCGGTTGGAAAATAACCAAATATCAGGTACAAAAGTTTAGCTCGAGAGCTTGAGTAACAATATTTAAAAAGTCTAGTGTAATGAAATGACCACAATTTTACAGACTGCTCCATTCAATAACTCCTCCAGGAGAATAAGTTCCAGAATTTACAATAGTTGAAAAAGAGTGTCTTTGCTCCACAAAATTACTCTCTATTAGGCTATTTTCCAATATTTACTATTTCCAACCGTATTAGCGTATTCTAAAACTTTTTTCTCATGTGCACCGTTTCGATAGGAGGATTAATAAGGGAGATATCATGAACGGTCTCTTTTTCAGTCTAAATCCAGCGGAGATAGCCCAAATATATTGTACGTGGAGCAGATTCCGTATCTATCTATATAAATAAAATCATAACCAGCTTGTGTCTGTACATTGACTGTTTTGGAGAAATTTTCGTACAGCTATCCGTTTAAAGGGTAATAATGATCATCTGCATATTTTTTGACTTTTTTGCTCAACAAACAGTCGAAATTACATGGGAAAATAGAATGAAAAATAGTGAAATTTAACAGGGGCGATAGGTATCCATTCTACCTAGCCTTAGTTAAAATATGAAAGTTTGACGTTTCTGGCCGAAAATCAAAATGATCGGAGGCGAAGTCTGACACTCCTTGAAATCCACATGCGAAATACTTAAAACCCTACGTGTGCTTATAGCCCGACGTTACAGAGGCTAAGCCTATACTACGGAGGTGACTAGATGAAATACATTTTTTAAAGTTACGAGATAGGTTTTAACCGTGACAAAATCATAGTCACCTCAATGCCAAGTTGAAGGGGTATACAAGACGGATTAACACCTTAGATAAAGTTCAGACTTCCTCCAGTAGGGGAGTTTCAACTGGCGCAAAGTTTGAATTAGCGGCGTGGAGGTGTACCTCCCGGTACAATAATAATAATAATAATAATAATAAAAATAGGCGCACGGCTGTGAGCTTGCATCCGGGAGATAGTAGGTTCGAATCCCACTATCGGCAGCCCTGAAGATGGTTTTCCGTGGTTTCCCATTTTCACACCAGGCAAATGCTGGGGCTGTACCTTAATTAAGGCCATGGCCGCTTCCTTCCAACTCCTAGGCCTTTTCTATCCCATCGTCGCCATAAGACCTATCTGTGTCGGTGCGACGTAAAGCCCATAGCAAAAAAAAAAAGACTTGTTTGAGAAGTTACATTGAGAAATATAAGTTACATTGAGAAATAGAAGTTACATAGAGAAATAGAAGTTACATTGAGAAAGAATTTGAAACCTTCCCCTCGAGCTATCCTTCAGAGACTATTACATAATTACACGAAGTCTGTCATTATCTTCAGCTGGTGGACCTCCCAGAAGTGGACGAGGTGGCCCTTCATCTGCCTCAGCTTGGAACACACTCTAAACCTCTTGACTGGAGCGATCAAACGACAACATGGCCAGAAATATCCCAGCTTATATAGCGGAGAGTAAGGTTGCAGATTTATCTGGGCGGAAGCCCTGACACACCCACAATTTCCATTGAACAACCAAATAAATATAAAAATTTTCCCATTGGCGATTTAAATAACTATACAGAATTTCCTATTGGCTAATTGGAGGGAAGAGATCGAATTGTTGATAACTTTAGAACACCAAAAATAATTTACAAACAATTCCACTTTACCAACTAATGACTAAACTTCTCTTGAAAATTACTTGATCATCCTCTCATCACAGGGAATATCTAGGTTGACAGTAGAGACCTCTATCTAAAAATGTTCAAATTTCCTCTACCACATAGTAAAAAGTACAATTTTCAGATAGCCTTCTAAAGGCGCTTAATTTAAATGCACGCAGCGGGTGTAAAAACTACTGGAAATATTTCTACCAAACTTGATATTTATAATCCACCTTTCCTTGGGATGGTTATAGGGCCAATATTATTTCTGAACACCTAAATTCACGGGGGTTTTATTCGAAACCGAAACCATGATTTTGCACTCCAGCAAAATTATCACATCCAAAATTAATGAAAATCTACAGTCCTTAATAGAAATCAATTCTAAAACTTTTTTTCATGTGCATCATTTCGATAAGCGGATTAGTAAGGGAGATATCATGAACGGTCTCTTTTTCCGGCTAAGTCCAGCGGACATAGCCCAGATATACAGGGTGTTAGATGTATACCTGCAGATATTTCTTCTAGCAATAGAGAACGATGTGACGAACCACCATATATCAAACTTTTAGTAATTCTCGGAAGTTATTTTCGAGAGCAAAGAGATACGATGTTTTTAGAATAGGTAGTATGCCTTGTTCTTGTGAATGAATAGCTTCCCTTTGAGAACAGGCGAGTCACGCGCCATGCGTGCCAAACTGGTTTCTGTTTATGTTTACGTGCAACAGCTGAACGCTACCTATGCAATACACGAGATGTTACGTAACATACTTGTCAAACTGGTTTTATGTTCTAGGGCAGCTGAGCTACGATAACAGCTGAAGGTGGCTACTACAGTAGCGTATGCCTTGTTACGTTACATTCTCGCCAGACTGGTTTCGTAGTTGTCAGTATTCGGTTTCCGTCTTAGGGGCTTCAGACAACCCTGGTCATCGGTTTCGGACCCTGGAGGTGTACCGAATTCTCAGCGTTAATACTGGTTCATTTGCTGTTATGTCCTTTAAGGGATTGGGATATGTGTGGTCATCAGCCCCGTGGTCTAGTGAGTATGGAAATGACCTGAAAACCTGAATCGGTGCGGGACCTGTACGAGCGTGTGATATAATTATTGGTTGGCATTGGTTGGGATAGGCGCGCCGGGACGTGAAATACAGTAGATCCCCGTTGTGCATTGCGTAAAGGTAGAAGAAAGATGGCAGGACCTTACGCCAACGAAAGCAGTCATGGGTTGCCCAAATGAGTAGCATCGGAATTGAATTATCGAAACACATCGAACGTTTAGTTTCAAAGGAATATTGGACATGTTATACAACTAAATAAATTAAACGTACCTACATTTCGTGCCTCCTTCCGGGCTGAGTTGCTCAGACGGTTGAGGTACAGGCCTTTTGACTCCAACTTTACAGGTTCGAACCTGGCCCAGTCCGGTGGTATTTGAAGGTGCTCAAATACTGTAGGTCAGCCTCGTGTCGGCAGATTTTCTGCTACATAAAAAGAACTCGTGCGGGACTGAATTCGGGCACCTCAGCGTCTCAGAAAACCGTAGAAGTAGTTAGTGGGACGTAAAACACTTAACGTTATTATTATTATTATTATTATTATTATTATTATTATTATTATTATTATTATTGTACCGGGCGGTACACCACTACGCCGCTAATTTAAAATGTGCGCCAGTTGAAACTCCTCTGCTGGAGGAAGTCTGAACTTTATCGACGGTATTAATTTTCAAGTTTCTCAGAAGATGTCACTACTTGGAAAGTTTGGAGTTTTTGAACTGTGCCACTTTTGATGTATTTTTGTTTTACCGGTAGTAAGAAGTGTGAACTTTCTCTTCTAGAGGACACTACTGAAAAACTACAATGGTGCACCCTAGTGCGATGTGTAAGAACTGTCTTTTGGAGAAATTTTTATTTCAAAAGTTTGTTTCTTGTTAATTTTTTTTCTGGTATTGTTTAAGTTGGCTGTATACCCCTCTCTTTCCCCTTGTTTCGTATTTAGCCAATCCCGAATTTCTTAAATTAATTTCTGACCAATCTGATGTATCTTCCCCAACTTGAATATGCTGCTTATCCCTAACCAATAAAGTTTTGGTGGGAGGGTGTTCTCATTCCAAAAACGCCTCGAACTTTCCGCGAGAGTATATAAACTGCTGATTTTTGGGTCTCTGCGCCACTTCTGTTCCATCTTTTAGTGTGTAAAGTACATAGCAGGGGGCGGGAAGCGCCTCTTTCTTCGGCAGCGGTCAACAACAAGGTAATGGCCGATTAATAACTTCTTTCTTTGCTAGCTCAGCAGTTTAACTCTCGGGGCGGGTCGGAAGTTTTTCCATAATGTAACCTTCCTTAAAATGTAAAGACCCTTGGTATCTATTCTATCTTTAAACTGCATATCGGGATAGAGAGTGCTTAACCCTCTCGAGCTCCCACTCATATTGTTATGAGGTGAACTTATTTTTTCTCAACCTATTCTTCTTTAACGTAATGTAAATTGTTCCTTTCTAAAGTCACCTCTTTAGTATGGGATTAGCTCCTGCATTAATGGCCTAGTGCCAAGTAGGTTTTAAACAAATGTATTAGGAGTGCAGGTCGCCTCCTCTCAAGTGGTTATTTTAGAGGTCATGTAATTAACCTTTTTTCTTACTTAATAGACCTCAGTAGGTTGGGTATTTTACCCCTGTATCTATGTCCTTAGAGGACAACTTGAAGGTGGAATTTGGTATGGCCTTTAATAGGCTTAATGTTGAGAGCGAGTGGCTCTTTCTCGAAAATTGAGTGTTGTATGCCTCGGGGAGGCTTTTCTGTGTAATTTGGAGCAAGTGCTCCTGAGCATGAATGGGGTTTTCTGCCCCTCTGTTAAAACTTATTTTGGAGTAAGGTTGGGCTGATTGCCCAAGAATTGTGAAGTCGGGGCGCGAAGCCCAAATCCGGTAAATATTTAACTACATTTTGTTGCCTTGCTACTCTGTACCTGCCATGCTTGTTATTTCCTTATTTTGAAAAGAAAATATAACCTTGTTAATTTTACATGAACTCTAATTTCGTAGCTTGAGACCCGTTCACACCCGCACCTTCTTTTACCTCTAACTACCGCAAAAACACGGTAACAAGTGGTAGCAGAGCGTGGTTGAATGGGTCTCAATTTAGCCCCTTTTGACGGCTAAACATTGCTTTGATTCAAACTCTAACAATTTTCTCAGTTGCTGGAATTTTTGATCTTTCCTGTTTCAAAATTGTTCTGTCATCATGCCCGGCCCTCGCGATGTTCTCCATCTTAACTATTTGCGCAAGGAGGAGTTGATCTATGAGTTAACTATCAGAAATGTGCAATCTGGAGGCACGGTTGCGATAGACACCAACAAGCTTAGAGAGTCCCTTGATTTGCCCATTTCCATCCCCAATTTGGGAGAGAATGAAATTGACGACTCTCTTTCCACGATCACCGAGAATACTACTGGACTAGCATCGGTAGTTAGTTTTTTGACGAAAATAATCCGTCTCCTAATCAAATTAAGCGTGTGCAAGCCAGGCTATATCATTTTTCAAATAGAGTTAACGATCTGTTGTCTCTGAAGCTGAATGACGTTCAGAGGAAGGAAGCTAGTACGTTGCTTGAAAGTATTTCTGAATTATCTAGCAAGGTCACTCAATTGTGAACTGGGGAAGTTCCTCCCAAAATTGATCAACCCACCACGATGAATGTAGGTAGCGAGGAAGAGCCTCCTAAGGGAGAAGCCAATAGGATAACCGTTGCTGCTCAAACTATCTCTGCCCCATTGGACAACGAGTCTGAACGCCGTGCATCGTTGAATAATATACGTTCTGAATTAACTTCCTTGCCACTGAAACCTTTACCTACTATGTCACTCGGGTTTAGCAGCTTGCCTCATCCATTGGCAATGTTGCTCAGAGGTATCTCTAAGTTTTCCGTTAATACCACCAGTGACGTAATTTCATTTTTAAGATTTTTAGTTGAATTTCAGGATCATGCCCTTGTGTTTTCTCTTTCCCCATGTCAGATTTTGCAAATCATCTATCCCTATGCAATTGGTATTCTCTCAGACAAAATAGTAAGAGCCATTGCCGAGCAATCATCTATTGAGGATTTCCACGCCCACTTGCTAGCTAACTTCATCCCGGCTACGGCCAGGTCCTCCCTTATTCAGAAGTACTATTATCGTGTACAGCGTTTGGATGAAAACTTAGCAGACTTCATCCAAGATATTAAATTCTATACTAGGGTGTTTGCCCTTCATTTTCCTGAAGATCAGATTGTACAGGCTATTGTAGAAGGAATTTCACCATCCTATAGGTCATATTTGTGTTTCGCGGCGTGCCCGCAAACCTTCTCTGAACTTGAAGCATTGGCCGTCTCAGCGGAAGGAGTTAGATACGCCGATTCTTTGCGTGTCGCGAAAGAACCCCCTCCTTCTTTTGGTAATCCTCGGCCTTCTCCTCCTCGCCGACCTGTCACACCTCGTAAATGCTATGCTTGCGGATCGCCCGACCATCTTCGGAACAAGTGCCCATTGCTCAAGTCTAGTTGGACAAGGAATGGAACTGGTTCATCACAAGGCTGTTTTAAATGTGGGGCTTTCTCACATATCGCCAAGAATTGTCCCAATTCGAATAGCACCCCCTCCTGCTCAACTTCAGGTGCAACTTCCAACAACAATCAAAAGTGACTAGTGGCTTCGGCTGAGTCGACTAATCCATCTTCCCGAGGCTCAGCCCCTGGCAAACAGGTCGTAAATTCAGGGAACGTTCAATCTGCAAATCTATCTTTTGAATGCCCCAAAGAGTGTCTTAGGATTGCGGCGGATACCCCCGCACCGGTCCCTTTTCTCAAACTTGACTTAAATAATGAACCTGTAACAGCTCTTTTAGATTCAGGCAGTGTTTGTTCGATTATTTCGGCTGAATGGTATTCTAAATTGAAATCTGTTTGTAAACTACCTGACTATGTCTCATCTCCTGTTCAATATGTTTCGGCTAATTCATCTCCATTGGAAATCCTAGGTTCTGTAAATGTCAAAATTCATATTTTTAAATTTACATGGAAAATCAAATTTTTTGTGGCTAAGCACCTGTCTTGCCCCATCATATTGGGAGCTGACTTCATTTCTCACACTGGTCTTGTGCTCGATCTTCAGAGTAAGTCGTGCACATTCAAATTTGCGTCCAATTGTAAAATTCCCTTGTTAAAGTGTAATTCTGTATCATGTTCATCTATTTCGCCTACCCAGGATGAGATGTTGTTAGACCTTAGACATCTACCTGAGGAGCAGGCTGATAGTATTCGTAAATTATGTCAGTCATTTCCAGAGGTGTTCTCTGATACTCTTGGTGTTACTGACCTTATTGAATACAAAATTGAGGTCACGGATTTAATTCCTGTCCGTTTTCCACCTTATAGGCTATCTCCACCTAAAATGAAGGCTCTGAAAGAAATCATCGATCAGATGTTGAAGGATGGTATTATTAGGCCCTCTAAGTCGGCGTATTCGTCACCTATTTTTCTAGTCCCGAAACCCCAAGGGGGCTTCAGGCCTGTCATTGATTATAGGGCTCTCAATCGGAAGGTGGTGTTACAATCTGTGCCCCTTCCCGACCTTCATTCTTGTTTTTCATGGTTCCGTAAGGCCAAGTTCTTCACCATCTTGGATTTGAATCAAGCCTACAATCAAATTCCCCTTGCGGAAGAGTCTAAACATCTTACAGCGTTTGCCACGGACTGGAATTTATACGAATATAACCGCGTGCCTTTCGGGCTCCCCACGGGAGCAGCTGTACTCACTAGGCTGCTAGATAGGGTCTCCTCCGACATCAAATTTGAGTACTTGTATCACTACTTGGATGATGTCGTCGTATTTTCGGAGACCTTTGAAGAACATCTAGATCATCTGCGAGAAGTTCTCAATTGCCTTCGTAAGGCTGGGTTAACTGTCAAGTTGTCCAAGGTTGCCTTTGCTAAGCCCTCTATGTCATTCCTAGGGCATATTGTGTCACCCGATGGTGTTGCAGTCGATCATTCTAGAACACAGGCCATCCGTGATTTTAAACCTCCCAAGGACATCAAAGGTATCGCCAGGTTCATTGGTATGGTGAATTTCTTCAGGCAGTTCATTCCTAACTTCGCTAATAGAGCGGCGCCCTTGAACCTTCTTCGTAGGAAAGGCATCAAATTCGAGTGGGGGCCTTCTCAACAAGCCGCTTTTGAAGATCTTAAATTAGCTCTCTTTAATGCCCCTGTACTTGCTATGCCTGATTTCTCGAAGAAATTCATCGTCCAAACCGACGCGTCGTCGTCAGCAGTAGCTGCAGTCCTTCTTCAAGAGACTGAACTAGGGAGGCGACCCATCGCCTATGCATCTAGGACCTTGTCGGCTCAAGAAGCCAAGTATTCCATCTATGAGCTCGAAGGTTTGGCAGTCTTATTCGCCTTAGAGAAGTTCCGTCTCTATCTGGAACATGTCAAATTCGACCTGGAGACAGATAATCAATCCTTAAGCTGGGTCTTAGGTAGGCCGCGTCGTACTGGTCGTATAGCCCGTTGGGCCATCCGAATTTCTGCCTTCCAATTCGATGTCAGGCATATCCGAGGTACCGAAAATGTTGTTGCTGATGGACTCAGCCGTATGTTTTCCAACGACGTCGAGACCCATGAACCGGTCGACAGTTCATCACCTCCCGAGTCCATACTATCTGGTGTTAATGCCATCTTAACAGATGCTCCCATGCTCTTTAGGGATATCGAGAAATACCAACGTGAAGATTCGACGCTGGCTCCGATAATGGAAACCCTTTCTTCTGGGGAACATGTTGTCCCTTATGTTCTGAGGAATGGTGTTCTATGTTGCCCTTCGAGGCATGATAAGATGATGAAGGTTGTCGTTCCAGCTGTTCTTGTGCCTATGATCTTCAAGTACTATCATGAGACCCCATTAGGGGGGCATCTTGGAATCTTTAAAACTCGTGAAAAGATTCGTGAAAGGTTCATCTGGAAGGGTATGGACGGTGAAATCCGTGAACTAGTAAAAGCTTGTAAATCTTGTTTGCTCAGTAAACCCACCATGTCCACCAAGGTAGGCCTTTTGTCTTCGCATCAAGCGTCGCGCCCAGGACCCTTCCCCCAGTCAAAGGGAAATGCCAACAAGTTCATCTTTGTATGCGTAGATGGTTTTACAAGATTTTCCTGGTTATTTCCGACTAAGCTGGCTACCGCTCAGTCCACCGTTACTTGCTTAAATTCTATTTTTGCCTCTTTTGGTCCGTGCCAATATATTGTGTCTGATAATGCTAAGGCGTTTACATCAAATCTTTTTCGTAAATTCTGCTTTGACCTGTCCATCTCTCATGTGACTACTTCTGCTTATTACCCTCAACCATCTCTGGCTGAACGGGTTAACCGTAATCTCAGGTCCGCGCTTATTGCCTATCATCATGAAGATCATTCCAGGTGGGACACGTCCCTGCATTGGTTAGCTTTTGCTTTGAATTCGGCGGTTCATGAATCACATAAATTTACTCCAGCCTCTTTGATGTTCAAGTTTGTTCCCAACACGCCACTCTCTAACCTCTGGTCTCTGAGTGACATTCTACCTGAGACAATAGATCCGGACAACATTAAAGATCTTTGGAAGAAGGCTAAAGCCAATCTTAAAGTGTCTCATGAAAAGGTTAGGGAAAGGTATGATCGTGGACGGAGACCCACCCATTTGAAGGTAGGTGACCAGGTAATGGTCAAAAATTTTGTTCCCGCGGGCAAGCTTGCTCCCAGATTTCATGGGCCGTGTGTCATTCTCGATTTCCTTACGGCGGTTACGTTGTTATTAAGCAATCCAGCCACCGAGAGGATATTTAGGGTTCACCTGTCGCAGGTGAAACCTGTATAATTGCTGTGCTAACTTGCCTCATATTATCTTGAAAGGAATATGAAGGTTATATTTTTTTTGAGTTTCACTTTTAAGGCTTTCTGCCCCTTCTATAATATTTTGTTTTATATGTAAGCAATTTTCTAAAACCTGCCCCGAACCGTTAAACTGCCATCCTGTCCTTCTCACGGCCATTACCACGCTCCCGTCTCCTGCTCCACTCTACACAGTGGCTTATTTAATGCCATGGATATCTGCACGCCGCTGGCCCCTCAACCTATCCACAAGCCTGTGCCCTCAAAGAAAAAAAGATGATGGTCCAACAAATTCTGCCGCTTAGCTTTAATGTTTCAGTGCCCCCGCAGCCGCGCGGCGCCGTGCCGCGACTGGGATAGAGGAAGGGCCCCCTCGACCCCAGCGAGGACGACATGTGCACGGCGAGCCGGAGCTCTCCTCCCGGCCAAGGCTGATGTGCGGCGCACGACCTGCTACTGGCCCGCAGCCTGTATATGTTCACCGCGGGCGCGGCGTGCTTCTTCTCCTCTGCTCCCCTCATAGTGCGGGCGAACGGTATCTCAGGGTACTTGAGGGGCCCGGGCACCCTCCTCTGAACGCAAGCAGTGGCGGCTGGTCTGCCCGTTAAAATCATCAACGTTTAAAGTACATATCCAGCTATATGGACATTCCAGTTCAACTTTACTACCTTTTCTTGGGTATTCTACTGCAATATTTGGTGGACTTAGAAAATTTTCCTCAACTTTAAAAACTAAAATTTTCCTTCTGAATTCAACTTCTACAAACATAAAGACTTTACTTCACCAGTTACAACAAAAATTTTGAAACCGAATCAAACCAAATTAAGAAAATCTTATAAATACTTCTGCAATTAATCTCCATATCAACATCAAAACTTGGACCTTGTTTCCAAACAAATTGCATGTGTCACCCCTGGAGGAACTTTTGGGGGGGGAGGTCTGTACCGGGCGGTACACCTCTACGCCGCTAATTTAAAATGTGCGCCAGTTGAAACTCCTCTGCTGGAGGAAGTCTGAACTTTATCGACGGTATTAATTTTTAAGTTTCTCAGAAGATGTCACTACTTGGAAAGTTTGGAGTTTTTGAACTGTGCCACTTTTGATGTATTTTTGTTTTACCGGTAGTAAGAAGTGTGAACTTTCTCTTCTAGAGGACACTACTGAAAAACTACAATGGTGCACCCTAGTGCGATGTGAAAGAACTGTTTTTTGGAGAAATTTTTATTTCAAAAGTTTGTTTCTTGTTAAAAAAAATTTCTGTTATTGCTTAAGTTGGCTGTATGCCCCTCTCTTTCCCCTTGTTTCGTATTTAGCCAATCCCGAATTTCTTTAATTAATTTCTGACCAATCTGATGTATCTTCCCCAACTTGAATATGCTGCTTATCCCTAACCAATAAAGTTTTGGTGGAAGGGTGTTCTCATTCCAAAAACGCCTCGAACTTTCCGCGAGAGTATATAAACTGCTGATTTTTGGGTCTCTGCGCCACTTCTGTTCCATCTTTTAGTGTGTAAAGTACATAGCAGGGGGCGGGAAGCGCCTCTTTCTTCGGCAGCGGTCAACAACAAGGTAATGGCCGATTAATAACTTCTTTCTTTGCTAGCTCAGCAGTTTAACTCTCGGGGCGGGTCGGAAGTTTTTCCATAATGTAACCTTCCTTAAAATGTAAAGACCCTTGGTATCTATTCTATCTTTAAACTGCATATCGGGATAGAGAGTGCTTAACCCTCTCGAGCTCCCACTCATATTTTTTTGAGGTGAACTTATTTTTTCTCAACCTATTCTTCTTTAACGTAATGTAAATTGTTCCTTTCTAAAGTCACCTCTTTAGTATGGGATTAGCCCCTGCATTAATGGCCTAGTGCCAAGTAGGTTTTAAACAAATGTATTAGGAGTGCAGGTCGCCTCCTCTCAAGTGGTTATTTTAGAGGTCATGTAATTAACCTTTTTTCTTACTTATTAGACCTCAGTAGGTTGGGTATTTTACCCCTGTATCTATGTCCTTAGAGGACAACTTGAAGGTGGAATTTGGTATGGCCTTTAATAGGCTTAATGTTGAGAGCGAGTGGCTCTTTCTCGAAAATTGAGTGTTGTATGCCTCGGGGAGGCTTTTCTGTGTAATTTGGAGCAAGTGCTCCTGAGCATGAATGGGGTTTTCTGCCCCTCTGTTAAAACTTATTTTGGAGTAAGGTTGGGCTGATTGCCCAAGAATTGTGAAGTCGGGGCGCGAAGCCCAAATCCGGTAAATATTGTAACTACATTTTGTTGCCTTGCTACTCTGTACCTGCCATGCTTGTTATTTCTTTATTTTGAAAAGAAAATATAACCTTGTTAATTTTACATGAACTCTAATTTCGTAGCTTGAGACCCGTTCACACCCGCACCTTCTTTCACCTCTAACTATCGCAAAAACACGGTAACAATTATTATTATTATTATTATTATTATTATTATTAGGACATTAAAAGCTGAAACGCGTGGAAGAAAATAGTAAAATATGCGTGGTTTAAGAGGAAACCGCAAAAACACGGTAACAATTATTATTATTATTATTATTATTATTATTATTATTATTAGGACATTAAAAGCTGAAACGCGTGGAAGAAAATAGTAAAATATGCGTGGTTTAAGAGGAAACAAGTTGAAATATATATCACGTGAGTTAGCATCGGTCGCAGTAATTACCTACAGATTACTAAGCGTAAAACGAGAACCAGGTCAAGCTCGTGGGGATGAGTCAGCTGTAATCTCGTATTGTGTATAAACATCAAACATACACATCAACAAATATAAGAAACATAAACAAGGTTACACGTTAGAGACATGTAGCTATTAACCCGAACGCCAGGCCGACGGTCGCTTTCATGAGTACAGATGAGTTATCAAATTATACACAATCCACAGATGTCGAACATATCTAAGAAGATTCCGCCACAACTAGGCCTATATTACATTTTACTATGATGGTGCTAATAAAAAATCGCTGCAGCTATTGGCTTTACGTCGCACCTACACAGATAGGCCTCATGGCGACGATGGAACTGGAACGGGCTAGGACAGGGAAGGAAGCGGCCGTGGCCTTAATTAAGGTACAGCACCAGCATTTGCCTGATGTGAGAATGGGAAACCACGGAAAACCATCTTCTGGGCTGCCAGGAGTGGGGTTCGAACCCATTATCTCCCGAATAATGGATACTGGCCACACTGAAATGAAATGTCGTATGGCTTTTAGTGCCGGGTGTGTCCGAGGACATGTTCGGCTCGCCAGATGTAGGTCTTTTGATTTGACTCCCGTAGGCGACCTGCGCGTCGTGATGAGGATGAAATGATGATGAAGATGGCACATACACCCAGTTCCCGTGCCAGCAAATTTAACCAATTAAGGTTAAATTTACGACCCTCCCGGGAATCGAACACGGTACCCCTGTGACCAAAGGCCAGCACGCTAACCATTTAGCCATGGAGCCGGACTTAAGGGACTGCAGCTATCGAGCTCGGTAAATCGCAGCAGATTACGCTACTGCGTGTTGAGATGATGTCGGTAGAATACAGTATACCTGTTAAGACATAAGGCTGCAGTAGAAGAAGAGGAAGAAGAAGGTAAAGAGAGCCACATAGTCAAGCAGCACACAGCTGAACAAAGTGCACATTAGTAACACAGATATAAGAGTGGCGTGGTCGCGGGAACTACAGTCGCATTCGTAACACTCTGTTGTAGAAAAATAATGAACTAACATACAGTACGGGCTCCGTAATTCCAGGTGGACGGTAACAAGACTATCTCGAATAGAGAAGTACGGATTTACGAACGTACACGAAAACGCCTGTGAACAACATAATGTACCTATGTTAAACATTACAGTACAACAGTTTAGAAAACAAAAACATACAGATTGCATTAAAAGAAATGTTAAACTTTCTTTTGTAAATTAACAAAACACTCTAGGCAATCTTCTTAAGTTAAATGTTAACTTATAGTTCCTATTTCAGTAATGATGAATATAAAACGATTATTTTTTTGAATATTTATACGTGACGACGACGACGACGACGACGATGATGATGATGATGATTGCTGTCTTAATGTCATCGGCCCTTAAAAAAGCAAAGTGTCCTCTGTTTTAACTCGTAGGGAATAAGAAACAAAATATAAATTGCTGGAAGCCTTTCCCGATAGATTCATGAAGGGCGACCCGTGTTCTGTTCTGCCACACGATACACTAGAAGCATATTATGGTATTCGTGGTATTCATACACTGGCATTATTCAAATACTACTACTGATGCTACTACTACGAAGTAACTCGCGTACTAGTACGGACGATAATTCGCATCTCTGACAGCTGTTATTCAGGTCAAGGTCAGACAGACCGGTTTCATGTAGGGGTGGGGAACCCGTCCAGCCACACCACCGTCGCTACGAACAGCAGACAACCGGCATGTGACAGGTCTAGTGCTTTTGTCGAACTGCTTACGTGGAATATTCTTCCACAGTGCGATTTCAATATCATGGTCTTTTGGGAGTCCAACTCGCCGTATGCAGAAACAACCCATGTTCACGTGTACGTAAATAAAGTTTATTACATAAACGAAAGAATGCATGGGATAGAATTTCAAAGTGAGTAGTATCGGATTTGAAATATCAAAACACATCGAACGTTTTACTTCATACCAGTAAGGGACGTGTTATAAACATAAATTAATTAAACGTACCTTCCTTTCGTGTACTAGCTTACTGCTGATTTTGCAGTGCCTATTGAACGTATCAAAATAAACGTTGCCGGGCTGAGTGGCTCAGACGGTTCAAGCACTGGTTTCATGAACTTAGCAGGCTCGATCCTGGCTCAGTCCGCTGGTATTTGAAGGTGCTCAAATACGACCGCTTCTGATCGTTAGATTTACGGGCACGTTAAAGAATACCTGTGGGCAAAATTCCGACACCGCGCGTCTCCATTGGCACGTGATTTATTATTATTATTATTATTATTATTATTATTATTATTATTATTATTATTATTATTATTATTATTATTATTTTTGTTCGAGTTGGCCGTGCGATTAGCTTGCATCCGTCGAAAAGCCATTAACAATATTATTATTAAAACTGTGTTAGTCTATTATTACTGACTATTATGAAAATAAAAGTTAATCGCCTCACTCAAACTTCGTAGCTCGTAATCTGTCAGAAAACACTAAAGAAAATAGTGAACTTTTAACAGGTCCGAATTATTATTAATATTATAATTGCAGACATGTCTCCGAAATTACCGAAGCATGTACTTACACATTGTTTTACGTCGCACCGGCACAAATAAGTCTTACGGCGACGATGGGAGAGAAAAGGGATACAAGTGGGTAGGAAGCGTTCGAAGTCTAATAAAGGTACAGTTCCAGCATTTCCCTGATGTGAAAATGGGAAACTACGGAAAACCATCTTCCCGGCTACCGACAGTGGAGTTCGAACCCACTATCACCAGCTCACAGCTGCGCTCCTCTAACCGCACGATCAACTTACTCTAAGCTCCAATGCCGGTCTGCTTAGCTCGGACGATAGAGCGCTGGTCTTCTGATCCCACCTTGGCAGGTTCGATGGCGGCTCAGTTCGGTGGTATTTGAAGGTGCTGAAATACGCCAGTCTCGTGTCTGTGGATTTACTTGCATTTAAAAAAGTACTGCTTTACAAAATTCTGGCACTTCAGCGTCTTCGAAAACCGTGAAAATTAGTTAGTGGAACGTAAAGATATTAGTAGTTTTTTTTGCTAGGGGCTTTACGTCGCACCGACACAGACAGGTCTTATGGCGACGATATATTAGTAGTAGTAGTAGTAGTAGTAGTAGTAGTAACATTATTATTACGGATGTTTTAATTAAACGGGTCCGTTACATTACCTATCGGCACTTACTGTCCAGTAATTAGCCTTCTGTCCACCTCTGTGGTATAGTGGTTAGTGTGATTAGCTGCCAACCCCCGGAGGCCCGTTCTCCATTCCCAGCTCCGCCACGAAATTTGAAAAGTGGTACGAGGGCTGGAACGGGGTCCACTAAGCCTCGGTAGGTGGTTTGATTCCCACCTCAGCCATCCTGAAAGTGGTTTCCCGTAGTTTCGCACTTCTCCAGGCAAATGCCGGGATGGTACCTAACTTAAGGCCACGGCCGCTTCCTTCCCTCTTCCTTGTCTATCCCTTCCAATCTCCCCATTCCCCCGCAAGGCCTACACAAGACCCCTGTTCAGCATAGAATGTGAGGCCGCCTGGGCGAGGTACTGGTCATTCTCCCCAGTTGTATCCCCCGACCCAATGTCTCACGCTCCAGGACACTGCCCTTCAGGCGGTAGAGGTGGGATCCCTCGCTGAGTCCGAGGGAAAACCAACCCTGGAAGGTAAACAGATTAGGAAAAAGAAGAATAAGCCTTCTATTAGAAATGCCCGGCGGCAATTCCACAGTAGTCCGAGCTCGATAGTTGCAGTCGCTTAACTGCGGCCAGTATCCAGTATTCGGGAGATAGCAGGTTCGAACCCCACTGTCGGCGGCCCTGAAGATGATTTTCCGTGGTTTCCCATTTTCACACCAGGCAAATGCTTGGGCTGTACCTTAATTAAGGCCACGGCCGCTTCCTTCCCACTCCTAGCCCTTTCCTGTCCCATCGTCGTCATAAGACCTATTTGTGTCGGTGCGACGTAAAGCATCTAGCAAAAGAAATCCACAGTAGCTATTTTTCCTTCGAGCAATGTTCACGCATGGTTGCAACTACGGTTTTTGAAATCTGTCTCATTAATAACAATATGACTGAATACTTACAGCCTTTTCTTTCAGTGTCGTCCGTCCTTTCATTGACCTGAAAAGTTTATGAATAAGCATAGACAACTGGCATTGTCTATTGTCAGAAATTCATCGTAGATTGTTGCAATAACAGCATAGAAATGTTGCGCTCATTTTTCATTTACTTATTAACTATTTCCTTTCATTTTGTCAGCTTGGATCACTGAGTAATGCCATTGACGTCTTATAAATCACACACAACTACACAATACTTTATTCGCACGTATGTGCTGGTGCGTATCTTCGAGGTCACTGTAAGGATCCTGTGTACATTTCACACAGAGTACCCTAGACCGGTTTTCGAGTACAGCAAGTGGCCTGGCACGTGTGTCATCCTCTCCTACTTGCCAAGCCTTTAGGGGAAGTGCACAACAACATGTGTTGGCCTGCGATAAGAAACAGGTTCAACAAGCCCTAGACTCTGCTACTGTACTTCCACTACGCGTGGACAGAATGACGTAACCGGCATATCCTGCTACGGCCGTTCAAAACACATTAGGTCCTGAAACATTTGGCTCAGTTATGGGCAAACTAATAGGACAAGATAAAAAGTACATAGCATATATTGTGAGATGTCTTTTTCTTTGCCGACTAGCTTAATATCTGCATGTATACACCTAACACCCTGTATTGTACGTGGACCAGATTCCTTATCTATCTATATAAATAAAATCGTAACGACCGGGTGTTTGTACATTTACTATTTTAGCGAAATTTTCGTATAGCTATCGTTTAAAGGGTAATAATGATCATCTGCATATTTTTTGGCTTCAGTTTCATGAAAGTTCTAATTTTTACCGCCCTCCCCAAGAATGCGGCATAATCTGCCACACGAGCTAGATAATTGAAATTTGGAAAAATATACGTTTTAGACTGCAACTGACGGAAAACTTCCAAGATCTTTAAATTTTTAACTTTTCATCCCTGAAGAAAATCGAAATATTTAGGCAATTGTAATGACGGTGCAGACTTTCGTTTCGAGGTATTTGGTGGCTAAACGGTAAGTCCTATCACAAAACGGATTGCACAATCTCCGTTAAAATTGGAGTGATCTACAACTTTGGTCCTATGACATTTTGTCCTATCTCTTTCCCTTATACGTTGAATTTGGCTGTATTCCTCGATTGTACGAAGTCTTTGTGATTTCTGCACGTATATTTCATTGTTTGACGCATTTATAAAAAAGATGGAGTCATAAACTTTGGTACGCACATTGACACGACCAATGGCCACATGCGAACCAAATTCACATGATTCTACCTTATAAATAAGTACGCAAAAAGTTATGTAAAGTGTTAATAATGTACCGAAGTTTCACACTATTCAAATTTCAAACTCAATCCAACCCATAAATATTAGAGATACGAGAAACTGTTTTAGGACAAAACATGTAGAACGGTAAATGGAGCGTCTGATGGCGTGAACCGTAGGCAGTAGGCAAGTGAGCCTGCTGTTATCATCACAACTTCGGAACTCACACTTTACATTGGAAACAACATATGGGAATCTGCCCATGCTGTTTCTCGGATAACGCTAAGGGACTTGTAATTAAAAGAAACAATTTATTCACTGCATGTCCAATAATTTACTTCGTTCTACGTATAGAATGTAGAATACCGCAGCGAAGCACGGGTACATTTGCCATTTGCTAGTTATTATTCGGCCGGGCTGAGTGGCTCAGACCGTTGAGGTGCTCGCCTTCTGACCCCAACTTGGCAGGTTCGATCCTGGCTCAGTCCGGTGGTATTTGAAGGTGCTCAAATACGTCAGCCTCGTGTCGGTATATTTACTGGCACATAAAAGAACTCCTGCGGGACTAAATTCCGGCACCTCGGTGTCTCCGGAAACCATAAAAGAGTAGTTAATGGAACGTAAAGCAAATAACATTTTTAAAAGTTATAATTTATGTAATTTTAATTGATGAACGGGGATTGTTGCTTCTTTAATAAGTTTCATAGGAGTTACCCAGTATTAAACCAACATTCACACAGTGTTGTTTTACCCGTACTCGATATGCGACCTGGAGTTTCATATGGATCCAATCTCAGGTAGGATTTTTATTTTTATTTTATTATTATTATTATTATTTTTTTTTTTTTTGCTATTTGCTTTACGTCGCACCGACACAGATATGTCTTAAGGCGACGATGGGATAGGAAAGACCCAGGAAAGGGAAGGAAGCGGCCGTGGCCTTAATTAAGGTACAGCCCCGGCATTTGCCTGGTGTGAAAATGGGAAACCACGAAAAAACAACCTTCAGGGCTGCCGACAGTGGGGCTCGAACCCACTATCTCCCGATTACTGGATACTGGCCGCACATAAGCGACTGCAGCTATCGAGCTCGGTAGGTAGGGGTTCGTCGAGGCCAAAAATGGCCACTTAACTCTTAGCATTGACGGGCATATTATCCCTTAAATAAGTGCCAGAAGAGTTACCTATTATTCACCAAATTCACACACTGACTCATTGTATCCACTCGATTTACGAACAAAAATTTCCCCCACAACCGAGCTCAGGAAAAGGTCCCTCGTTTCGGGGCCACAAATGGCAAAAACTTCAGTGACTTGTACGCGAAAAATACGTGGGAAATGCTCATAATATAAAGAAATTAGTAAAATTATCTTTGGTTTTGGTACTACTGTACGTCGCAACATAAAACAACAACTCCCGTTCCGTTTATTCCCCTCACCCGCAGTCGGCATCATTAACTTTTTATACAACAATCTGCAAACAATGAATAGAACCGTTGACATACTTCATGGAACTTGAACCGAAGATAGTGGTACATTTATAAATATACGATATCGGAGCATTCTCCAAACACATGGTGTTTGTTTGTTTGATGATGATGATGATGATTGTTGTTTAAAGGGGCCTAAAACTGGGTCATCGGCCACTGTGATTTTTGAAACTAGTTCCTGTGGAACTAACAGGGATTTCCAACTGTTGTTCCGGTATATGGTTCCATAATGAATGGAGCAGATGGTAATCAGGAGAGGAAATGGCGGTGTAATACGCTATATGCATCAGTGCATCGTAACCAAAATAGTTGATGGTGTCAAGGGTTACCTTCGCAATACGTAGCTTAGCATTATTCTGACACACAATGACACCTTTGCGATTCACAAATATTTCCTCTATGGTTTTCAGCTTCGAAGGACTGCGCATATAAAATAGTGTTGATTGTTTGTCCACCTGGCAGCAGATATCAATATACGATATCGAAGTAGATCTCCAAACACAGAATGTAACATTCTTTACATGTTGTTGGCATGGAACCAGTTCCTGCGGAACTTACCAATGGTGACACCACCGAGTATCGCAAGGTAACTGCTTCTCTACACCGAGAAGGATTATTTCCTTATCCAAACAGCACAGAAACAATAACTCTCTTGTATACAGACACTCTGCAGTAACTAGCAATAATCGTATCTGTCTCATGTCTGAATAGCCAGTATGAAAATAGCTTGAAGTTGGCAGTGTGAAAATATTTAGTGAGTCGACAATACAAAGGCTGGTTTATTTTTCAAAAGCCCAACCATCAGCCAGCCAACTCTATGAGTGACACAATTCATTCATCACACGAAGCGCGTGATTAAGAAATGGTGATACCAGCAGAGCTGTTAAGTCCACGTAGTCGAAGTCAAGCTTGAAAGGGAGACAGGTCAATGAAAGCAAACAAAAAGTACTTAAACCATGCTAGGAGGGAGTCGGGTCCTCAGATAGCATCACTGGTGGTTATTTGGTAAAAAGGAAACCGATAAAGCGATAGCCATGTCATCTTCTTCAAGTGCCATATCCGGTCCCCCAGACGTTAGCGATCACCCTGGAAGAAACACTTGTTTCTTTATCCACGGCCGACTGGATACCTCGCTGCGCTCCTTATACCGGCCTTGACAATCGCTTGTGAAGCCCAGCATAAAGCTGTAATTGGAAAGTTTTACCATAATGCCGCTGAAGCGCTGTCCTACTACCCACTGAGAGGAAGCTGTATACCGCAAATTGCCGCATTTCCAGTTTTATTTTTTGGTTTTGCTGTCGTAAATGTTGGCAATGTGTTCGCAATGAGGTGCTTGTTGGCTTGATAATGAGTTATGCGCTAGTGAGTTTATTTTTTATTGTGTAGTGTGGTGATTATATTTTTTAAATTGTGTTTACAAATCTTGGAACTTGAGACATTCTTGTGCACCTTTTCGTACTTCGAGCAGAAATTTTATGGAAACAAGAACAAAGTGATTTCTCGCTGTAACTTCGTCCTGAACAAGGATTTTAATTTATGTGCTAATTCGTTTTTTAATGGTGTGTTGATTTGCTTTTCTTTAACTGGGTTAGGAAATATTCGAATATATATTGCTGTGTGCCTTTTTTGTATTCCGATCAGGAAAAAAAAAAAAGCAAAGGGACACTATCATTTCGCGAATTCTCTATAGACCAGGACAAAACTACGGAGTGGATAAAAGCAGGTAACACTCTCGTCTTAGTTTTCCGTTTCTATGTCGGGTATTTACCTTCGTTCTTTCTTCTTCTTTTTTTTCTTACTCTGTTTACCCATCCAGCGTTGGCTTTTCTCTCGGACTCAGCTAGGGATCCCACCTCTACCACCTCAAGGGTAGTATCTTGGAGCGTGAGACTGCGGGTCGGGGGATACAACTGGGAAGGATGACCAGTACCTCGCCCAGGCGGCCACAACTTCTATGCTGAACAGGGGCCTTGTGTTGGGGATGGGAAGATTGGAAGGCATAGCCAAGGAAGAAGGAAGGAAGCAGACGTGGCCTTAAGTTAGTTACCATCCCGGCATTTGCTTGGAGGAGAAGTGGGAAATTATGGAAAACCACTTCGAGGATGTCTGAGGTGGGAATCGATACCACCCTCTACACAGTTGACCTCCCAAGGCTGAGTGGACACCGTTCCAGCCTTCGTACCACTTTTGAAATTTCGTGGCAGGGCCAGGAATCGAACCCGGGCCTCCGGGAGTGACCTTAATTACGCTAATCAGGTATTTTTATCCATGGATTTTCTTTCATAGAGTAATCCTTTAGGCGGTGTCGTATTTGCCATATGACAGCAACACAACACATTTTTGTTCAAAATAATCTGAACTTTAACATTTAAACATTGACAAGTAAGAATCACTACTGCTATGACGGTAAGGCAAACGTATGAAGTGTTGTTACCTGAGCAATGGGGCCGATGACCTAGATGTTAGGCCCCTTTAGACAACAAGCATCATCATCATCGAGCAGAGAACAGTTTACAATTTATTTACTCAAAATACTTTTCTCTCACTGAATTTTTATTTAAAATTCTTCTTCTTCTTTCGCTATTTGTTTAACGTCACACCGACACAGATAGGTCTTATGACGCCGGTGGAATAGGAAAGGGCTAGCAGTGGGAAGGAATCGGCCGTGGCCTTAATTAAGATACAGCCTGATGTGAAAATGGGAAACCACGGAAAACCATCTCCAGAGCTGCCGACAGTGGGGTTCAAACCCACTATCTCCCGGATGCAAGCTCACAGCTGCACGCCGCGTGGCCAACATGTTCCACATTACTGCATTTCAAGTAAAATTTATTGTCTGAATTTAGCACGGCCAACCTGCCCGGTGTTTAATATTCTAGTGAAAGGTATGAATGAAATGTAATCTGAAACTATATATATTGAAATATTGATGTTCTGCATACAACGAATATGGAAAAAGTAAGACTCTTATGTTTTGTCCAGCTCCCTTCCTGAGAGCAGCGCTTGAAGAATTTTAAAACTCTAATTGAACAATGACTCTTAATCTCAATATTAACATCAGAAGACAAAAGCATTGTGGTAAGTTCTGCTATGTATCTAAATGCCATGATAATAAAAACGATTACTATTATTCCTCACAATTAAGGAACGTCAGTTGGACTACTCCATCCTCCGCAGTTTCATTTCACGACGTTGTTTTGGCACATATCAATGAAAGTAGCCTTTAGGATTAATCATTTTAACAATATTAGTCAATGTAACATACTATTTTATTCCCTAAATTAAGATACATTGACAATCAGAGTCAATATCAGAACGTCAGCTGGACTAAGTCATCTCCCCGCAGTTTCATTTCACGACATCATTTTGGCAAATATCAACGAAAGGAACCTTTAAGATTAATCATTTTAACAGTCTTAACCCATGTAACATTCTCCATAGCTCTAAATTACAATAAATCGGCAACCAAAGTCAATATATTTTCCATAAAGAAGTATGCATTTCTACCGCAAATAGGTCGGTCGCCAGCGCCACGTGTCGAGCTGTGTAACTACTCCGATTACAGTCCGTGGACCCGATTGTCAAGGCCGGCAAGGAGCTAGTTAGAGCGACGCATCCAGTCGGCCGTGCTTTATCTAAGTGGAAGAATTGTTCGATATTGTTGATGCAAGTCCAGTCTTTGGTTCTTTTGGAGCCGTAACATCGGTGGTCTACTATCTCCTCGCTTGCCTTCTTTCTTTTTATTATTATTATTATGAAGTGTATTTTCTACCTCGTAGAACACGGCCTGTTTCCCTGGCTTTGATGATGTTTACCAGCTCACGGTCAGCTGTAGTTCCTCTTAACTCTTCATTATTAATTACAAAAGAGCTTCCGTGGCTCAGACGGCAGCGCGTCGGCCTCTCACCACTGGATACCGTGGTTTAAATCCCGGTCGCTCCATTTATGATTTGTGCTGGAAAAAGCGGAGATGGGACGGGACGAGACGGGACAGGATTTTCTAAGGGTACTCCGGTTTTCTTTGTCATATTTCATTCCAGCAACACTCTCCATTCTCATTTCATAGCATTTATCAATCAATAATAAATCACTTTGGGAGTGGCGACCTCATCGTACTAATAGCCTATATATGTATGCTTCATTCATTCCATCCCTAACCCGGTCAATGACTGTAAAACAGGTTGTAGGTTTTCATATTGATTACGAAATATGTCCAGGATATCCTGAGCAATATTCTATGTAACAACATTCCAAAGTCCTCTAATATGTTCATGGAGGAAGCTTTGGCAGTTCAAGTCTGACGAAACATCTCAACAGATTTGCCTGACTTTGAGGTTTAGGGTATCATCGTAAAATAATGACCTCCTCTTTTGGAAAAATGATCTGAAATTCTTAATACGGCGTCTTATCTCCTCATTTTTTTAGATTTTCTGTTATGGTTCTCCCAAGCAATGTGACTTATTCGTTCAATGTTTTGATTAATTAATGGCAAAAAATAAGACAAAATGAGGAGTCATGAGATGTGCCATTGTTTCCTCATTAAGTCAGAAAGTGCAGTTGCAGCAAGGCTGATTCCATAAGACAAATCTTTCACAGCATTCGGATGCACTATTTGTTCTCAGAATCCCATTACTCAGCACCGTACTTACCTCAATAGCTTGAACACCGTCACAACAGTAACTGAGACTGAAACCTCATTGTAAGGTACTTATTGCTCTGGCCTTTGACAAGAGAAAGATGAAAAAACAATTCATTCATCAGAACACACCGATAGGTGAAGTAGAAGCCCAAGTATACTGTAAACGATTTCTTAATGGGTTGGGATATAGTACCATATCTGAAGTACTTATTTGATTACTGTTTGGTCGGAGGAGCTACACCAGATGAATGGCGAGTTGCTATTGTAGCCCCTGTGTATAAAGAAAAGGTGATAGACATAAAGCTGAAAATTACAGGCCAGTAAGTTTGACATGCATTGTATGTAAGCTTTGGGAAGGCATTCTTTCTGATTATATTAGACATGTTTGTGAAATTAATAACTGGTTCGATAGAAGGCAATTCGGTTTTAGGAAAGGTTATTCCACTGAAGCTCAACTTGTAGGATTCCAGCAAGATATAGCAGATATCTTGGATTCTGGAGGTCAAATGGACTGTATCGCGATTGACCTGTCTAAAGCATTTGATAGGGTGGATGATGGGAGACTACTGGCAAAAATGAGTGCAATTGGACTAGACAAAAGAGTGACTGAATGGGTTGCTATATTTCTAGAAAATAGATCTCAGAGAATAAGGGTAGGTGAAGCTTTATCTGACCCTGTAATAATTAAGAGGGGAATTCCTCAAGGCAGTATTATCGGACCTTTATGTTTTCTTATATATATAAATGATATGAGTAAAGGAGTGGAATCGGAGGTAAGGCTTTTTGCGGATGATGTTATTCTCTATAGAGTGATAAATAAGTTACAAGATTGTGAGCAACTGCAACGTGACCTCGAAAATGTTGTGAGATGGACAGCAGGCAATGGTATGTTGATAAACGGGGTTAAAAGTCAGGTAGTGAGTTTCACAAATAGGAAAAGTCCTCTCAGTTTTAATTACTGCGTTAATGGGGTGAAAGTTCCATTTGGGGATCACTGTAAGTATCTAGGTGTTAATATAAGGAAAGATCTTCATTGGGGTAATCACATAAATGGGATTGTAAATAAAGGGTACAGATCTCTGCACATGGTTATGAGGGTGTTTAGGGGTTGTAGTAAGGATGTAAAGGAGAGGGCATATAAGACTCTGGTAAGACCCCAACTAGAGTATGGTTCCAGTGTATGGGACCCTCACCAGGATTACTGATTCAAGAACTGGAAAAAATCCAAAGAAAAGCAGCTCGATTTGTTCTGGGTGATTTCCGACAAAAGAGTAGCGTTACAAAAATGTTGCAATGTTTGGATTGGGAAGAATTGAGAGAAAGAAGAAGAGCTGCTCGACTAAGTGGTGTGTTCCGAGCTGTCAGCGGAGAGATGGCGTGGAATGACATTAGTAGACGAATAAGTTTGAATGGCGTTTATAAAAGTAGGAAAGATCACAATATGAAGATAAAGTTGGAATTCTAGAGGACAAACTGGGGCAAATATTCATTTATAGGAAGGGGAGTTAGGGATTGGAATAACTTACCAAGGGAGATGTTCAATAAATTTCCAATTTCTTTGAAATCATTTAGGAAAAGGCTAGGAAAGAAACAGATATGGAATCTGCCACCTGGGCGACTGCCCTAAATGCAGATCAGTATTGATTGATTGATTGATTGATTGATTGAGTGATTGATTGATTGATTAATAAAGTTGTAACCGGGCTCAATTTGGTACACATGTCCAGAATAAAAGTCGTGTGTGATATACTGGAACTGTACCTATACCCTTCCGTGTATTTCATGCAAACTCTCCCCTGCTGTGAAATCGCTTTCCCACCTCCGCTTCAGTTCACAATACTTTAAATGCCATAAGATTTGAGCAGATTTGAACTTTGCACATGTCAACTGGTACAGAATTGAAAACGAAATATTCCCCTCTGGTAATTCTTTACGTTATTGATTTCTCTAATCGCGCTTGCCCTGCCCAGTATTCTGCTCAGTAGACTGGAAGTTATGGAAATGTGTTGCTATATTAGGGCTGACTTACAATGTACGTCTGTCTGAAATACATGTTGATAGATCGAGATATTTATTCGAATCCGTATATACGAATTATATATTCAGTAAAGTATTTTTCCGACTAACATTGCATAAAATAATAATGTTATTGGTTTTAATCCCTATTAACTACATTTTTTACGGTATTCTGAGAGAAGTTTGTTCCACGAGACTGATTTATTCCAGCACCTTCAGCTACCACCGTACTGAGCCGTGATCGAACCCGCCAAGTAGCCCGCCAGTAGTCTACCAAGTGAGCCACTCATTCCAGCATCATTGTGAAAATGTAAATACTTCTAACATATTTGTGCAATGCGTAGTCTCTACTTGGTTCATACATACACAGTGATAGCGGAAGGACGTTCGTACATCCCACTTAGTCACTCTCTGAGTCAGGTTTCCTCAGTGCAACCTGTCATTATCAGTAGAGCCGAGAGCAGAAACTTGTCCGCAAGAAAGTATTATCTAGCCAAAGCAGCACATTTAGTACTATTTCTTCCCATGCAGGAAGGAGAAACCGGTGCTGCGGTGGCCAGGACGAGGCCCCCTCCACTGCGGAGAAGAGACAGACGCCAGAACAACGTCGCCGACCCCGTACCAGGTAGAAGATGCCAGCCTCACAGGCGAGGCCCACCCAGCCGCAACCCACGACTGCACCCAGAGAGGCAGCCAAAGGAGAAGCCAGTCAGGAGAGTACCCCAACAGAAAGATGCGGCCGTCAGGTGAGATCTGAACGCCCCCTCTACAGCTCTTGCAGTGTTTCCGCTGTATAAGGTGGAGGCACCATCACCTAGGGAGGCGCCGGTGTGCGCCAACTGCACGGGGGCGTAATCCGGCCTCTCATCGCTGTTGCCCGGCTTACAGAACCAAGGCTCGGGCAGAAAGAAAGAAGACCCGTGGCCATCTGCCTGTCCTCTCCAATGTGCCTTCCCTCCCTAGGCGTGTGAGGCCGCATTCTCCGGGATCTGAGACTGGATACCAGGGACCCCAAGGAGATCAAGCTGTGTAGCAGGTTTTAGGATTTCTCGAGGCATGGCTTAGTAAGCGGCAAGACCTGCTCTAGTTACTGCAGTGAGCAGAAGGACTGATTCCCTGAATAACTGGACCGGCTTGAAATAGGATTTTGGCTTGTACACGATACTTGTCCCTAACAAAAATATTACCTGGGCTTTTCCAACCCACATCCTTGCATGAAATCTACAGTTTCTCAGTTTGTCAGTTTTTTACATGCAGGAATATTTCAGCTTCAACCTATGGGGTTTCGTCCTGACACTATTACACTGCTGCTACACATCATTATGTCTTTTGGTCTGGTTGCATGCTGAGCAAGCTGACATGAAAATATTGCCTTGAGTATCACTTACTTCCAATCCTCCCTGCTGTCTCTTTCTCTTCTTAGAACAAACAGCACGTCGGAGGTGACGTAGATTATGCTGATCTCCGCTCGAGGGGGCGGGGGTGGGGGTCAGCGGGCTTCGGTTCAAACGCACCACGGAAGAAACAAACAAACAAACAAACAAACAAACAAACAAACAAACAAACAAACAAAGCAGGTCAACACTCTGTGGCGAACCTAGGCGGTCTGAACACGGAACGACCGAATGGGAATCGTGGGACTATATTGATAGACTCATATATGTGTTCTCCTACACACTGCGAATCTTTGTGGAGCTTAGTAATATCAACATTCGACTCTATAATCACCCAGCAGTCATAGCTAATGTATGAACTAATGTTCTTTATGAACATATCCTGATAGACATCCAAATACTCTACTGAGTGTCCGATGGCATGTTCGGCTCGCCAGGTGCAGGTCTTTCTATTTGACTCCGATAGGCGACCTGCGCATCGTGAGGAGGATGAAATGATGATGAAGACGACACATACACCCAGTCCCCGTGCCGGCGAAATTAACCAATTATGGTTAAAATTCCAGACCCAGGCGGGAATCGAACCCGGGACCCCTGCGACCAAAGGCCAGCACGCTAACCATTTAGCCATCGAGCAATACTCTACTTAAGTCATTAGTTCAACATGTAAGTATAGTAGTTATTAAATATTAAACAGTTAAATACTCCGTATTTTTCTTTTGAACTGTCTCAAGTGTTGGTTCTAAAAGTGGTTCAGACAACCATGAGAGATATTTTGTTGTATAACACTGTGTACAGAAAGACCTATGATTTGAGTTCTTTTTAAATAAATTAGACGAGTTGTGCAGTCTAACAATTATTTCATTTTGACACAACAATAATCACTTAAACTCATATCCCAATTAGCATTAGTTACACACTTTAACCTTGCTCTTCACGAGCAGAAGCAGTCATTAGAAACCAGCTTCCAGATAGTCACAACAAGAATGTAGAAATGGTAGCAGCAGTCAGGTGCTTTCTTTATAGCTCAAATATAAGTACATATTATCTATACTAATATGTAGAGAGAGACTGTGAGTTTTTGTATGTAATATCAGAGAATACGGTTTTGAAATGCCTTTCGCTATATGAAAGATAATATCATTCCCATGAACATAGGCTGTGTATCATCCCGGAATATCAAAGGGTTCTCACGAGAACCGTGATTAAAGAAAAATAGCAGCAATAATATTGTGTATATTAGTTTGCAAATGTCTGATTTTTACGCTTATGCTCCTTTCATAAACATATTCGCGTTTTGAAAAATTTCACTGTAGGCTCGTTGGGTATATACTAATGTATCATGGCGCACTTCATTCACAATAATGAATTTTACGTGTTCAAACGACAGTCAGTAATGTCGTTGCCCCCTTCGGTATTTCCCGGAATGGATTATTGAGTCGGGCAAGGGATCTCCCACACGGCCTCTCTTCGTCTGGATTCCACGTGGACCTTCAGGAACTGGAAACAAGAATGTCCCATCTCTTGCCGAGCCCCGAACATTCGAGTACTTCATCACCCGATATATAAATAGGGCCGCCGTGAACGATAAGTTGTTGTGTTGGAGTGTCGAGTGTCTGGTAGGTGTAGACTTAGTATCGTAGTATTGGAAAACCGTTTCCTGCGTATGTACTGCCCTCGAGTGCTGAACACTGTGTGGGTTACTGGAGCCAAGTGGAGTCGAGCCAAGGAATGTCGCCGTGTGGAGTACTGGTCAGCAGCTCTTTGCTCGAGCCTGTCGGCGCGAAGCTGTTGTGTGTGATGTGACTGAGCGTATGGAGCCGAAGTGAAAGTGGGTTGCCATTCAGGATTACCGCCTTGCAGGAAATACCGCTGAACCGGACTGCCTACTGTGGGGAGAATAGAGAAAACAGAGAGCAGTTATTGGAGTATGGTCAGTCCTAGTTGAACGCCGTTACGAATAAAACACGGTCTGTTTTCTTACTATAATTTATTTCAGGATGACCCAATAAATACTCACACACATATACACACACACAATTCTATTCAATCATGAATAGCCACACTCACTAATTGCTGGCTATTTGCAAGTCTCTTACAGCAGGACTCCAGCTGGACAGTTCTTACCTTCCTATTCACAGGCTGCCTCACTTACATTTCTCCAAGTCCAATCACCCTACACAGCAACTGCGTGCATACAGCTAGATTTGAACACAGGATACTGCCCGTACAACACACAATCCTTGATTCGACTCCAGTGAGTTGCACAGTCACATCTAGAGAACAAGTAAATAAAAATAAAATAATCCGCTAAGGGCTATGGCCTCCTGAAATTCAGGGACAATGCTTAGTTTAACTCATCAGGCGAGCAGGTTCTGAGGAGCCTGAACAGCAGCAATTCACAGAGATAAACGGCAGGACAAGACTACTATTAACAAAGTTCCAATTGCACTCACCATAGCTGCTGGCATAGCTGACTCTTGGCGATCCTCAGTCCACAGAAGTATACACACACAGTACTATAACGTACAACGCAGTCTTCTGTCCCGTACGCCATCTTCAGTCCAGCTATTCAGTCGACACTTCGACGCAACAATAACCACAACTCCTCGTGCAGACCTCAATGGGTCACCAGCAACAGCCGACACGGCTGTCGCCCATAGCCCAGCCGCCGAACCCCAACACACTGAGTTGCATATTGACTCCAACACTGAGTCGCACAGTGATTGTAACACTGACTCCAACACTGAGTCGCACAGTGACCGTAACACTGACTCCAACACTGAGTCACACAGTGACTGTAACACTGACTTCAACACTGAGTCGCACAGTGACCGTAACACTGACTCCAACACTGAGTCACACAGTGACTGTAACACTGACTTCAACACTGAGTCGCACAGTGACTGTAACACTGACTTCAACACTGAGTCGCACAGTGACTGTAATACTGACTTCAACACTGAGTCGCACAGTGACTGTAACACTGACTTCAACACTGAGTCGCACAGTGACTGTAACACTGAGTCGCACAGTGACTGTAACACTGACTCCAACACTGAGTCACACAGTGACTGTAACACTGACTCCAACACTGAGTCGCACAGTGACTGTAACACTGACTCCAACACCGCTAGTTGCTTTACGTCGCACAGACACAGATAGGTCTTATGCCGACGATGGGACAAGGAATGGCTAGGAGTGGGAAGGAAGCGGCCGTGGCCTTAATTAAGGTACAGCCCCAGCATTTGCCTGGTGTGAAAATGGGAAACCTGGGAAAACCATTTTCAGGGCTGCCGACAGTGGGGTCCGAACCTACTATCTCCCGAATACTGGATACTGGCCGCACTTAAGCGACTACAGCTATCGAGCTCGGCGATTCCAACACTGAGTCGCACAGTGACTGTAACACTGACTCCAACACTGGGTCGCACAGTCACTTTAACACTGAAGCCAACACTGAGTCACATAGTGACTGTAACAGTGACTCCAGCACTGAGTTGCACAGTGACTGTAACAGTGACTCCAACACTGAGTCGCACAGTCACTTTAACACTGAAGCCAACACTGAGTCACATAGTGACTGTAACAGTGACTCCAGCACTGAGTTGCACAGTGACTGTAATACTGACTCCAACACTGAGTCACACAGTGACTGTAACACTGATTCCAACACTGAGTCGCACAGTGACTGTAATACTGATTCCAACACTGAGTCGCACAGTGACTGTAACACTGATTCCAACACTGAGTCACACAGTGACTGTAATACTGACTCCAACACTGAGTCACACAGTGACTGTAATACTGATTCCAACACTGAGTCGCACAGTGACTGTAACACTGATTCCAACACTGAGTCACACAGTGACTGTAACAGTGACTCCAGCACTGAGTCACACAGTGACTGTAACACTGATTCCAACACTGAGTCGCACAGTGACTGTAACACTGATTCCAACACTGAGTCGCACAGTGACTGTAACACTGATTCCAACACTGAGTCGCACAGTGACTGTAATACTGACTCCAACACTGAGTCGCACAGTGACTGTGACAGTGACTCCAACGCTGAGTCGCACAGTGACTGTAACACTGACTTCACACTGAGTCACACATTGACTGTAACACTGACTCCAACACTGAGTCGCACAGTGACTGTAACACTGACTCCAACAATGAGTCACACAGTGACTGTAACACTGACTTCAACACTGAGTTACACAGTGACTGTAACACTGACTCCAACACTGAGTCGCACAGTCACTTTAACACTGAAGCCAACACTGAGTCACATAGTGACTGTAACAGTGACTCCAGCACTGAGTTGCACAGTGACTGTAATACTGACTCCAACACTGAGTCACACAGTGACTGTAACACTGATTCCAACACTGAGTCGCACAGTGACTGTAACACTGATTCCAACACTGAGTCGCACAGTGACTGTAATACTGACTCCAACACTGAGTCGCACAGTGACTGTGACAGTGACTCCAACGCTGAGTCGCACAGTGACTGTAACACTGACTTCACACTGAGTCACACATTGACTGTAACACTGACTCCAACACTGAGTCGCACAGTGACTGTAACACTGACTCCAACAATGAGTCACACAGTGACTGTAACACTGACTTCAACACTGAGTTACACAGTGACTGTAACACTGACTCCAACACTGAGTCACACAGTGACTGTAACACTGACTCCAACACTGAGTCACACAGTGACTGTAACACTGACTCCAACACTGAGTCGCACAGTGACTGTAATAGTGACTCCAACACAGAATCGCACAGTGACTGTAACACTGACTCCACCACGGAGTCCAACACTGACACTAACGCTGACTCCACCACGGAGTCCAACAATGATACTAATACTGACTCCACCACGGACCCAAAACTGACCGACTGCCCGCGGCTAGGTTTCTTTTCTCTTTAGCTTGGGTGATGTGTACCAGAATATTCGCGATGTGTCTAGAGACGGAACTTTCTCGTTGCCTCTCCCAGAAACTCACACACGTCAGTCAGCCGACGAGAACAATACACGGAACGGCCGGCCACGTCCTCCAGGCCCCCTGGGAGATGCCATGTCGGCTGAGTCACTAGCTCCTTCGAAGAAGTACAGAAAAGGGCTACCATGCGGCTGGCACGTAACGATATAACTATGTATGTACTAACTGGATCTTCCTGAATTAAATTATATCGGTAAAATAGGCGGTGTTCTAATCATAACAGTATTTATCGTTGAGCCGGCCCCGTGGTGTAGGGGTAGCGTACCTGCCTCTTACCCGGATGCCTCAGGTTCGATTCCCGGCCAGGTCAGGGATTTTTACCTGGATCTGAGGGCTGGTTCGAGGTCCACTCAGCCTACGTGATTAGAATTGAGGAGCTATCTGACGGTGAGATAGCGGCCCAAGCCTCGAAAACCAAGAATAACTTCCGAGAGGATTCGTCGTGCTGACCACACGACACCTCGTAATCTGCAGGCCTTCGGGCTGAGCAGCGGTCGCTTGGTAGGCCAAGGCCCTTCAAGGGCTGTTGTGCCAAGGGGTTTGGTTTGGTTTTTATTTATCGTTGAATATTGAGATTTGCAGGACTAGCGAAGCGCAAGGGTACCGAATGTCTTGTGAATGAAGCGGAAAGATGTAGAGTGAAAATAGAACCTTTGTGCATCACTTATGTGCTGAAAAAATTAGATAATGCTATCAGCTCAAGTGCAGGGCCTTCCTTTGACACAAAGCTCGTCTGATGCACATACGTGAGGTAAATAGAAGGGATGGCTTAGTTCATATCAACGTATCCGTTTGAATCTTCTAATCCATTCATTTGCCTCACTGAATATTCTTGAATGGGAGTAGAATATCTGGATCTCCAACTGCTGGGGATTAGAAAACTCTACCTCTTCATATCTGTGGACTTCTGCGGCGTCATTGTGGATATAAGGCTAGGGAATCACATCCATCTTCTTCTTAATAGTAAGCCTTGCACTGACGTACATTTGTTTAGGCTGGGGTGAAAACTGTTGGAGTTGTACCGGGAGGTACACCTGAACCCCGCTCATTCAAAAGAAGCACCTTAATGAACTCCTCTATCGATCAAAAGGTGAAACTGCTACTACATAAAGTTGGAACTTTAATCAGAAGATGTCACTACAGAAGTATTAAGTAACTATGTTATTGTGAAGTTTCCTAAACTGATTGGATTTCTTTTGATTTTGTTTTGATGTACATCAAGAAGTTTGGACATTTCTCCACAGATGTCACTACCAAAAAACTAAGGTCACGCACTCTGGTGCGAGGAAGAACTATTTGTTAGTGAAAGAAATTTTGTGTTTATAGCTTTTCCCAAGTAAATTAACTTTCATTTGTTTTTCGGATGTATTTCAAGGTTTCCGCCAGTTTTGAAGTTAGCCGATTGGAATTTTCTGTGATTATTTTTCAGCCTATCACAGGATTCTTTTTGGTTCTTTTGGTGTAACTTTGTGTCTTCCGATAAAATTGTAAGGGTGTGTCCGGATTAGTCCAGAATCCTCTCGAACCTTCCCTGCGCTTATATAAGCTGAGACTTTGCTGGCTACCTCGTCCATTGATCGTCCTCTTTCTGAGTGTGTGTGTTAAGGCTGGAGGCGGGGCGCCTCATTCTTCGGCAAGCAGAACATCAGCCAGGTCTGCTGTCTTGCTGTCTCTGCAAATTTATCCGAGGAGAAGTTCCGAATTTCTAACTATGTAACCGTTTCAATGTACACTTCTCCCTTTTCATGTAAAATTTCATAAAGTCTTTAACTGTAAATCGGGGATAGAGAGTGAGTTACCCTCTCTAGCTTCCCTTTATCTTGGTTTGAGGTGACTACGATTTCGTAACTGTTTTCTTTCCTGTAATGTATTAAATTTATTTTCATTCGAGTCACCTCAGTAGCTTGGGATTAGCCACTGTATCATCGGGCCGAGAGCCCTGTTAGATTTTTAACACGATCAAAGGGTAGGAAGGATCCACCTATTTAATACTTTAAGTTTGTTTTTAAGACAATATACAAACTAAAATTATTGAATAGGTGGACCCTTCCTACCCTTTGATAGTGGTCAATTGTCAATACGGACCATAATGAAATTTATAACTTACGATGTTTTTAACACTTCATTATATCTAGGAGCTCAAGTGTCTGCCTCTATTCAGTTTGTCTTCGGGCCAGTCATTTACCCCGTTCTTGTTTTCACGAAGACCCAGTAGGTTGGGTACTAGATACCCCTGTATAATAACTTCTGTCAACTGTAAATTGTGCCCGGAGAGGCCAGAAATCTTAAAATTTGGTCTAACGTTGCCTTCAGTAGGCTGTAAGAAATTGAGAGCATGTAAGCTCTTTTCTAAGTGTTTTGCTATTGTGAGGTGTGCCTCTGTAAGGCTAAATATTGTAAATTCTGGAGCAAGTACTCTTAAAATTGGGATATTTCCGTCCTTCTCTAAACATTGAGATTTCTCAAGTTTTGTAAACTGGATCCGGTATCTGTGAATTTGTAAACTGATGACTCGTAGCCCAAAATTGTTAAATTCTCTATTCTGGGGTGTTCCCCCTTATAATTGAATTGGCATTGTACATGAGATTTCATTGTTATTTCACCTAGTGAAAATTTGTTAAGCTTATTTTTCTTTTGAAAGAAATATAACCTGTATTTAAAGTTGTAATCCAAATTTTGATATCGTATTTAGACCCATTCAAGCCCGCATCTTCTTTCATCTCTCTGCGATCCACCAAAACACGGTAACAGGAGTAATAATAATTCCGTATAGCTATTTCAAACCTAGTGCAGCCATTGTAAGGCAGACCCTCCGACGAGGGTTAATTCGTCCGGCTCGGGGACTGGGTGTTTGTGTTTCTTCCAGCACTCTACTCTTCATATTCATACAACATACCACAGAAACACGCAATAGTGAATACATCTCTCCACAAAGAGTGGCTTCGAGAAGGGCATCCTGCCATAAAACAGGGCTAAATCCACTTGTTTGACTCAGTTCTCAACGTGACCCACGTGACCCTCTTCCCTCCACGCCCAGGAGTGATAAAAATGTGCCAGAACAGAAGAAGAAGTTACCTAATTAATATCATATTATTCACTTTTAGATGTATGAACATCAGCTCGGTGAAGGAAGCAGAAAAGTACGGAAGTTATCGTTATTAAAGGAATGAAAGTATCAAGAATTAACAATATCTTCGTTTCTTTCTGTCTTACTTTCTTAATCAATTTCCTGTCCAGCGTTGGTTTTCCCTCGGACTCAGCGAGGGATCTCACCTCTACAGCCTACAGGGCAGTATCCTGGAGCGTAATGCTTTGGTTCGGGGATACAAATTGGAGGAGGACCAGTACCTCCCAGGTGGCCTCATCTGCTATGCTGAACAGGGACCCTGTTGGGGGATGGGAAGATTAAAAGGGATAGGCAAAGAAGAGGAACGAAACTCCCACGGCCTTAAGTTAGGTTGGCTGGAGAAGAAATGGGAAAGCACGGAAAACAACTTCGAGGATGGCTGACGTGGGAATCGAATCCTCTCTCCTCAATTCATCTTCCGAGGCTAGTGTAGACCGCGTTCCAGCTCTCGTACCACCCTTCAAATTTCGTGGCAGACCAGGGAATCGAACCCGGGCCTCCGGGGGTGGCAGCTAATTACACTAACCACTACACCACAGAGGCGGAGGAAATGACAGTATACGAGTGAAAATGACGGCCTTTGGCTTGCAATTGATTGTCCGATTGAGATTACGGGAGAAATATCAGGCTTAACGTGTGTGTGTGTTTGTGTTTTTCCTTGTACAATGTGCATTACGTCGTACCGACATAGATAGGTGTTATGACGATGACGGGATAGGAAAGGGCTAGGAGTGGGGAGGAAGTGATTGGCCTAAATTAAGGTACAGCCCCAATATTTAACTCGTGTGAAATTGGAAAACATTCGCAAGGCTGCCGACAGTGGAGTTCGAACCCGCTATCTCCCGAATGCAAGATGATAGGTACGTAACAAGTGTGTGTGTGTGTGTGTGTGTGTGTGTGTGTGTGTACTCTTCTTCGGTCAAGTGAAGGGCGCGGCCGAACAACGGGACAAACGCCAACTTGAGCAAAGTAGAAATTTCAGTGGAACGTCGAGATTGAGGCCTCTTCTATCGTGATTCGTAGTCTGTTTAAGGGGAGATCCACTAGAAAGCCAGGCAGGCTTGATTTAGTTGAACGAGCCGTATTTTATGTGTCGTGGAACAACGGGACACGTGCCAATAAAAGCACACTCGTTATTTGCAGTCGGCGCTAACCAGTGTGGGTTTTCCTTCCTCCCGAGTCGAACACGTTTGTGTTTTCTCAAACTTTATTCAACTCATTAAAATAAATGAAAGGTTTCACAATCTAGCATGTTAGATCTTGCTTCTAGAAACTTGTTTTACCCCGCGATGTAGAATGGAACAACGAAGCACGTCCACAGTCAGTCCTCGGTGGGTGCAGCATGACCTGAAGTGTTTTCAGCTATTTACTTTTGCTCCTCCGGTAGAAAGTGCTCAGTGGCGCTTGCCTCGTTGTTCGGCCGCCCACTTCAACTGTTTATTTCAGGTGGCTGTAAGAATGTTGGAATATTTCCGCTGGTACAACTACAACGCTGTCTTCAAGAACTGGGTTCTGCGTTTTACTTGTAGCATGTTCCGTAAGCTTTCAAATTTTGGTTCACAAATATACGCGTAAAACCCGAAAAATTAAACGTCACAACAACGCCTTTCTTTTCTGTAGGTATGTAACCGAGAGAGACATAACCTCTGTTCTGCGTAAAGAATGTACGTCGGATTGATAAAATACCTGTCGCCGGATATCCAAGTTCGTTCTGGTCGCTAGAATGCGCTTATTTTGGCTTAACTTTAATGTTAGATGTTTACGCTATGAAGGACGTGACTTTATCTAATTGTGTGACATTTTTCTTACAGTTGGCTTTACGTCGCACGGACACAGGTAGGTACTATGGCGACGATAGGACAGGAAAGGGCTAGGAGTGGGAAGGAAGCGGCCGTGGCCTTAATTATGGTACATCCCCAGCATTTCCCTGGTTTGAAAATGAGACACTACAGAAAACCATCTTCAGGGCTGCCGACAGTGGGGTTCGAACCCATTATCTCCCGAATGGAACCTCACAGTTGTGCGTCCCTAAACACACGGCCAACTCGCTCGGTTGGCATGAAGTCTATTGACAAGTGGTGGTGATTATTATATTAAGAGGAAGTACAGCTATAATGGTCATTAGAGGAACAAATGGAAGGGTCTGACACTTCGGAAAATGAAGGTATCGGCCAAAGAAAGATAAAGCCGCAAAGGGCGTGAAAATAGGAGATTCCCTAGGCCTCTCAATCTAATACTGTCGGGGTCGGAAAAGAACAAGTGGGGTCGGATAGGATAGATGAAAGTGAGGAGGCTCGCACAAGAAAGTGGAAGCAATGCCAGGACTCAGGTAATGGTCCTGTGGTTACCAACCCACTCTCCCAAGTTAAAAGCCACTGAGGCTCATTTCAGTCGCCTCTTTTGACAGGCAGGAGAAACGGTGTGTTTTATTCTACCACCTCCACCCACAGAGGGACGTCTATTGACAGACTGTATATTAATAATGAATGGATTAGAAGCGCAGTTCTTATTCGATTTCTCTGTACCAGAGGGGTTTACACCCTCCAATGCCTTGTGCGTTAAAACGGAATGATTATGACTTTTAAAAATGTTACCATGTCATTGTGGTAGATCGTAAGGACGCAGCGTCCAGTGGTTGTCCATGACATCAAACGTGTCCAGGAATATCATTAATATAATGAATTAAACAAAGGGATGTGACACATAGTGGCTGACGCTGAGTGTGGAGGAAGGTACGATAACTTGCAATTCGAAAGACCACAAATAAATTGGTTATCAAACACTAATAAAAATTAAGTGACGCTCCTCACCTTCACCATACCCAAGAACACATCTATAGTTTCGGAACTCTACTTGGGCCGGTGAGCGTTATTGAATCCTGAGAGTTTTAATATCGAGTTATTACATGTGCAACATCAGTGTTCAATAACTCGTTTTAAAGAAAAAGAAAAAATTGCATGTAGAGAGAAGATTCCGATCTCTGTAAACCATGGGGTCATACAATGGTGCTCCCATCTTGATGTACTGAAATGACCGTTCCCTGCGCGGAACAACCATTGTAGCTGTCAATCAATCAATCAATCAATCAATCAATCAATCAATCAATCAATCAATCAATCAATCAATCAATCAATCAATCAATCAATCAATCAATCAATCAATCAATCAATCAATCAATTGATCTGTATTTAGGACTATTGCTCAGCTGCTAGATTCCTTATCATTTCTTTACTTAGATTTTCTTAGATTATTTCAAAGAACATGGAAATTTATCAAACATTTTTCATTGGTAAGTTATTCCATTTACTTATTCCTCTCCCTATGTTATGCAATTGTCTTCAATTATGATGAGAACGACGTGTTGAAATTGTTACGGAAAATACGGCGTCTGAAAGAGTCGAACCTAGAAAGTTATATACATAGAGATTCACACATATGTTTTGAAATAGGTTAGATAATATTTATTTAATCAGACTATAAACGATGCGTATTCCGTAAAGAAGAAGAATAAGTTTTAAAATGAAATTTGAGTCATGAGGTTATAATTCCTTCCTTAAGTTATCATATATTTATTTTTAATAAGTTTACGTCGCACCGACACAGACAGGTCTCACGGCGACGTTGGGTAGGAAAGGATGAGCAGTGTCTGACACATCCTTCTCTGACGACTCTAGTCTCAGGCGTAAAACAAAACACTGATAATTATTAGAGCAGACACCTCAAAAGCCTTACACCTCTTCTGAAATGCTCTAATGATGTTAGGCGGGAAATAATTACGTTGTGGAGGTTTCTGTCCCGTATGCAGTTATCCGAGTGTGCCCCTACAAATAGGCTTCTGATGCAGAGTCGGTGTCATACGTGCGCAGCGTCTCATCTCAGGTGCACACTGGTTTGAACGGAATAGGGACATCCATCAATCCCTAAAGACTGATGAGATTAGAACCAGAATAAAGAAGACGTTCCTGAAATTGTATTCTGGACTATTCCGCAATCCCAATTCCCTCATTACTACTTTGGGCAATTACGATACCCTCTAAATGTGCGTTTTCCAAGGTGCGATTCTAGCCGCAACGGCAATTGTAGCTGCACGGTGACAGCAGTCACCTGCTCCGCGCTCGCGCAGTTTGAATTTGGTCTGCGACTCGCGGCGATTGCGGCTTGAGCCGCCACACTGGTGCAGTGAGCAGTGCTGGCGGCCGCAGTCGCTGCGACAGTTGATATAATTATCTGTTGTGTAGTAGTTAATTATTGACTTTGGGTACGATGTCTAAGCAACGAAAGGTCGAGGGAATGTTCAGTCCCTAGCATGATATAGCTCTTTGCCACTTAGTTTCCGAGCATAAATGTGTGTACGATTTAAAGCAAGTGACTGTTGCTCGACATCTCCTCCGCAAGCATTCTCCTCTGTCAATCAAGGGCCGATAAAAGCCGAGCCGTGCACAGATGTAAACAGTCATGATATCTTGTCAAGATTACTGGGTCATAATTTATAGGAATTAATATAAAGCGTAATTTTATGTACTTTAAAATGAAATGTAAATCCCACTCTGCATTTTAATTTTTATGCGTTTTTATTGATTCCTTCGTTCCCTAGATTGAGTAGTAGTACGCTAGACAGTTTTGCAACTGCATAAATTAAATCCGCTTCCACGAAATTACACCGATGTAATGGCATGTCAGTATGTAAATAATTAACATATTGGTGCAATTAATGTTGTGTCACTCAAGTAAGTTGCGGGTTTGTTAATCTTTGGCCGGCCCCGTGGTGTAGGGTTAGCGTGCCTGCCTCTCGCCCGGAGGCCCCGGGTTCGATTCCCGGCCAGGTTTGGGATTTATATCTCGACCTGAGGGCTGGTTCGAGGTCCACTCAGGCTACATGATTACAATTGAGGAGCTATCTGACGTTGAGATGGCGGCCCCGGTCCTGAAAACAAGAATAACGGCCGAGAGGATGCGTCGTGTTGACCACACGACCCCTCGTAATCTGCAGCCCTTCGGGCTGAGCAGCGGTTGCTGGGCAGGCAAAAGCCCTTTCAGGGGCGTTAAGTGCCGTGGGGTTTGGTTTCTGTTAGGGGCACGCAGCTGTGAGCTTGCATCCGGGAGTTAGTGGGATCGAATCCCACTATCGGGAGCCCTGAAGATTGTTTTCCATTTTTACACCAGGAAAATGCTGGGGCTGTACCTTAATGAGGCCACGCCCGCTTCCTTCTAACTCCTAGACCTATCTGTGTCGGTGCGACATAAATCCACTAGCAAAAAAAGCTTGAAGTCTATTATGACCATTGATTTACCGATCGTTATGTCTTACTGTAAAAACATTTATTCAGCTTAGCTAAACACTGTTAAAATAAAATTAAAATGTCCGTACCTGAGAGTGAGTGCAAGTTCCTCAGCTGGACTGATGGGTTTCTTGTACCGATTGCTCGGGGTTTTGAAAATTTCACTTTTTGTAAGTTCGAGAATATAACTAAACTAATACTCAGTCTGAAATACTTCCTGACCTTTGTCTCATCACTTAAAAGAGCCTGTTAATTACAATGTTAT
Organism: Anabrus simplex; assembly: GCF_040414725.1. Lineage (NCBI taxonomy): Eukaryota > Metazoa > Arthropoda > Insecta > Orthoptera > Tettigoniidae > Anabrus > Anabrus simplex. The sequence continues at coordinate 282,030,284 of NC_090271.1, forward strand.
AGCATCCTTCCTCATAGTTCGATGCAAATATACTGTTGACTTTCATTCTTTTCGGGCCGAGATACCACATTAACAATATTTCTTCTTCTTCTCCTTCCATTAAAATGTCAAAGAAAGCCCTGCCACTAACGAAATCGCCCGTGCTCTCATCCATTTCTGACTGACTGGACTGCGCGACTGGCGGCTGGAGTCGTGTCTAAAACACCCCACGTGCCCGTCGCTTGCGGCTGTTGTCGCCAACGTATATGGCGATCCCAGTCGTTGCGGCTCTGGCCGCGGTGGCGTCTACAGTCGCACCTTGGAAAACGCACCTTAAGCGACCCAAGGTCATCATCCTAAGTTAGTAGCTCCCAAATGGGTGCAAGTCACATTCTAATCAGCTCCGATTCCCTTCCAACAGGTCCCCTCACCTTCACATTAATGCAGCCCTAGTTAGATTAAGTTATGAAATAGCACCCAAGACCCTTACAGGTCGGATGGCTAAAATCCTCATCAGAAACGGTACATCCGTATTCTGTTTGAGACTTGAGGCATGGTGACATAATATTATTATTCTGTACAGAACAAACATGGCAAAGCAATCAAAATTTCTGTTCATGATTGTAAACAACAAAATAAAATAAAGTTACAAAACACTTTGCCAAGAGCTCACATGTCCCCTCCCGTCTCCTCCTCCTTCACATCTTTTTATTGACCTCCTTCCTCCATTACATCTCCCCAAACCGCCCCGAATCTCTTGGTCAGAGAGAGATCGTAACTCTCTAGGTGGCCCGCCCGAACCCCTCAGGGTGGGGAATGAAAACTTCATCGTCAGTGTCGGCTTTGGCCACGGCCGGACCGAGGCTCTACAGCTCTGCATTCGGAAGACGGAAACGGCTGGTTTCCACCGTCAATAATAATAATAATAATAATAATAATAATAATTGTTACCGAGTTTTAGTGGTAGGTAGAGGTGAAAGAAGGTGCGGGCGTGAACGGGTCTCAAACTACGGAATCAAAGTTAATGTAAAATTTAACAAGGTTATATTTTCTTTTCAAAAAACAAAGAAATAACAAGCATGGCAGGTACAAAGTAGCAAATCAAAAGGGGAGTTACAATATTTACAGGATTTGGGGCTTCGCGCCCTGACTTTACACTGCTTGGGCAATCAGCTCAGTTTTACCCCAAACACAAGTTTCAACAGAGGGGCAGAAAACCCCATTCATGCCTAGGAGCCCTTGCTCCAAATTACACTGAAAAGCCTCCTCGAGGCATACAACACTCAATTTTCAAAAGAGCCACTCGCTCTCAAATTTAAGCCTCGCCCAGGCCACACCAAACTCCACCTTCAAGTTGTCCTCACTGGACATAGACACAGGGGTAAAATACCCAACCTACTGAGGTCTATTAAATGAAAAGGGGCAATTACATGACCTCTAAAATAACAATTTGAGAGGAGGCGATCTTGCACTCCTAATACCCTTGTTTTTAAAACCTAATCTGCCTCTAGGCCACTAATGCAAGGGCTAATCCCATACTACAGAGGTAACTTTAGAAAAGAGCAATTGGTTTTACATTAACGAAGAATAGGTTGAGAAAATAAGTTCACCTCAAAACAATGTGAGTGGGAGCTCGAGAGGGTTAGCACTCTCTATCCCAATATGCAGCTTAAAAGAGAATAGATGAAAAGATTGGTTACATTTTAGGAAAAGGTTACATGATGGAAACGCTTCGAACCCGCTCCGAGAGTTAAACTGCCAACCTAGCAAGAAAAGAAGTTATTAAGAGGCCATTACCTCGTGTTGAACAGCTGGAGAAGAAAGAGGCGCTTCCCGCCCCCTGCTATGTACTTTACACACTGAAAGATGGAACAGAAGTGGCCCGGAGACCCAAAAATCAGCAGTTTATATCCTCTCGCAGAAGGTTCGAGGCGTTAGGGGAATGAAAACACCCTCCCGCAAATTCTTTATTGGCTAGGGTACAGAAACATATCCAAGTTGGGGGAAGATACATCGGATTGGTCGGAAATAACTCAAAGAAATTCGGGATTGGATACATCTAAAACAAGGGGAAAAAGAGGGGTATACAGCCAACTTAAACAATAACAGAAAGAAATTTAGCAAAGAACAAACATTTGAAATAAAAATTTCTCCAACAAAATAGTTCTTTGACTCCGCACTAGGTTGCACTATTGGTGATCTTCAGTAGTGTCCTCTAGAAGAGAAGGTTCACACTTCTTACTTCAAGCGAAACAAAAACACATCAAAAATGACACAGTTCAAAAACTCAAAGTTTTCCATGTGGTGACATCTTCAGAGAAAGTAGAGAATTAGTAGCGTAGATAAAGTTCAGACTTCCTCCAACAGAGGAGTTTCAACAGGCGCACATTTTAAATTAGCGGAGTGGAGGTGTACCGCCCGGTACAGACCTCCCCCCCCAAAAGTTCCTCCCGGGGTGACACATGAAATGTTTGAAAACAAGGTCCAAGTTTTGATGTAGATATGGAGATTAATTGCCAAAAAAAATTTATAAGATTTTCTTAATTTGGTTTGATTCAGTTTCAAAATTTTGTTGTTGCAGGTGAAGTATAGTCTTTAAGTTTGTAGAAGTAGAATTCTGAAGATAAACTTTTAATACTTAAAAGTGATGAAAAATTTTGCAATGTCCACCAAATATTGCTGTTGAATTCCCAAGTGTAGTCATTGCTTATAGTAACTGTTCATGTAGTTGATGTTGATGAAGTTGGATAGCCAGACCGGCCGTTGCATTTTGCGTCCAAAGGAGGCCGCTCGGACCCCTCAAGTACCCTGAGATACCGCTCGCCCGCACTATGAGGGGAGCAGAGGTGTTGAAACACGCCGCGCCCGCGGTGAACATATACAGGCTGCGGGCAAGTAGCAGGTCGTGCGCCGCGCATCAGCCTTGGCCGGGAGGAGAGCTCCGGCTCGCCGTGCACCTGACGTCCTCGCTGGAGAAGAGGGGGCCCGTCCTCTGCCCCAGTTGCTGCACGGCGCCGCGCGGCTGCGGGGGCACTGAAACATTAAAGCTAGGTGGCAGAATTGTGTTGGACCATCATCTTTTTTGAGGGCACAGGCATGTAGAGAGATTGAGGGGCCAGCAGCGTGCAGATATCCATGGCATTTCAACTAAGCCAGCCACTGTGTGTAGTGGAGCAGGAGACGGGAGCGTGGTAATGGCCGTGGCAAGGACAGGATGGCAGTTTAACAAATCGGGGGAGGTTTCACACAAATGCTTACATATAAAACAAAATCGAAGGAGCAGAATGCCTTAAGAGGGGAAACTCAAAAAAAATATAACCTTCATATTCCTATCAAATTATATGAAGCAAGTTGACACAAAATTTACACCGGTTTCACCTGGGACAGGTGAACCCTAAATATCCTCTCGGTGGCTGGATTGCTTACTAACAACGTAACTGGCGTAAGACAATCGAGAATGATACAAGGCCCATGAAATCTGGGGGCAAGCTTGCCCGCGGGAACAAAGTTCTTGACCATCACCTGGTCACCTACATTCAAAGTGGTGGGTCTCCGTCCACGATCATACCTTTCCCTAACCTTTTCATGAGATACCTTAAGATTGGCTTTAGCCTTCATCCAAAGATCTTTAATGTTATCCGGATCTATTGTCTCGGGTAGAATGTCACTCAGAGACCAGAGGTTAGAGAGCGGCGTGTTGGGAACAAACTTGAACATCAAGGAAGCTGGAGTGAACTTATGAGATTCATGAACCGCCGAATTCAAAGCAAAAGCTAACCAATGCAGGGACGTGACCCACCTAGAATGATCTTCATGATGATAGGCAATAAGTGCGGACCTGAGGTTACGATTAACCCGTTCAGCCAGAGATGGTTGAGGGTAATAAGCAGAAGTAGTTACATGAGAGATGGATAAGTCAAAACAGAATTTACGAAAAAGATTTGATGTGAACGCCTTAGCATTATCAGACACAATATATTGGCACGGACCAAAAGAAGCAAAAATAGAATTTAGGCAAGTAATGGTGGACTGAGCGGTAGCCAGCTTAGTCGGAAATAACCAAGAAAATCTGGTAAAACCATCTACGCATACAAAGATGAACTTGTTAGCATTACCCTTTGACTGGGGGAAGGGTCCTACATAATCAATATACAGGCGTTCCAAGGGGCGCGACGCTTGCTGAGAAGACAAGAGGCCTACCTTGGTGGACATGGTCGGTTTACTAAGCAAACAGGATTTACAAGCCTTTACTAGTTCACGGATTTCACCGTCCATACCTTTCCAGATGAACATTTCACGAATCTTTTCACGAGTTTTAAAGATACCAAGATGCCCTCCTAATGGGGTCTCATGATAATACTTGAAGATCATAGGTACAAGAACCGCTGGAACAACAACTTTCATCATCTTATCATGCCTCGAAGGGCAACATAGAACACCATTCCTCAGAACATAAGGGACAACATGTTCCCCAGAAGAAAGGGTTTCCATTATCGGAGCCAGCGTCGGATCTTCACGTTGGTATTTCTCGATATCCCTAAAGAGCATGGGAGCATCTGTTAGGATGGCGTTAACCTCAGATAGTATGGACTCGGAAGGTGATGAACTGTCGACCGGTTCATGGGTCTCGACGTCGTTAGAAAACATACGGCTGAGTCCATCAGCAACAACATTTTCGGTACCTCTGATATGTCTAACCTCAAACTGGAAGGCAGAAATACGAATGGCCCAGCGGGCTATACGACCAGTACGACGCGGCCTACCTAAGACCCAGCTTAGGGCTTGATTATCTGTCTCCAGGTCGAATTTGACATGTTCTAGATAGAGACGGAACTTCTCTAAGGCGAATAAGACTGCCAAACCTTCGAGCTCATAGTTGGAATACTTGGCTTCTTGAGCCGACAATGTCCTAGACGCATAGGCGATGGGTCGCCTCCCTAGTTCAGTCTCTTGAAGAAGGACTGCAGCTACTGCTGACGACGATGCGTCGGTTTGGACAATGAATTTCTTCGAGAAATCAGGCATAGCAAGGACAGGGGCATTACAAAGAGCTAATTTAAGGTCTTCAAAAGCGGCTTGTTGAGAAGGTCCCCACTCGAATTTGATGCCTTTCCTACGAAGAAGGTTTAAGGGCGCCGCTCTATTAGCGAAGTTAGGAATAAACTTCCTGAAGAAATTCACCATACCAATGAACCTGGCGATACCTTTAATGTCCTTGGGAGGTTTAAAATCACGGATGGCCTGTGTTCTCGAATGATCGACTGCAACACCATCAGGTGACACAATATGCCCTAGGAATGACATAGAGGGCTTAGCAAAGGCAACCTTGGACAACTTAACAGTTAACCCAGCCTTACGAAGGCGATCGAGAACTTCTCGCAGATGATCTAGATGTTCTTCAAAAGTCTCTGAAAATACGACGACATCATCCAAGTAGTGATATAAGTACTCAAACTTGATGTCGGAGAAGACCCTATCTAGTAGCCTAGTGAGTACAGCTGCTCCCGTGGGGAGCCCGAAAGGCACGCGGTTGTATTCGTATAAATTCCAGTCCGTGGCAAACGCTGTAAGATGTTTAGACTCTTCGGCAAGGGAAATTTGATTATAGGCCTGATTCAAGTCCAAGATAGTAAAGAACTTGGCCTTACGAAACCATGAAAAACAAGAATGAAGGTCAGGAAGGGCCACAGATTGCAACACCACCTTCCGATTGAGAGCCCTATAATCAATTACAGGCCTGAAGCCTCCTTGGGGTTTCGGAACTAGAAAAATAGGCGAGGAATACGCCGACTTAGAGGGCCTAATAATACCATCCTTCAACATCTGATCAATGATTTCTTTTAGAGCCTTCATTTTAGGTGGAGATAGCCTATACGGTGGAAAACGGACAGGAATCGAATCCGTGACCTCAATTTTGTATTCGATCAGGTCAGTAAGACCAAGAGTATCAGAGAACACCTCGGGAAACGACTGACACAATTTGCGAATACTATCAGCCTGCTCCTCAGGTAGATGTCTAAGGTCTAACAACATCTCATCCTGGGTAGGCGAAATAGAAGAACATGATGCAGAATTACACTTTAATAGAGGGATATTACAATTAGAGGCAAATTTGAAAGTGCAAGACCTACTCTGAAGATCGAGCACAAGACCAGTGTGAGAAATAAAGTCCGCTCCCAATATAATGGGGCAAGACAAGTGCTTGGCCACAAACAATTTAACTTTCCATGTTAATTTAAAAATACGAATTTTGACATATAAGGAACCGAGAATTTCTAATGGAGAGGAATTAGCCGAAATGTATTGGATCGACGACAAACAATAGTTAGGAAGCTTACAAACAGATTTCAATTTTGAATACCAATCAGCCGAAATAATAGAACAAACACTACCTGAATCTAAGAGAGCTGTTATAGGCTCGTTATTTAACTCAATCTTAAGAAAAGGAACAGGTGCGGGGGAATCCGCCGCAATCCTAAGACACTCTTTGGGACCTTCAAAAGATAAATTTGAAAATTGCTCGTTCCCTGAATTTACAACCTGTTTACCAGGGGCTGAGTCTCGGGAAGATGGATTAGTCGACTCAGCCGAAGCCACTAGTCACTTTTTATTATTGGCATAGGTAGAATTTGCACCAGAAGTTGAGCAGGAGGGGGTGCTATTCGAGTTTGGGCCATTCTTGGCGATATGTGAGAAAGCCCCACATTTAAAACAGCCTTGTGCTGAACCAGCTCCATTATTTGCCCTACTAGTTTTGACCAATGGACATTTATTGCGAAGATGGTCAGGCGACCCGCAAGCATAACATTTACGGGGTGTGACTGGTCGGCGAGGTGGAGGCCGAGTATTACTAAACGAAGGAGGGGGTTCTTTTGCCACACGCAAAGAGTCAGCGTACCTCACTCCTTCCGCTGAGACGGCCAACGCTTCAAGTTCAGAGAAAGTTTGCGGGCACGCCGCGAAACACAAGTATGACCTATAAGATGGTGAAATACCTTCCACAATAGCTTGTACAATTTGATCCTCAGGGAAGTGAAGAGCAAACACCCTAGTATAAAACTTAATGTCTTGTATGAAATCAGCCAAGTTCTCATCCAATCGCTGTACACGATAATAGTACTTCTGAATCAGAGAAGACCTCGCGCGGGCGGGAATAAAATTTGCAAGCAAGTGTGCATGAAAATCTTCAATAGATGACTGTTCGGCTATTGCTCTTACTATTTTGTCAGAAAGAATACCAATTGCATAAGGATAGATGATTTGCAAAATTTGACTTGGAGAAAGAGAAAACACAAGGGCATGATCCTGAAATTCAACCAGAAATCTTAAAAATGAAATTACTTCACTGATGGTAGTAACCGAAAACTTAGAGATACCTCTGAGTAACATTGCCAATGGGTGAGGCAAGCTGCTAAACCCGGGTGACATAGTAGGTAAAGGTTTCAATGGCAAGGAAGTTAATTCCGAACGGATGTTACTCAACGATGCACGGCGTTCAGATTCGTTGTCCAATGGGGCAGAGATAGTTTGAGCGGCGATGGTTTTCCTATTTACTTCTCCCTTAGGAGGTTCTTCCTCACTACCTACATTCACTATGGTGGGTTGATCAGATTTGGGAGGAACTTCCCCAGTTAACAATTGAGTGACCTTACTAGATAATTCGGAAATATTTTCCAGGAGCGTACTAGCTTCCTTCCTCTGAACGTCATTCAGTTTTAGAGACAACAGATCGTTAACCCTATTCGAAAAATGATATAGCCTAGCTTGCACACGCTTAATTTGATTAGGAGAGGGATCATTTTCATCAAAAAAACTAACTACAGAAGCTAGCCCAGTAATATTCTCGACGATCGTGGAAAGAGAGTCGTCAATATCTTTCTCTCCCAATGTGGGGATGGAAATGGGCAGATCAAGGGACTCTCTAAGCTTATTTGTATCTACTGCAACCGTGCCTCCAGATTGCACATTTCTAATAGTCAATTCGTAGATCAACTCCTCCTTGCGCAAATAGTTCAGATGGAGAACATCGCGAGGGCCGGGCATGATGACAGAACAATTTTGAAAAAGTCAAAAAAAAATTCCAGCAACTGAGAAAATTGTTAGAGTTCGGAACAAAACAATGTTTAGCCGTCAAAAGGGGCTAAATTGAGACCCATTCAACCACGCTCTGCTACCACTTGTTACCGAGTTTTAGTGGTAGGTAGAGGTGAAAGAAGGTGCGGGCGTGAACGGGTCTCAAACTACGGAATCAAAGTTAATGTAAAATTTAACAAGGTTATATTTTCTTTTCAAAAAACAAAGAAATAACAAGCATGGCAGGTACAAAGTAGCAAATCAAAAGGGGAGTTACAATATTTACAGGATTTGGGGCTTCGCGCCCTGACTTTACACTGCTTGGGCAATCAGCACAGTTTTACCCCAAACACAAGTTTCAACAGAGGGGCAGAAAACCCCATTCATGCCTAGGAGCCCTTGCTCCAAATTACACTGAAAAGCCTCCTCGAGGCATACAACACTCAATTTTCAAAAGAGCCACTCGCTCTCAAATTTAAGCCTCGCCCAGGCCTTACCAAACTCCACCTTCAAGTTGTCCTCACTGGACATAGACACAGGGGTAAAATACCCAACCTACTGAGGTCTATTAAATGAAAAGGGGCAATTACATGACCTCTAAAATAACAATTTGAGAGGAGGCGATCTTGCACTCCTAATACCCTTGTTTTTAAAACCTAATCTGCCTCTAGGCCACTAATGCAAGGGCTAATCCCATACTACAGAGGTAACTTTAGAAAAGAGCAATAAGTTCACCTCAAAACAATGTGAGTGGGAGCTCGAGAGGGTTAGCACTCTCTATCCCAATATGCAGCTTAAAAGAGAATAGATGAAAAGATTGGTTACATTTTAGGAAAAGGTTTCATGATGGAAACGCTTCGAACCCGCTCCGAGAGTTAAACTGCCAACCTAGCAAGAAAAGAAGTTATTAAGAGGCCATTACCTCGTGTTGAACAGCTGGAGAAGAAAGAGGCGCTTCCCGCCCCCTGCTATGTACTTTACACACTGAAAGATGGAACAGAAGTGGCCCGGAGACCCAAAAATCAGCAGTTTATATCCTCTCGCAGAAGGTTCGAGGCGTTAGGGGAATGAAAACACCCTCCCGCAAATTCTTTATTGGCTAGGGTACAGAAACATATCCAAGTTGGGGGAAGATACATCGGATTGGTCGGAAATAACTCAAAGAAATTCGGGATTGGATACATCTAAAACAAGGGGAAAAAGAGGGGTATACAGCCAACTTAAACAATAACAGAAAGAAATTTAGCAAAGAACAAACATTTGAAATAAAAATTTCTCCAACAAAATAGTTCTTTGACTCCGCACTAGGTTGCACTATTGGTGATCTTCAGTAGTGTCCTCTAGAAGAGAAGGTTCACACTTCTTACTTCAAGCGAAACAAAAACACATCAAAAATGACACAGTTCAAAAACTCAAAGTTTTCCATGTGGTGACATCTTCAGAGAAAGTAGAGAATTAGTAGCGTAGATAAAGTTCAGACTTCCTCCAACAGAGGAGTTTCAACAGGCGCACATTTTAAATTAGCGGAGTGGAGGTGTACCGCCCGGTACAATAATAATAATAATAATAATAATAATAATAATAATAATAATAATAATAATAATAATAATAATAATTCACCCGCATACATACCAGGGTCAGTGGGTAGGGGCTGTCACACCCGTCTCTGGTGACTCCAGTGTCAGGCCTAAGACGAAACGCTACTTCGATAGAGCAAGTTTTCCCTGGGTAGACCAAGCCATCAAAACTACGTTGTGCCGGGATGTCAATCTTGAACCTCACAAACGGAAGGAAAGTAGCCCATTTGTGTCACATCTTCTGGTATGATAAACACAGCTGGTCATATAAGGCGAGATAGGAAGGAAATGAGGACTCAGATGAAGAAGATTGTCGTGTACCTGGAACATCCCACAGTAACTCGACCACCACGGTACGGCAAACCTCATAGGGGAAACGATAAATGAGAAAAATTACTCCTAGATTTTCGCCACCTATCCGTGAAGAGACGGTGCCAGAAACAAAGAAGAAGAAGCGCACATGTGTGTTATACCAACATAGATGAATATGCACCAAAACTATTTAGACTCAAATATTATTTTCTCCTTTATCACATAACTCATATCTGAGTATCGTGATCTTATGGTTGTTTTACTATTCGACGGAGTCCACTAGCAGTCTTCGGCTTTCCTGATTGTCACTCAAAGAGGTGCGTGAGTTGTTTCTTTGATCCGGTCTATCCATCTTCTCGGAGCGTATTGTCGCCATTGATGAGACGAGAGCACGAGTCAACGAGCCTGCATTAAAGCGTCAACCGAATGAATGGCGTCACCCAGGTTCGCCACTTCCACAGAAATTTGAACAGGAACCCAGCCGGGTGAAACTTATGCTGATTGTGGCATACCACTACGACTACTGTCGATTTATGGAGTGACATATGCGATGCATACGCCCATGTTTATTGCGAAACGATCACCCTATCGTATTGCACGACGTTGTCATGTCGCAAACAATGTTATTGCAACTGTGGCATTAAGAGGTCTTGGAACACTCTTCGTACTCACCAGACATGAGTCCTTGTGACTTCGAACTGTTTCCAAAGTTGAAGGAACCACTCTAAGGCCACCGGTTACCTGACGTTGCATCCGTAATCCGCGCAGTAGGGTGCTCCGTCATTATCGTCAACAGAGAACCCCTTGCCAACGGTCCCCAGCGGCTTCGCGATATTTGGCAAAAGGTGACTACAATCAAGGAATTCAATTGTACTAGGTAGCTCTTTAAAGATTGCTGTCTATCAATATTGCCATTACTTTATTTGCAGCCCTCGTATGTTGAACAACCTGGGGCTGGCAGAACGCAACCTTGTCTCACGCCAGGGTTGTTAAGAATGTGATACGAGCCCGCTTGCCAAAATAAAAATTTGGACCCCTCAAATGAAATATAAGACCTACGAATAACTAACATAAATTTAATTGCAGAGTGCTAAGATTGGTTTGGAAATGAACATTAGTAAAACAAAAATACTAAGCCCAGACAGTCAACCACTTAAAATGGGAAACCAGTATATAAAAGCTGTCGATGAGTACATCTATCTTGGAGATAAGATAAAACTTGGAAAAGACAACCAACGTGCAGAAATTCCTCGCAGAATAGGTATGAGTTGGATAACATTCCGAAAACTAAGATTCATCCTGACCGAAAAGGACGTTCCAATTAACCTAAGACCAAGGTTTATAACACGTGCGTGCTGCCAGTTACTACTTACAGTCTGGAAATTATGACTCTGACTAAGGCAAATGCTCGCAAGCTTCAGCGAACACAACGAGCCATGGAGCGACAGAGGTCAGCCTTGGGGATAAGATCCGTTCAGAGGACATCAGCAGAAGAACGAAGGTAACAGACATCCTAGAGAGAGTAGCAAGACTAAAATGGCAATTGGTATGACACGTAGCTCGACAAGACTACAACAGGTGGACCTCTAGGATTGTTCACTGGAAACCATGGGAACACTAGAGAAGTATTGGAAGACCCCAGAAGAGGTGGATCGATGACATAAAGCTGTTGGTTGGATCACGCTGGTTCCAAGTGGCTCAAGAGGGAGAAATGCAGTTAATATACAGTATATTGTCAAGTAATACGAAAAAGGGATTATTCACTATTGTAGGATTATGTATAAAAGTTAATATGTTTCATTGGGTTGCCTACGTGGTTTGAACTACTAAGCTGCAGAACTTTTCACCACTTAGTTGTTCGTACTTAAAATTGGTTTCATTTTACAGTAACTAGGGAACAATACTCTGTAACCGATACCAAAGTCTCAGTTACAATAATTTATTAGATTACAACACAGAAAGATATATATTCTGTACGAACAAAATTAAGTCAAAAACGGTTTCAATAAAGTTTGAAAAATATCAAACAGCACAAATGGTAAGCCTTGGCGCAAAGAGAGCTCGTTTCAAATTCAATTGATTGAGTGTTACTACACCTGATTCTTATTAGAGTTATACACTGTAGTCGAATAAATGTGTGATAAATGTTCAGCGAACTTTGTGCATAATAAGATCTCAGATTCACTACACATCAAGAAAGTATCATTTTCTAACTGAAATGTTATGTTTTGGTATCAATTTTCATTGCTGTAATTATTTTCAAATAATTTGGTGCAGCACTTCTGTCAGGAGGGAGTGTTGCTAGAGACGGAAAGGACAAGCATTGTTTAGAGATGTGCTATAATAACTGCTGGTAGCTGGCAATTCCTCTACGTACAAACTGTAAAACAAACTACAGTAATTAGACTGATTCTACAAAACTGCCATGACCATTCCCGTGGAGAGATGTATATTATTTTTGCGAGGTGTCTGGGGGCCCCTTAAGACCCGGGCCCACCTGCATTGCAGATCCCGCAGTCACTAACGTTACGCCACGGTCTCACTCCTTTTGACACTCGGAAGGCCTCTGGTAAGGCACAGTCCAGCTTGACTTTTACTTTGGCGGTGTTGTTTTCATATAAACTTTCTATCAAAGCAGTGAGATGAGGAGGAACCCACATTTCATGCATTACTTCCAAATGTTTGCACCAACGAACATAATTGTATTATAGAAAACAAATCAACTTTGGTATGATGAATCCATGCATCTTTTTTGGCCGGGCTGATTGGCTCAGACGGTTGAGGCGCTGGCCTTCTGATCCCAACTTGGCAGGTTCGATCCTGGCTCAATCCGGTGGTATTTGAATCTTCTCAAATAAGCCAGCTTCGTGTCGGTAGATTCACTGGCACGTTAAACAAATTACTGCTATACACAATTCCGGCATCTCGGCGTCCCCGGTAAACCATCCAAATTAGTTATTGGAACGTGAAAAATATTAACATTATTTTTTTTCATCCTTTCAGTGAGTTGTCAAGCAACGAGCTTGTTTGCCAAAATAATTCATGAGTAAACAGTTCTCATCCAATATTTCTCAGTGATGATTATGATACAGAATTTCAGGAATGCTTGGAAAGCGTATATGTATCAATTTGAGATAGCTGACCCCAATCTGTAAGCAACTCTTCTGTCCGTTATATGCCAAAGCCTTTTATCGTAGATTTGCAGGTTTGTCAAAGATGCGGGTTCAACATGAATGATCTCTAGACCAATTTATCACATGCTGCTCGACAACGCCTTAATCAGGCGTTGAATGAAACGTGGATAAGACGAGGAAATCCTGTTGAATGGCAGCTACATTGTCCGCTCTTGCCCCACTGACTGATTCTTGAAGAATCATGTGAACAGTTTTGTGTACGAGATATCTTTTTAGGGACTGAGGAGGAGCTGCTGGCAAGAATCCTCTTTGCCTGTGGCATCGTTTAGAACGCCGTCGAAGGTATCCTCCGGATCTGTTCGGCCAGAAATTACCACGCTAAGTTGCCATGCCTGGTTCGAGGTTGTGGGCCGCTATTTGGAATAGCTCTCGCAATTTTAGAGCATTCACATTAACACATCTTTCAATTACAGAGGGATTAATTTTTACATATGAAGCAAAACTGGCTATGTCCATTCAACCCAATTTTACAGGAGAGACTGATTTATTAGATCTCTGTATCTAGAGGAGATACACGCATGGATGTTTTACAACATGTAACACTTCTATTCTTAAACACGTTAAAATGCAGCATAACCTAATTTCTACCACACACTTAGCCACTGACGTTATTGCAATGGGAGCTTGACAGGTTTACAACTTGCAGGTGGGTATTTCCACTTCTGCATCCAACGTTCATAGGAGATCACCTCAATTGCAAGTAAGTAACAGAAAATCATTATCAATTAAGAATTCAATTCATATTAACTCTTTTTAATCACGTAAATAGAACATGTAAACCAAGAAATCATCTGTTTCTACAAAACCAACCTCTCCCTCAACAACCTCTTTCTTATTCTTTGCCACATCATTCCCATTGTTTCCAGCAAATTTGTATAAAACTGGTAGCTGTAAAACGTTTTCCACCGACTGCCGTAATGTTTCTTCGGCATCCGGAAATTTAAAAGTATTAAGACGTCTTTCAGTTATAGTGGGATCAATCATTATTATGTGTTTTGCCAACTTTACAAACACTTTTATCCAGCCCTTTGTCACTCCACTAACACAGTTTCACTGAATTTGTTTTAGCTCTTGTTAGAACAAAACGCTTGGTAACATTGCACTTGAAATGGCAGGCTCCAGTGTCGTAAACAAGCAACTACGTGAAATCTAGCTCATATGTGATAGGCCAACATTTAACTCACAGCTGCAATACATGGAGATTGCCATCATTGCAACTTACCTCAGTGTTTAACGCTTTATTTGAGGAAGATTTTGTCGGTTACGCAACTCAACAATTTTTTCATAGATGGCATTTAACTCGCAGAATAGGCCTACTATCCATACTTGAGGTAACTTCCACCAAACAGAAACGATTGCTTCCAGACCTCTCATATAAGACAAAGTTTCGTAAGTTTATTGTGTCCCACTTCCGTTGGTAATCCAGGACAAGTTTGGCGTATACCCGGAGGACAGGGCCATTTCTGGACCGGGAATACCTATCTCAAATTGATACATGAGTCCTCGAGCATTCTTTAAAGTCTGTGCCATCACCGCGGAAACGCCCTCTAAACAGCGCATTTCTTTGTAATGCTTTACACGAATGGAATATTTCAATAAACACTGATCTTGTGGAATGGTTTCTCTCTTGTTCGTGGTATACGTGATTGTACCACACTGATGAAAACAGACTTTATACTTCCATATTCACTCAAATGATTCGCAAAGAGCCATCTAGAGGGAGGTTCTTTCATTCAAAGGAATAATGGCGCAATTTGTGATCTCCCCTTCATCCGTAATATTCTTTCATTTCCAGGAATTACGAGGTTAAATAATTCTATTCTGGCATGAACTTTTAATGATGTTTTTATTTGACATGAAGGCACGTAATTAAGGGAGAGAATACTTCAGCGTTTGTACAAGAGACGAGATTTTAGCTGTTAAACTCCGATAGTAATACCGTAATTACGTTCCCCAGCATACAATAGCGACAGCAAACTCTGATAAAGGCTTTATGACTCAGATTTATGGTCCACTATAGCGTAAGGAAATAATAAGGCAGAGTGGGCCTCGAAAAGCATAATTTAGGCACTAAAATAAAGTCTAAAGGTAAATAAGTGGTGCTAAAAGAACACCGCACAGGATTATATCGTATATCAATGAATTGTGAGTTATGACATCTAATTTTTTGACCTTTATGATTTATTTCGCCTATCGTTAGAAGGTAATGCTTACCGTTTATTGTCCGTTGTGTGCTATGTGGCCATAAGTAAATACACTGAGAGATCAAAAGTTATGGGAAGACACTGAATGTGATGTTAATAACGAGTTGTTCCTCTGCGAGCCTTCAACATGACAGCAATACGCCGAGGCATCGACTCTATGATGTGTTGGAATCGTTCTGGAGGGATATGGACCCACGCATCTTGCACTGATACCCACATTTGGTCTTGTGTAGCTGGTGCGGAGTTCATTGATCGTACACCAGCATCGACAGCATACTATACATACTCTATTGGATTAAGATCCGGGGATCTGGAAGGCCAATCCATGGTCTAACTTCTCTGGAGTGCTCCCCCAACCACCTGCGTGCCACCATAGAGCGACATGTGGCATTGTCCTGTTGAAATATGGCATGTCCTTCAGAGTATTCTAAGAACAGAAAGGGATGCAGATGGTCTGAAAGAATGTTCATACAACGTGCACCTGTCAGTGCTTCCTGCTGCCGGAAAATGGGGCCTAATTATGAACAATTGAAAGCCACCCACACCAGAAGTGAGCCACCTCCCGCCTGTACACAACCTTGTTGAAACGCAGGATACGTCAAACTCTCATGCGCCCATCAGCTCGGTACAACTGGAAGAGGGATTTATCGGACCATACCACATGCCGCCACAGTTCCATGGCCCATTGCCTATGTTCACGGGCCCGTGGAAGTCGTTAAGCTCTGTGTCGTGGTGTCAGAAAAGGGACACGAGTTGGTCGTCGGCTGGTGAAGCCTATGCGGTGCAGTTGCCTTCTTACAGTTGAAGTGTGTATTTAAGTAGGTTACAGTTGGTTGAAATGGGTTCCTGTCTCCCAACATACAACTGGGCGGTGATCTGACTCACAATAGCCTGTAGAGCGTCCAGTATGGTTCTACGGAGACAACGTGATGTCCGCTCTTTAAACACCTGTGGTCTTCCCGTGCGGCGGTTTACGCGGGTGGTAACATTCTCTCTGCTATATTGAAGACCCTCCCTCGACACTGTTGACCTCGTAAACGCGAATTCGCATGTATTCTCCGCAATACTATGACCCATAAGCCGTGCACCGAAGATCATATCACGTTCAAAGTCGATTAACTCACTACGCGTTGCCTCTTTTAGGACACTGGTGTCTGTAACAGACTGCTCAGCTACGCCGCAGGTAACCGTAACGCTCAGGGGTCATACACGGCACATTTTTAATGGGGGATCACTTCCCGTGACGTTTGGCCACTCAGTGTATACTCAATGTCAAAATAAACCTTCAGTGGATTAGGTGGTGTTCAGTTCATATAGTATGCACCGAAGAGATGGCCAACCAGTCACCAGTGGTAATCTTCCGAATTCGCGAAGAATGCTCCTGCCAGTCGACCTATTGTGGCCTAGGCCATATTTGCTCTGTTGGAAAGGATCTGTGATACTTCTTCCGTCAGAATCACCCATTGTGGCCCAATTCAACGAACATTCAATTATCACGACGTATTGTACTCGAAATAAGTTACTCATCAACGAATGGGTTCAACGTTCTTAATTACTTATTGTTGAATCAGGACTTTCATTCCTAAAATTTTAATTCCTTAAATAAACACTTCGGGTTTAAGAAAAATACTTTTTAAAATTTATTTACTTGTCAAGGCACCAGAGATAAAGCTCACTGTGGTGCAGTGCATTCTAATAATATATATTGGCTACAGAATATTGATAATACATCAATACACTTCTGTAATTTAAGGTTGTAACACCAAATCAATTCAACAGTAATTTCGGTTACATGAATAGATCGAAGTACTATATATTACACATACGTTAGTATTAAAATTTATGAATATATCTTCGTAACATTATTCTATTTTTTCACTGAAGGCCAACTTGTAGGATTCCACCAAGATATGGCAGATATTTTAGATTCAGGAGGTCAAATGGAATGTATAGCGATTAATCTAACCAAGGATTTTGACAGTTAGATCATGGTTGAATACTGAAAAGTATATGTGTGCAATTGAACTAGAAAGAAGACTGACTGAATAGGTGGCTATATTTCTAGATAATAGAACTCGGAGGATTAGAGTAGGTGAAGCATTACCTGGTCTTGTAATCATTAAGAGAGGGATTCTTCAAGGCATTATTATTGGACATTTACGTTTTCTTGATATAAATTATATGAGTAAAGGAATGAAATCAGATATTACGTTTATTGGGGATGATAATAATGAGTAATAAATAAGATACAGGATTATGAGGGACAGCAAAAGGGACACCGAAAGTGTTGTGAGATGGACAGCGACAATGGTTGGTGGTAACTAGGATGCAAAGTTAGGTTGTGAGTTTCACATTGAGTATTCCACTTTTTTCTGCGTAAGTTGATTTTTCATGGTATTGGTGTGCTGTAGGCCTAATCCTTCTTCGCTGTTATCGTAACGTATGGTGTTTCTTGAGCGTAACGTCATTCCTGTTTTACCTTGGGGTTACGTTGCAGTTTATGGTAGCACATCGCGAGTTTCAAACGGAAGTATCTGAAGTTGACATACTTCCGTTCAAGTACAAGCACTCAGAGATGTCGAAAATCCAACGGAAGAAGATCAATCAATCAATCAATCAATCAATCAATCAATCAATCAATCAATCAATCAATCAATCAATCAATCAATCAATCAATCAATCAATCAATCAATCAATCAATCAATCAATCAATCAATCAATCAATCAATCAATCAATCAATCACTCAGTGATCGGCATATAGGGCTGTCGCCCAGGTGGCAGATTCCCTATCAATTTTACCTAGTTTTCCTTAAAAAAATTATCGAACATTTCCCTTGATAATTTATTCCGGTCCCTTACTCCTCGCCCTATAAATGCATATTCACCCCAGTCTGTCTCGAACTTTATCTTCGTATTACGATCTTTCTTACTTTTAAAAGCTTCACTCAAGCTTATTCTTCTGTCATTCCACGCCAGCTCACCACTGACAGCTCGAAACACAGTCGAGCAGCTCGTCTCTTTACTCCCAGGTCTTCCCAGCCCAAAGTTTGCAACATTTTCGCAACACTACTCCTTTGTCGGAAATCACCCAGAACAAAACGTGCTGCTTTCCATCGAACTTTTACAGTTCTCTTATCAAGTAGTCCTTGGGAGGTCCCATACACTGGAGCTATACTCTTACTACGGTCGTAACAGACATCCTTACTACAACCCATAAATACCCTCAGACCCATGTGAAGAGATCTGTAACCTTTCTTAACAACTTCGTTAATATAATTACCCCAATGAAGATAATTCCTGATATTAACATCTAGGTACTTACAGTGATCCCTACAATGAATTCGGCACGCCTCAATCATGCCCAGAGAAGTGTCTACAAGCTGAAGTTAGGTTGGAAAACAATTTTCAAGTGAATTTGTCTGCTGCTGTTGTTGATGCCGTTGCGAGTGAAATCGAGACCACCAAGAGAAGGAACTTAAGTTTACCTAAGCTGCAACTTAAACAGTTTGAAGGGATTGAATTCTGGGGACAGTTTAAAAAATTAACGACGATAGTGATATCGACCCGGTGGACAAATTTCAATACCTTTTGCATGCTACTCTTCGAGATTCCGTGGCCGGGGAGCTGGTTGAGAGTTTCCCTCCGTCCGGAGCAAACAATCAAAAGGCAGATATCATCTAAAATACTAGTGAAGAATTACTCATCTATCTACATAAAGGCATAAAAAATGGAAGTGAGTTAATAAGACACTTTCAGGCATCTCACAAAATTAGCTCTTAGTACCAGAGAAGCTGATGTCTCCAGAATCACTAGAATAATCGAAAATGCTCAAAATTCCCTGAGGGGGGAGGGCGCTGGGAGTTTCATGTTTGGAGCTCAGCAAAAGAACGGATTCGGTACTATATTCCCTACCTATTGCCTTTAGCATATTCCCAGAAATATTATCAATTCCACCTGATTTTCTAGATTTCAACTCTTGTATCATTATTACGTTTACCATCATAATACTAATATTCATTAGTATCGTGCTCTCGTTGTTAAACAAGTTCTGCCCCGTTGCACGTTCATTCCTACAGTCCCACGCGATGGGAACATTACCGTATGCAAATAGCAGGAGCGAGGATGGGATACACAATGTTAATTTCTTTCCGACGCTCTTACTGCAATCTCACCAGTTTACAGGGAATACGTGCCTAGCTTATCTGATGCTGAAATAGCGTCTTAAAGCATCTCAGTGTACTTTGTGGAGTACCAGAACAAATACAGCGAAGATATAAATCGCGAGTTCATGACGTACTCTTTCTAACCTTGTAATTTTTTTTCTCTTATTCAGTAAGTAGAATGGTTCAGTCAGGTGAATAGTTTCCTCTGTGCACATTAATTGTGTCTACAGGGATTGAAGCACAATAAATTGATCTTTGGAAGTAAGTCAATCAGTTCTTTGAGTTCAGAAGATTTGTGGGACAAACACAACTCTTATGTTCATTAAAAAGCTCAACGCAAAAGGGCGGGAGTGGTCATAACTCCGTTGAGTCTGATTAATATTACTGCAAAACTTATAAATTCCCGAAAACACTTTTCTTATTCCGAGAATATCTCTAACAGGATTAGATCCGACGATCCCGTTAATATAACCCGAAAACCGTTCCCTATTAAAATTACCTACACAATGACCATTAATAAAACAACACAAGGTTAAAGCGTTTAAACATTTAGGAGAGTGGCTAGATATGAATAACAATGAAAAACAGATCGAGGAGGCAAAATTAATTAAAATGAAGGCAGCATACTTGAAGACCCTTGAGATATATAATAAGAGAGCATTATCATGGAGAGCTAAGATCCGACACTAACAGACAGTTGTAAAACCAAAAATTTTATGTGTATCAGAAACACTGAACTTGAGAAATAAAACTTCAAAACGAGAACTGGAGAAATTAGAACTAAAAAACCGCATGGCACTACAGCCCTTGAAAGGCCTTGGCCTACCAAGCGACCGTTGCTCAGCTCGAAGGCCTGCAGATTGCGAGGTGTTTTGTGGTCAGCACGACGAATCCTCTCGGCCGTTATTCTTGGCTTTCGAGACTAGGGCCGCTATCTCTCCGTCAGATAGCTCCTGAATTCTATTCACGTAGGCTGAGTGGACCTCGAACCAACACTCAGGTCCAGGTAAAAATCTCTGACCTGGTCGGGAATCGAACCCGGGGTCTCCGGCAGGTCACCCCTGCACCACGGGGCGGGCAATTAGAAAGAACGATAGGGAGAAAGATCTTAGGAACCATTAAGAAGGAAGGAACATGAAAAAATGAAGAACGGCATAACAAGGTTGACAAATTAACGGAGGTCATCAGGAAAAGTAGGCTGATTTCTTCCGACATGTGTTCCGCATGTCTGAAAGCAGACTGACGAAGCAGATCATAACACAAGTTTGGAATCTCAAAGGTAAACCCAGATGGCAGCAAGGAGTGGCTGACGATTTGAGGCTGAGCTGGATAACGGAACAACATGTCCTGGATAGACGCATTTTTAAACAAAACAAAATCAGAATCGAGGTAACTGAAGATAAGATCAAACCAAATGACTTCCCTGGTCAGAGGACAGAAGAAATGCTCACATTAAGAGAATGAAGGACATGTGAGCAAGGATACGTAAACATGGTTGAAAATCTAAATAAACGTGGTCCTATGAGGCCGTAACGATGCTAAAAAAATAAAAGGTCAAGCAGTGCAAAAAGTAGCTTTGTACTTGCCCAATCTTGTGTTCTGACATGGAGTAGAGTATATTTCTAATATTTTTGTGTCTATGTTGGTAAGTGAAAAGCAAACTGTCAAGGAGGAATGTATCATTGGTTCAGATGTTATTCTGAAGCAAGTGCTGTAAACTATTATCTCAAACAACGTTTGAAAGTTTGTCAAAAGTACTGAGTATACCTTTGTGAACTTTATTTCAAGTACGCCTAAATTATAATTGAATATTTTTTGAAAACAAATAAGTGCTAAATGTCAATTGTGTTGTACTTGAATTTAATTTTATATTCTACAAGTAAATTGAATGTAAGATATATACAATTGTTACACAAATAAACACTTCACACTAACATGTTTTACATTTTATGTGGATGTAGGGGATATATTGGGATGAGGGTTCGGTTTTCAGCATGCGTTGCTCTAGTCATATCTTACATTCTTCAGATCTGTACGTTATTAGGTTGGTGAGAACTGGGAAATCTTTCGTTTTCTTGTGTTTCGTGACCCTTCATTTTAGTTTCTCCTACATCTTCAGGTGAGAAGGGTTAAAAAAGAGAATGTCCAAAATAATCGAGATTGTGGATGTTCCAGCATAGTTCTCAACCAAACTCGAACTATTTAGCAATAGCTTATTATTCACCTGTACTGTTTATCGACAACGTACTAAATACTTGTACTATTTAGCAATAAAGTTATTGAATAATTTAACTTGGTGCACATATGACTTACTGCAGGGTTAAGACACCCGTAGTACCCCTAAGGGTAGGGAAGACGAGGGGTGGACATAAAATTATCGGTGCCAGATATTAGCGTCGAATCCATATTTTTCGGGGTCGTTGAGATAAATATTGACACTACGAATGCCGTTCGAGTGCCAGTTCAGCCCCTGTCGGCATGGGGGTTTAGAATGGGTAAAATGGAATGTCCAAAATGACCAGGATTATGGATTTAAGTTTGTATATTCCAGTATAGCTCTCAACCAAACTAGGAGCGCATATGTCTGAAAAAAGAATATAAAATGGCAATCAACAATAAACAACTCTTGAGAAATGACACCGAAAAATGAAATCTGGTAATAATAATAATAATAATAATAATAATAATAATAATAATAATAAAATAAGAATAATGAAAATAATAATAATGAAAATTTATATTCGGGAGGAACACTTAAACTAACAAGAACTAGAGATCTCGAAAAACTAGAAAAGGTTGAAAGAAGAATTTTGAGAAAGTTACTGGGAGCTAAACGAAGTAATAATGCAGAATACAGGTTAAGACCAAACAGAGATCTATATTTGAAAATTGAAAACCTCACTGACTAAATGAGGAAAAGAAGATTACAATTTTTTGGACACGTGTACAGAATGGATGACAACAGACTAACCAAGTGTATCTTCATCCTTCTGAATAGTTAAAAATCTAAACCCACATGGTTAATTGAAATTGAGAAAGACATGAAAAATCTAGAATTTAAAATCAAAAACAAAGCACTTTATAGAGAAGCAGTTCAAAAGGCAGCGTTTCAGGAGCGGAAGAAACCAACAACTAGAAGAATGTGGTCTCAAGAAAAGGAACGACACTCTCGAAGGATGATTGGAAGCAAAGGAAATCAAACACAATGAAAAGGAACCAAAGTTGATTCATTGTACCCTCCAAATAGGTTATTCGAAATAATAATAATAATAATAATAATAATAATAATAATAATAATAATAATAATAATAATAATAATAATAATAATGCCCGATCAATTTGCGTGGGGTTTTGGCACTAAATTAAGTAAGGGATAGACATAACCCTGCATAAACTATTGGAATGGAGAATCTTAATCCTGACATAGCGCATCCCAGTGGTTGAAGAGTAAGTTCCTGTGGCTGTAGGGGGCAGTTGTGAATAAGGACTCTCTAAAGAAACACCCACAGGTTAACTCAGGTAAAAGTAAAACGACCTATTGCTTTCATGGTGGAGGAAAGAGGAAGTTATACAAAGGGGGAGGGGGGGGAAGCGCTCAACCTTCTCGCCCCTCCCCCTCCCCAAGATACGCAACAGCCACGAAGGGCCATGGCCTACCAAGCAACCGCTGTTCAGTCCGAATGCCTGCAGATTGTGAGGCGTCGTGTTGTCAGCACGGAAAATCTTCTCGGCCGTTATTCTTGGCTTTCTAGACCGAAGAGAACGCGCATGGCCGCTGAAAATCCATTCATGTTCTGATACTAACCACTTCAGTGCTACTCAGTGATGGGAAAAGTACAAGAGAATAGTAACTGGGTTGAATTGCCCTCACATGACATATTCCATTACTAATCAATGTGATCAAGTAACCAGTAAAATTACAAGTAGATTTATAATTACTTCACATAACGGCAGTCTTTCGGCCGCCGTGGCTCAGGCGGCAGCGCGCCGGCCTCTCACCGCTGGATACCGTGGTTCAAATCTTGGTCACTCCATGTGAGATTTGTGCTGGACAAAGCGTAGGCGGGACAAGGTTTCCTCCGAGTTTTCCCTGTCATCTTTCATTAAAGCAACACTCTCCACTATCATTTCATTTCATATGCCAGTCATTAATCATTGCCGCAGAGGAGTGCGACAGGCGTCGGCAGCCGGCACAATTCCTATCATCGCCGCAAGTTGGGGGCTTCATTCATCCCATCCCTGACCCGGTCATTGACTGGAAAACAGGTTGTAGGTTTTTTTCTTCAGCGGCGGTCTTAAGAAAATCATTCACATATCTCTTCCCCTCCAGTGCATTACGACTGTATTACATTACGATGTATAGGAATCTGAAGTGTAGATTTTGAGTATCGGTTATGACACAATAAAACATACAAAACACCGAACTCGATAGCTGCAGTCGCTTAAGTGCGGCCAGTATCCGGTAATCGTGAGATAGTGGGTTCGAATCCCACTGTCGGCAGCCCTGAAGATGGTTTTCCGTAGTTTCCCATTTTCACACCAGGCGAATGCTGGGGCTGTACCATAATTAAGGCCACGGCCGCTTCCTTCCCATTCCTAGGCCTTTCCTATCCCATCGTCGCCATAAGACTTATCTGTCGGTGCGACGTAAAGCAAATAGCAAAACATACAAAACGGGGAACCTAAATTCACAAATGGTGAAAGGGCCGATGACCTCGATGTTAGGCCCCTTTAGACAATAAACATCATCATCATCATCATCTTCATCATCATCATCATCATCATCATTATGACCTGACAAAGAGGAGAAACCGAAGGAAACGATCGGAGCAACTTGTAGAAAAAAATGGGGTCGAATTTACCTTTGGAAGAAACATAAATATGAAACTCAAATTGATAACGATATATATTTATTTTTTTTGCAAACTAACGAACCCCTTCCGAGAGACATCTATATTGAATTTGGAGTCCACAAGTGTAGGATTTGGTGCATCGATACGGGGATACTGATTCAGTGTCTATGAAACTACCAGGAATAAAACAATTATTCCTCTGTGTTATGATGAGGTGAGGTCTATTCGGAAAGAGATGCTTCTCTTTGTCTCTCAGTGATGGCAATCCATTAATACTTCACATCAGAGCCTGCACGATTGCTAGGTAACAGCTTTTAAAGATAAAAATTTCATTGTTCCGTATTGAAATTATTGATGTTAAAAATTAAATAACTGGAGGTTCAACCTGTTCAATACTCAAAAGAAAGAAACGTAGCAATCACATTTCTATTTAAATGGGACCGGTTTCGACCTTAGTCTAGGTCATCATCAGCCATAAAAAACATGTAAAATGTTTAAGAATGTTGGAGGTCAGTTTTTCACTGTTAGGCACAAAGACACGACATCACATTCTGTTCTGCACAAAGTCACAACATTAACAATCAAATTGCGAAGATCAAAAAGGCTTGAATTCGCAGACGAAACAGATCTGTAGAAGAAAGCCGCCAGCTCCCGGTGACTACGTGGCACACTCAAGGTCACGCGCTGCGGCCAAACACCAAAGTAGAGTGGAGAAAGTTTCGAAGGTCCAGAACCTGTCACGGCTGCGGGAAGCCAAGTACGTATATAAAAGTATACGATGCCAATTAGTATAACCGAATGAGCACCCGTACTCCAGCTAAGATCTTAGCTGGAGTACGGGTGCTCATTCGGTTATACTAATTGGCATCGTATACTTTTATATACGTACTTGGCTTCCCGCAGCCGTGACAGGTTCTGGACCTTCGAAACTTTCTCCACTCTACTTTGGTGTTTGGCCGCAGCGCGTGACCTTGAGTGTGCCACGTAGTCACCGGGAGCTGGCGGCTTTCTTCTACAGATCTGTTTCGTCTGCGAATTCAAGCCTTTTTGATCTTCGCAATTTGATTGTTAATGTTGTGACTTTGTGCAGAACAGAATGTGATGTCGTGTCTTTGTGCCTAACAGTGAAAAACTGACCTCCAACATTCTTAAACATTTTACATGTTTTTTATGGCTGATGATGACCTAGACTAAGGTCGAAACCGGTCCCATTTAAATAGAAATGTGATTGCTACGTTTCTTTCTTTTGAGTATTGAACAGGTTGAACCTCCAGTTATTTAATTTTTAACATAGGTAACAGCTTGTCACACATTTTGTATCACTATTTTCGTGGCACAAATTTTCAAATGAACCCTAGCCATAAGACATAAAAAAAGGCAAAAGCAACCAACAGCAGAACAATGAAACGAATATGGGCAGGAAGGGAGGTATAAAATCAATCCTCTAAAAATTTGCTTTGTCCTAAATGGGATTACTCGAAAATATAATAATAATAATAATAATAATAATAATAATAATAATAATAATAATAATAATAATAATAATAATAATAATACGCATTACGCGTTTCGGAGATGCCGAGGTGTCTGAAATGTTATACCGTAGGAGTTTCTTTAGTGCCTGAAATCTACCGACGCGAGGTTGGACTCAGTAGGGGTTGAACTCGACACTTTCAGACCCAGAAAGAAGCCAGCAGCCACTCAGCTCGATGTGTGAGGATTAGCTTGAGAAATACAGTGCATCCAGTGAGCCGTTCTGATATTTGTTGTTCCAGTTTTAAGATACAGTCAAACAATTCATAGGGGAGCTGTACTGGTATGGCTGAATACTGGCGCTTGCGTCACCTCAGAAGTGAGTTCTAATGGGATGAGGAATGGCTCACTCGCCAATATTTTTTCTGGATATGTTAACTGGATAAGTGTTGAGCCAAGTGGGCAGTTTGACAAGTGGCAACGAGGACAGCCTCCGCAAAGTAAATTTAGCGTGACATTGATTTTTAAAATATGGGAAAACAAGATGTAAAGTTGTAGCGTTCCAAGTTCATCGTCCAGTCTGGCACAGGTCATGACAGAAACTAGTTATATCTTGATGAGGTGCACCCGTGCCTAGGAGATTCATGAAGTTTTGGAACGTATCAAGTCTCACAGGGGTAAAATTTCATCGTCGGATGGATGTCGGATTCTAAATGGGATAGTAATAATAGATCATTAGGGAGTATCTTCCGAATTCCAAAATTTAACCGCATTTGGAAGGGTAGAAAAAATCCCACTTTGCACGTGTTGACATACGATGCCGGCATTTAAAATTCTGTATTGGCTCGTCGAAATGACTTGAAATTCAAACATCGATCCCCAAATAGTGTAGCACTTTCTCTTTCATCCTAGAGAGTACAACAGAATGTCGAAATTAACAAGCAGGCAGTTAATAATGTAATGTCGTATGGATTTTAGTGCTGGGATATCCCAGGACGGGTTCGGCTCGCCAGGTGCAGGTCTTTCTATTTGACGCCCGTAGGCGAACTGCGCGTCGTGTTTATGATGAAATGATGATGAAGACAACACATAACCCCAGCCCCCGTGCCATTGGAATTAACCAATTAAGGTTAAAATCCCCGACCCGGCCGGGAATCGAACCCGGGACCCTCTGAACCGAAGACCAGTACGCTGACCGTTCAGCCAACGAGTCGGACCAGCAGGCAGTTTAAATGTGGTTACAAAAAATACTAACAGATGGTAATAATAATAATAATAATAATAATAATAATAATAATAATAATATGGCCTCAGCTGCCGTGCACAAGCATGCTGAAAGCCGTGGATGGTGATTTTTTGTTATTATTAATTTTATTATGTCCGGATCCATGGCTGCATTGTTAGTGCGCTGGTCTTTGGTTCAGGAGATTCCGGGTTCGATTTCTGGCTGGGTAAGAGATTTTAACCTTCATTGGTTAATTTCGATGGCTCGGGGGGTGGGTGTATGCCGCCTTCATCATTAGAATTCATTATAGGTAGAGCCCCACCCTCACCGACGCTCAGGTCGTCTATACGGCGTCAACGCAAAAGACCTGCACCAGGGCTCTTCGGAGGCCACACGGCATTACTATTATTATTATTATTATTATTATTATTATTATTATTATTATTATTATTATTATTATTATTATTATTGTTATTATTATGTCCGAGTGCGTCAATCTCGATTACGATTTAACTGTGGTAAAATGGATAGTTTACCATGTTTAGTTGAATTTCTGTTGCATGAAGGCCACTTTTGAAATTTGTTACGTTCTACCGTGGTTAAACGTTTATCGCCGTGAGCGAGCGGTTAAGCAGCTAACCGAGGCCTTAAGGCCTCCGCACGCTACATAACCTTACGAGCACGAGGATCAAAAGTGTCGCGATCAGATTTAAAAATATGGAAGTCCTGAGTGAGCGATATAAACTAACATTGGGTGCATTCAGAGTCCCGTGATCCTATCGTTAAAATAGAATTGGCACCAGGTACGGTATAGGAGGGGTCCTATCTACAATATTTTGAGGATGATGAACAGAGATAAAGAGTCTGTGGCGTCCTTGTTACAATGGATAGGTGACCGACTCGAGTTCCGTACTCGTAGAAGTAATCCTGTTTCGGCAAGGAATAATCTAAGTCAGTGAGCATTTCAGTTCACTTTCAAATGTGGGCTGGTGAGCTAGATGGTAGCCCCCCTTTAAACAACAAGCAGGCAAACAAGTACGAAATGCACTAAAATTTGGCATACTCGTTCGTCCTTCCTTTCCACATCGGCTGATACTGGTAAACTAACCTAGCCTAACGAAACAAAATTAATTAAATTTAGAAATAAGGGGATATATTGGAGGATATGATATAAATTACTACAATGATTCTGACAAAAAGAAAAATGATTACAAACCATTTTAATGCAAATAAAATTGAAAAAATAAATAAAATAGTAACGACCTTGTGTCTGTACATTGACTATTTGTCGAAATTTCCATTCAGGTATCCGTTTCAGGTGTAATAATGACCATCTGAATAATTTTTGGCTTTGGTGTCTGTTTGTTTGTTTGCTTGCTTGTCTGTTTCTTGTCTCTTGTCTGTTTGTCTATGACGTGAAAACTACTGGATACACTTCTACCAAACTTCATATTTAGAATCCACCTGTCTCTGGGTAGGTTTTAAGGCCAATATTGTTTCTAAATCCCCTAACCGACTGGGGGTTTTACACGAAACCGAAACCGTGATTTTGCACTGCCACAAAATATACACAACCAAAGTTAATGGAAATCTACCTGCCTGGATGGAAATCAACTTCTAAAACTTTTTCCACATGTGAATTGTTTCGATACGAGGATTAATAAGGGAGATATCATTAACGGATTGTTTTTCGGTACAAGTTCCACCGGACTGAACTCATGGCGGGTGTGTGTAAAGCTTATTTCTTACAACTTGAAAACTACTGGAGATATTTCAACCCAACTTCTTATTTAGCATCCACTTGTCCAAAGATAAATTTTTAGGTCCATACCATGTCAAATTCCCAGAATGAACTGGGGGTTTATGGGGAGCAGAAAGAGTGATTTTACTCTCCCACAATATATACAAGACCAACCTGACTGGAAATCGACCAGCCTTGGTGGAAATCCAAATCTAAAACGTTTTTCGAGTGAAATTATTCGATAGGAGGATTAATAAAGGATATATCATGAACAGTCTGCTTTGCAGGCTAAGTCCAGCGGACATAGCCCAAAATGTATTGTACGTAGAGCAGATTCTTTATCTATATAAATAATATCGTAACGACCGTGTGTCTGTACATTGAATATTTTGGCGAAATTTTCGCACAGTTATCCGTTTCAAGAGGAATAATGACCATCTGCATGTTTGTTAGCTTTAGTTTCCTGAAAGACCTCATTTTTAACCCCGTACCTCAAAGCAAGATTGAGGCACAATCTGACAGACGAGCTGAAAAGTTGAAATTTTGCAGAATTATGTGTCTTAGCCTGTAAACGACGCAAAGTTTCTAAAATCTTCAAAAATTCCATTTTCACCCCCGAAAAATGTGGGAATATTGAGACAATTTTAATGACGATGCAGACCTTCGTTTCTACGTATTTCCCGGCTAAACTGTAAGTCGTTTCTCAAAAAGGATGGCACAATCTCAATTCAATTTGGAGTGATCTACAACTTCGGTCCTATGACGTTTCGTCTTATCTCCATTCCTTATATGTTAGATTTGTCTGTATTTCTCGATTACACCTACAATTTGCGCTTTGTATACGTATTCTTCGTAGTTTGAATCACTTATACGAAAAGTAGAGTCATATAAATCCACACGAGCATTGGTCCACTCATTATCCGTACGTGAGCCAAATTCCATGTTCTTATCTGTCATATTAGTACCCAAAGTAATGCACTGTGAGAAAACCTTACCCAAATTTCAACCTATTCAACGTTTCTAACTCAATTTTACCCACAAGTACATGAGACAGGAGAAAACATCTTAAGACCAGCCATTTATACCGCTAAATGGGGCGTCTTATGGTACAATCCGTTTGTCGATATGATGTATCGTTTAGCAGCTGTTAATCTATAAATGAAGGTTTGCAATAATGTAAACATGCATATACTTCTTATGTCGATCTATTTACATTCATCGAAGTCGATTTGTAGCGATGTAGAAAGGGTGTGTTTGTCATTATAATTAATATTTTTTGTCGATAGTGACTCTCAGTAGGAGGGCGTCTGCTATTTTAATCATTACTCTCCACATGGAATTTGACTGGCAGTAGAAATGGGATCCTTATCCACCTTCTTTACAACTAGCATTAGTAAGGTAAGACTGCCATTGTAATTATAATTGCCTTCTCAATTTGACTGGCAGAAGTCAAGGGAGCGTACAATTTTGTTCAAAACTTCCCTAACCGAATGTGTTTGGGAGTAGCCAAGTGTACCCTCCATTATAAACAAATTTACCCATCTAAAATGTGACTGGCATTAGGCATAGTGGCCTTGCTATGGTAATGAAAACTCACCAACTCAGTGTGACTGTCATTAAGAAAAGAGGCCTGTCATTATAATGGTAACAGCACAACTAAATAGTGATTGGCAGTATGAAAGATGCCTGCTAGTAAATTAAAAACTCCTCAAATGTAATCTGTCTGGAAGTAGGAAAGGGCATCTGCCGTTGTAACGAAAACTGCCCAAAACGACTGTGACCGCGCAGTAGGTAATGGGGCCTCCCGTTATAATAAAAACTTACCTACTCCATTGTGAATGGCAGTTGGCAAGAGAGCCTGCCGTTATCACCAATACTCCGCAACTCGCACTTTACACTGGAAACAAAGTATTGGAACCTCCCCCTGCTGTTTATGGATAACGCTAAGAACATGCTATTTTAATAATTCTTATTCAGTGCAGCCAACGGCCGTAGCCGTGTTGAAACACCGGATCCCGTGAGATCTCCGAAGTTAAGCAACATTGGGCATGGTCAGGAGTTGGATGGGTTGCCACGCGCTGTTGGTGGGGGGTAAGGGTATGGAGGAGCGGAAAGGAACTGGCCACCCTACCGCACCTAAACTCCGGCTCAGGAACATCTCTGCGGAGGTTCGGACCTGCCTTCGGGCAGAATAACCCTTACCTTACCTTGTTCAGTGCATGTACAGTAATTTACTTCGATATCTGTATACAATGTAGAATAGCGTAGCAAAGCACGGGAACATTCTAGTAATTTAAACAATAGGTCTATTCATCTTAGAAATACAAAACCGAGCTCGATAGCTGCAGTCGCGTAAGTGCTGCCAGTATTCAGTATTCGGGTGATAGTAGGTTCGAACCCCACTGTCGGCAGCCCTGAAAATGGTTTTCCGTGGTTTCCCATTTTCACACCAGGCAAATGCTGGGGCTGTACCTTAATTAAGGCCACGGCCGCTTGCTTCCCACTCCTAGCCCTTTCCTGTCCCTTTGTCGCCATAAGACATATCTGTGTCGGTGCGACGCAAAGCAAAAAAGGAAATAGAAACTTCTATCACTCCATGGCCACTCGTATTACAGACTGTATCTAAGCTAAAGTTGGACCAACTGGATACTAAAACCTCATGGCTGGTGGTTAGAGTTCTGCATTCAAATGATTATTTTATTCTACTGTTGCCAATAATAACGGTCAAGAGGATTCGTCGCACTGACCACACGACACCTCGTAATCTGTAGGCCATCGGGTTGAACAGGGTCCCTCGGAGCCGATAGCACCAGGGGATTCATTTAAGATTTATTGTAATCATTTACGTGCATGAACGTTACAGTCATCCACATAAGCTTTCAAGCGATTCCCACAATATCTTCTCGGTGCGTGTTTTTTCTATCAGCTTATTATTATTATTCAAATGGTGGCAATTAGTTTCAAGAAGGAAAATGTAAAAGTCTAAAAGATCACAAATGTAATCGCGGTTGTCGATTATTTTTAGCAACCGTGAATGAACCAGAAAGCGCAGTTGGCCTTTCACCAGGGCAGATCCAGTGCCAACACATTAGCGAGATACAATCAGCTGTAGGGCACATCAAGAGCGTAGTCAGCGGGTAAACAAATATTCGAATGTCATTTAAATTAAAACCCAGCTTTCTGGGGATGAACATTATAAATCTCGGTGATGGAAGTAGAGGCTTATATTAGTCACATTACATAATCCTCCGATGACATCGACTTCTTTATACCAGTGAGAATTCTTTCTGATCACTGCTTAATATTAATTCGTTAACTGGTAAATCTATTTTTCAATAATAATAATAATAATAATAATAATAATAATAATAATAATAATAATAATAATAATAATAATAATAAACTCTTCATACAAGCTTCTATGGGAACGAAACGTCAATACCGATGTCACGCTCAGCAACAATAGGCCAGATATTGTTCTAATCGATAAATCAAAAAGATCCACATCCCTTAGATTATAGGAATTGCTTGTCCAAACACCTCCAATCTGCAAACAACAACAGTCTCAAATGTATGCACAGAACTGACAATAGAAATACACTGACTTAGCAAATGTCATGGGATAGTCACCTAATAGCGTGTGGGGCCTCCTCTGGCCCTGCGAACTGCAGTGAGACGCTGTGGAAGTGAGTCGACAAGTCACTGGGAATCCTCTGGACGCAGCTGACACCAAATTGTTTGCAGAGCGGCCGCCAGTGCTGGTCTGTTCGTGGGTGCAGGATCCATTGCACGGAGCCTGCGTTCCAGGACATCCCAGATATGCTCGATAGCTTTCATATCGGGGCTCCTTGGTGGCCATGGCAGTCGTTGGACCTCCGCTGCATGTTCCTGGAACCATTCCTGGGTGACGTGGGAGCGATGTGGCGGCGTGTTATCATCTTGAAATACCCCAGAACCGTCAGGGCGCTAGAAGGCCAAAAATGGGTGGAGATGGTCTACGAGCAGCTCAACATACCGCGTACCATTCAAAGTCTCTTCCAGAACAACTAGGGGGCCCATTTCATACCAGGCAAATGTATCCCAGACCATAAGAGAGACACCAGCGCCCTGGACCACACCTTCGAGGCAGGCGGGATCCATCGCTTCATGTGGTCTGCACCATACACGGTGCCTCCCATCGGCACGGTGCAGTTGAAATCGTGATTTGTCCGACTAAATCACGTTACGCCATTGTTCCAGTGTCCACCCCTGGTGACTGGGGACAAATGCGCGTCGTTGTGCCCGATGACGTTGGGTTAACAGCGGCACCCGTGTGCGGCGCCGGCTCCTATACCCCGTAGAACCCATGTTCCTACGGATTGTCTACTGGGTGACGTGTCTAGCACGGCCTGTGTTGAATTTAGCCGTGATTTGTTGCACGGTTGCCCGTCTGTTACCACTGACAATCCGTCTCAGATGTCGCCGGTCAAGATCATCGAGGATGGCTGGACGGTCGGCCGTTGGTCTGTTGTGGACGGTGACACCCTCATTCAACCATTCACGATACACCCTGGACAAGGTTGATCGTGTGAAGTCGAATTCCCCCACCACTTTCAAAATCGCACTTCCCATCCGTCGGGTACCGACCACCACACCCCGTTCGAACGATGTCAGCTCACGACGGCGTTCCATGTTACACCTATCACATGCACAGCCACTGCTCACTAGGTCTCCTATACAACTGCCGTTGGCACAGGGGGCGTGTGGTGCGCAGACAACCCACCTGCGCATCAGTGCTCCGCTATCTTATGATATTTGCTCAGTCAGTGTACAACGCCTATGGAAACTAGAATCAGACTTCACAGTTCCAATAATAACGTCATGTACTGGTATTATTCCGAAAATCGTACAGAGCTTTCCGGCCCTTTTAAACCTGTATCATCACTCCTACGTTGAGCTACAGAAAGCCACCCTCCTGAGCACCTGACATAGTGAGAAAGATTCTAGGAGCGACTTTTCCTCTGAGTTACACAAAGCAGCATGAAGAGTCAGGCAGCAGTTCCGGAATACTGAAGGACAGATTCCAAAATGGGGAGATAAAATGGTGTTTAGGGACATCATCTGTGCACAGTGTTTGTATATAAGCTGTAATTATTTATATTGTAAATGTTTGCAGATATCTGTATAGATTCCTAACCAAAGGCTGACTCCTTGCTTAGGCCGAGTCCATCCATTATGTTCCCGAGACAAGCCGAGCCTTCCTAAATGGATGTAATAATAACAATAATAGTGATAATAATAATAATTATTATATGCTAAGAATGAAATCTACACGATTACCTTTTTTGTTGCTAGTTGCTTTATGTCGCACCGACACAGATAGGTCTTATGGCGACGATGGGATGGGAAAGGCCTAGGAGTTGGAAGGAAGCCGCCGTGGCCTTAATTAAGGTACAGCCCCAGCATTTGCCTGGTGTGAAAATGGGAAACCACGGAAAACCAACTTCAGGGCTGCCGAGAGTGGGGCTCGAACCCACGATCTCCCGGATGCAAGCTCACAGCCGCACGCGTCTACGTGCACGGCCAACTCGCCCGGTGCACGATTACCGAACCAGACCTTTACGTATTTTAAAGATAAGAAGACCATGGTTCAAGGACGTGGAAAGGGACCTACAGGAGATGGCGATCACTTATGAAGATATACGAGGGCGCAACCCTCTCAGGAGGAAACTGAAAAACCACTAGTGTTTTCAAGAAAGGCAAAAGTTGAAGACGGGAAAGACGTGGATGGAGGAGAGAAAAGAGCAACACCAGCAACGAATGAGGGGCACTGGGCCAAGATCAAAACACAGAGAAGACAAATGAAATAGCGTGGCCCTTAGTAGGCCGATGCGGACAAATAATAATAATAATAATAATAATAATAATAATAATAATAATAATAATAATAATAATAATAAAGTTAATACTTCAGAAGGGAAAGTCGCGTTAAAGCTGAGTTGGATGAAGGTCAGTTTAGCTTCTGAACAAGCAAAGGAACAATGAGAAGCAATCCTGACTTCACGCTTGATCTTAGAGTATCGAATTAAGAAGGACACGCTTACATACACTGTATTAGTAAATCAAGAAGAGGAATTCGATGGCGTTCATTAAACGAAACTATATGAGATTCTAAAGGTGTTCAGATACTGAGAAAGAAGGATTAATTACAATGTGTAAAAATAGAGTCAATCAGCAGTGATAATAATCGAGGGCAATGAAAAAGAAGCAGCAATCCGTAAAAGAGTGAGGCAGGGATGCAGCTTTTCCCTTCTCCTTTTCAATATTTATACATGATGGTCGGAAACAACGTGAACCAAGCATATGAAGTTAGAACTGTGGTGAAACCGATGAGTAATATGAAAAAAAAAAAAAAAAACACGTCGATATCTCGTACTGTAGCAATTTTATCAGCTGCTGAAGTTAGCCAATCAGATATCTTCGCGGGCGAATTCAAATGGGCTTTGTGAGACGGTGTTGCTAAATCTGCACGCGCCTTGGTCGGGCTTGAGAGCCATGTCGAGAAATGAGCATCAAACAGTAACACACCGTGTGTTTCAGCCATTGCCACCTAGCGTGCTATCTGTGGGCCGAGCCTATCAAAAGGGAGGTCCTTGTTCAAGTTCCTCCCCTGGAGAAGTTTATTTCTTCTATTGGCGCTCTCAAGTCGGTCATAAACCACGTGCAGATTTAGCAACGCAGCCTCATAAAGCCCATTTGAATTCGCCCGCGAAGATATCTGATTGGCTAAGTTCAGCAGCTGATAAAATGGCAATGGCATGAGATATATAATTATTTTTTCGAACATTTCATTAGTATGACCGACACTCTAACGCTCATATACCCAATTTGTCTTGATTAAGACCACCCTGTATAGAAAACGCAGTAAAGGAAACCAAATAGGAATTTGGAAAAGGAAACACAAACCAAGGAGAGGAGAGGGCTGAAAATTTTTCATTCTCCAATTAAACCATTCTTTTGTACAATTTGTTATACGTCGCACCGACACGGATAGGTCTTATGGCGATGATGGGATAGGAAAGTGCTAAGAGTGGGAAGGAAGCGGCCGCGGCCTTAATTAAGGTACAGCCTGGTGTGAAAATGAGAAACCACGGAAAAAACTTCAGGGCTGCCGATAGTGGGGCTCGAACCCACTATCTCCCGGATGGAAGCTGACAGCTATGCGGCCATATCCGCATGGCTAATTCGCCCGGTAATTAAACCATCAATCACCACCTCACCTCCCGTACTCCTTTTTTTGCTAGCCCTTTTTATTTTGGTTTTACTTGCAGTTTACTGACTGCACGACGCGTTTGAAGTGTGGATGTATAACACAATCTTATAGATCCTGTTGATAAAGGACGTCACGAGTGAGGAGGTAGTCCATAAGCCGAAAAATCACATGAAGCCTTCACTCTCACAAACTGCTAGTTGTGACATGTTTTGGAGAAGATTATTCCGGGCAGGAAACGTTCGAAAGTGGTTCGAATCTGCGATAGGACAACCGTGATACCAAAAAGACGAAACTGGAAAAATGACTATATGGTATTCGCCAAACTTTTTCCAGAAAGTGTCATCAGAAGAAGGAGAAGAAAAAGAAAAGGATGACAGAACTCTTGGAGAATGCTCAGCATACTCAGTGTCTTAACCGTAATTCGAACATCGATGAACGGAACAATGCAGCTTCATGGTCCTTCCATCGGATGTTTCTAAATGCGTCCCGGTTACAAATATGGGTTTACCATTTCTCTAATACTAGTAAATTCCAGAATTAATCATGGATGATGCCAGTAATGATGATCAATAATCCCTTTCCAATTAGCTTTAAAACGAAAGAGTCTTTTTAATCCGTGTGAATGTAACGCAACTTCAATCGCTGTTCTCCCTCTCCCTCATTGCTAGGCATTGACATACCCTACAATAGTACAGTCAACAGCTTAGGGATGATTTTCTAATGAATTTTGCTTTGTCTTAGCACATGATAGCTCTGGTAAAAACAATTTCGTCGATGCGTACCTTGAAGCGTAATATTCATCATATTCCTTTGACCGTTACATTTTGGACGTTAGACGTGATGTAAACATAACACCATATTATGTTCAAAATCAGTACTTAAATCTTCGAGGATGTAGGGATCTCTCCGTTGCACTACTTACACACAAGATGTTGTATTAAGATCCCATGTTATCTCTATAACCTACTCCCAGTAGCGACGATTGGGAATTAGAAGTGTGTGGGGGAGGGAGGGCAATGAATGTAGACAAGAGAAAGTACCGGGGTTTGTGGGATATAGCGGGGTGGGGTATATACATCAAATCTGAAAAACTACACAGTTGTAAGTATTAATGCTATCTGAGCGAATTTCGACAGAGAGGTAAATATTGACAGTTTACCAACTTAAGTGCAGTAAAAATAGATTTTTGTGATTTTGATTCAATACTATACAATCAAATTTTCACCAAACGAACAATTACACATGTATTAAAATTAAATAAAAGTACGGAGTAATTTTAGAATTAAAACTCATTTAATATTCGAGATTAACCTCTATACAGGCTTAATCAAAATTATACCGACAAAAAAATCAGGGATACCCTTCGTGTTTAGTTAAGAAAGTTGGTGTAATCGGATTTGCGTAGAAAATTGTACTTTTCGAGAAAATAATGTTAATTTGTTACTTCCAGGCGCGTCATTCAAATTGACGAACTCACCGTATTTCCTACATCAGAGCTCAAGCCGCTGCCGCTCTTCAGTGAAGGGAAGGGGAGAGAGGGGAAGTAGGGTGTATGATGGTGACAGAGATAACGCTCCGCGCGTATGCACGAGTTTCCTCGATCGATTCGCACAGGATTGTCCTTGCCTCTTACAGGCAACATCGACAGTTAGTTTATTAAACAGCCGTAATTGCACGTACACACTCAGTACAAGGAATGCACCAAATAGTTTCTCCTCTCGCCCGTTGGTCGCAATAATGTTCTTTATTGTTTAATATGCTGAAGATGCAATGCTGCTGCCTCGCGATGGCGTATTACTTCACTCACAACATTGTAAATGGAATGAAATACTGAACGAAGGAAACAATACGCCCTATGGTTTGGTTACCGTAGATGTTCGATATGCCCCCCTCCTATTTTCTAACACAATTCACTACGGTGTAGAAGTGACCTTTAGACTCTGCTCGGGATGTGTGGTGTATTGCGCGTTACCCCGCACCCCACTTCCCACTTCCCCTCCCTTCCCTTCACTCCTCTGACAGACAACAGGCAGCGGCTGGATCTGTGGCATAGGAAATACGGCAAATTCGTCAATTTCAATCGCGCTCCCAGAAGTAACAAATTAACCTCATTTTCTCGAAAAGAAAAATTGTCTCCGCCAATCCGATTCCACCGTCGTTCTTAACATACCACGAAGATAATCCCTGACTTTTTGTCTGTGTAGTTATGAGTAGAGTCTGGATTATTAGGTACTGATAGGTTAGAATGCAAACTTACTTAAGCCACTAACAAGTACACCCTACGCTGTACAACGGTTATGCTGTGAGATTTGCATAGATATTAGGGGTACAGCCTATAGAACTCCTTGAAATTATGCTACACTTCCTACATTGTGGTACAACGGGTTGAATGACATTTCCTACAAACCAAATTACGTTGCGTTCTAACATCCAGTATATTATCCTTATGTAGTTTATGTTATGTTGTTTAAGCAAGTTTTTCAGATTTTAGTTGAATTTTATCCTTTGCATTTTCCTCTGTAATACTGTAATTATAGTTTTGTGCATTTTTTCCATTGTAGATGCACATAAAGGGAATTGTTAGCCTCTGTGGCAAATTCTAACCAGTACATTCAATTCAGTTCCTCTCTCTCTTCCTCTCAGGTATGTCCTGTCCAGTTGAAAATATCCAAAGGCTGTTTTTACCTAGATAAATTACAATATGGGGACATGAAGGAACGTGGAATGTGTGCTTCGTGCAGCAAAAAGAACCGAGATAAATTATCTATGACAACCGATGTAACCTTTTAATCAGTAGTCCTCTATTAGGATGAATCACGCACGTAAAATCCAAATAAAACGGATCTTTTCTGGACCAAATTAAAATTAATTCTTTATAAATGTGTTTGTATGTACACTTTGTACTACGTGCGCAGTGATAAACAGTAAAAAGGAAAGTACCGCCTGGTATCTGAACCAGCCGCCGCTCGTCCTAGTTCCATAAACATACTGCCTTAACTAGGGCGAGGCCCTAGTAGTCTGTAGGAAGAGAATAGAAGACTTTGAAATGTGGTGAAACAGAAGAATGATTAAAAGACGAAGTAAGTAGATCGGTCGACAAACGTGTAGATAATGAATCATATCAGTGAAAGGAGAACGATTTTATAAAATTTGATCAGGGAGGGAGTGGAACTGATACAACACATCTTGAAACTTATTTTCTTTTCCGTCTTCTTCTCCTTTCGTTTTGGCTTACTATGAACCGCTTTAATTCGAATTCACTTCCATCTGTTTCTGGGTTTTAATCTTCGTTCAGTACGTCTACGTCCTTTCACTCAGCAATCTCCTCCTTTCTTCTGTCAATGGCGCTTGGGAACGGGAGCTGACTTGCTCTTGGTGACTTTTGAAACTAATTTTGTTTGTTCAGTTGTTTTTTGACAAATAGATTTGAACTGATTTAGGATGAAATAGTTTAAGTGATTTAGTGTATAATAGGGAGGCATAGACGGCCGCATACTGGACTCTATTGCCTATTGACCAAAACACAAGATTTACATTAAATGCATAGTAGGTTGTATCCGTGTTTAGCACAGAGCTAGTAGGGTAGAATATTACTTAACCAAAAACCTGCTTAAACCAACACAGAACTTCATTTTTATGGCTAGAATTCAGCTTTGCATTGACAACACTACAGGTTTTACGTATTATAATCTACTTCCGAGGTGTCTGGACACGCCAAAATTCCGGATATTTTCCTTCGCAGGAGTTCTTCCTCGTATCAGTAAATCTACTTATAAGACGTAGATGTCAGGCTGGCTGGATTCTGCCTGATTCGGCTCAGAAAGCTGACGATTGATCCACTCGAACCGGCATCATTTCATTGAAATAAACATCCAGTCAGTCAGTCGGAACAGTATCAGTGACACGAGAGTAAGAATTGGTACCTCAGTCCACAGACTATGAAGATGTGTCAATATCTGGTCATAGAAATTACCTGAACAAGTAGAAGTGCCTCTTTCGATCCAGTTTGTACCATGTTAGCTCCGAAATTTACACGACATAACAGCTGGAAACATCTCCATTGCGGACTGGTGCAGGTCTCTCCGGTTGACGCAGCATAGGTGACCTGTGAGGACAGTGCCCTGCCTGAAATTAATTATAACGCCGAGGAAGGCACAAATACCCAGTCCCCAGAACCGGAGGAAATGACCAATGAAAGTTGAAATCCCCGGCCCAGCCGGAAAAGGCACCCGAAACTTCTTGGACCAAAGGCCAGAATGCTAATCATTCAGCCAGGAACCGGACATGAGTAGAAGTGATCGTGCTGATTTCACCTACTTATATACATGAGTGGGTTAATCACTGGTTTCCTACCGAAGAAGCCATAGCTTGACCCCTGGGTTTTATATATGGATTTTGGAGATAAAAATCACATCCTTGTGGTTCGGGTTTCACGTAAAACTGCAGGTGAGTGGATAAAATAATTATATAAACTTCTACATAAGACTACAGTTTTGCTTGCCTACACACTCTAATACAGACACCAGAAAAATTTAAGACCACTGTACCAAAATCTCTTGGTGCTACAGTTCTGATGGGCTTTGGCGTGTCGTCATCGTCGTCGTCATCATCATCATCATCATAATCTCATAACCAGGTTCTCAGGTCATCCATGGGAGTCAAATAGAATGGTCTTCAATAGGTGAGCTGAACATTTTCTCGTACAATTCCAGCCATACGCTAAATAAATAAATAAATAAATAAATAAATAAATAAATAAATAAATAAATAAATAAATAAATAAATAAATAAATAAAATGGCAGCGTTCTACGGCGTTTGAGGGAAATTCGGCGAAAGCGACAGGATCTGTGGTGCGCGAACAATTTAAATCTCGACGACGGCTTTGTACCCTATCACCGAGCACTCCTCGTTACTGAGTTTCTCGCCAGACACATTTCCTCTCCTGCGCTCGCCCTAAACGTCAGATTTAGGTCCTGCCGACTTCTTCATATTCGCGATGATGAAGATGAAGCTGAATGGTCACCGTTTTCACGCCATAGCCGAGATCGACTGTGAATCACAAAAATGCTGTGCATGGTGTCTATTTCGATGAAGTTGAAGTTTAAATTTAAGTGAGTATTGTACTTCTTCTTCAAAAGAGATATTCCTAGAAATGTTTGAAAAGACCTTGTATATTGGATGAATCATATGCTGTTTCAATTTCATGGCATATTTATTTAAATTTCGTTTTCCTAATTGGTGCATTTATACTGTAAAACTCGGTTG
Source organism: Anabrus simplex (assembly GCF_040414725.1). NCBI lineage: Eukaryota > Metazoa > Arthropoda > Insecta > Orthoptera > Tettigoniidae > Anabrus > Anabrus simplex. Next base: position 282,071,597 of record NC_090271.1, read on the forward strand.
ACCTTAACGTATGCTTTAATGTATTTTAGTGCTTGTTTGTTACTGATAATGTATTTTTTTTTTCGAATGATACCTGGAGAACAACTTTCTCCGCTGTTTATTTCAATAGATTGACATTTTTTGGACTGGTGGGATGCCTAGAGTTGGGACTGCTAGTTCATTTGTAAAAGCTAGTCAATATATCTCTAATTTTCCTCTCTCTAATATGATTGTTTAATTGTCCAATAGTGGCGGCTGGTTAGTATCTGAAGATGGGTGTTGCACCAACATTTTAAGTGTCACATTTTTATAGCTTACTGAAGTAACATGAAACTCTATCATCGCTAAGTAATGAACTAGATTCCTATTAAAACTGTAATACACCTGGAAATTACAACCCAGGAAATAAGAGGCAGTAACTACAGTAACTCTTAATACTTTACGTCCCACTAACGACTTTTTACGGTTTTTGGAGACGCCGAGGGGCCGGAGTTCTTTCAAATGCCAGTAAATCTACTGACACGAGGCTGACGTATTTGAGCATCTTCAAATACCACCGGACTTGGCCAGGATCGAACCTGCCACGTTTGGGGTCAGAAGGCCAGCGCCTCAAGCGTCTGAGCCATTCAGCCTGGCACAGTTGAATTGAAAATTTGCCGTCCTGTTTTTCATTGAAGCAAGATGTTAGTAATATTGTGGGTAGTCTGGTATGGCGTTGAAAACAAATTACCTTACACGTTGACCGTGCGGTTAGCGTCGCGTGGCTGTGAACTTGCATTCGGGGTATAGTGGGTTCGAACACCTGTTGGAAGTCCTGAAGGTGGTTTTCCGCGGTTTCCCATTTTCACATCAGGCAAATGCTGCAGCTGTGCCATGATCAAAGCTACGGACGCTTCCTTCGAACTCCTATCCTTTTCCTGACTCATCGTTGCCGTAAGACCTATCTGCGTTGGTGCAACGTATAGCGAAATTTGTCAGTTTAAAACATGGAAATGAATTATCTTTGCGAGAGGAGAGAAAGTAGGAATGAATTAATCTCCGCAGAGTGGCGCAATCTAACGGGGACATTTGGAACCGTTTCTCGGTTGGGGACTAGCTAGTCTCGAGCAACTTCCTGAGACCGATACTGGCGATCATGCTACCTGATGCTATACAAGCTTAGGCTCATCCCTGCGTCCCTGCCAAGGTACATTGCGCCGCGCTGTCCGCTAGGGAGTTGCCGTAGGAAAGCAAACTCCCTGAGTTTGATTCGAATCCAGCAGCGCTTATTGGTCCGTTACGAAGTATTAATACAACGAACGTCCGACTCGTTGGCTGAACGGTCGGCGTATTGGCCTTTGGTTCAGAGGGTCCCGGGTTCGATTCCCGGCCCGGTAGGGGATTTTACCCTTAATTGGTTAATTCTAATGTCACGGGGGCTGGGTGTATGTGTTGTCTTCATCATCATTTCATACTCATCACGACGCGCAGGTCGCCTACGAGAGTCAAATAGAAAGACCTGCACCTGGCGAGCCGAACCCGTCCTGGGATATCCCGGCACTAAAAGCCATACGATATTTCATTTCAGTACAACGAACGACCAAAGATGCTTGATTTTAACGTGTTTTCAAATATATGTTAGGTTTATTAAACTAAAACATTAGACGAAAATGCGGCAAGTGAAGTGCAAAATTATTGGGAGTTGTGCAACCCTGCAAAAGTACCTCGTACCACCCCTGATTTCCAAGATCGTTAAAAACTGAGATTGACTATTGTCTCCTTTTATTTATCTTGCCTCTAGCATGCACATAAATTCACCGTAGCATTCTTTTCTAACTCATCCTTTGTCTCTTTACTGATAACCCCCTCCTGCGATTATTCCCACTTGTCTGATGAAACAACAATTTTCGCGAATTTCACATCCTTTTCGGTCGAGAAAGCCAAGAATAACGGCCGAAAGGATTCGTCGTGGTGATCACACGACACCTCGTAATCTGCAGGCCTTCGGGCTGAGCAGCGGTCGCTTGGCAGACCAAGGCCGTTCAAGGGCTGTAGTGCCATGGGGTTTGGTTTGGTTTGGTTCACATTCATTTCATTTAGCTTGTTACTAAGATATCCTGAGTTCATTTTGTTTTCATTCGTGCTCATCAAAGTCGAACTGAAAACAGAGTAAGAATTAATTTGCTTGCAAAATCACCTAACAACTGATTGAAATTGTGATCTCACTACGTCCGATTACACTTACTAAACTACCAGAGTGTCAGTATCCTACTGACATTGTTCTCATTTGTTTTGTACCTGCAATCACTCTCGCCCCTCTCATGCCTGTTAGATGTATACGGAGACTATCTGCAAACGGAACGGATAGTTCCATCTACAAGCTCGCATGCTTCTTACAGAATACCATTGCTTAAATTAGCCAATTCACTGCATTTCCCCTGGCTAAGCATTAGTTCACCATTTAGTTTTCAATATTTCCATAAATTATCAATTTGATATTCCCGCATCCTTAGAACTTCGGAGAGACTGAAATCAGTAATGATGCTGGGTGACCAAGGAAAGAAGAGTTTAAAGCAAAAATAATTAGCACATCAGTCAAATGTCGGAACGAACGCTGCAATGCTTTTCGCCAACAATTTGACCTATTACTAAACGTGGCAGGTCATCCATCAAACAGAGTAGTGATAACGGAACTGGGATAGATGGCTTGTCAGAGAGAGGGTAAAACTGGATAGCATTGAGCATAATCTGATGCATACACTCGCCAGTCGAGAGATCAATGATCGAACATCATTTTCTATGAACAAACACAGTGAGACGTCTTACATTACGCTTTCTGATGTGTTACTCCGTGTTTTGTTCTCCGCCTCCAACTACCCCTTCTCCTCCACCTCATGCTTGCACGCATTGAGCTCTGGAAACATTAATCTACACCACATCTATAAACACCTGACTAATATACGTACATTATCATTATAGACCGTTATGCCTTTTAGCGTTCAGTCTGCAAGCCTCTGTGAATGTACTAAACGTCGCCACAATCCTCTATTTGCAACTAGAACTGTAGCCTCATTTAGTTCTATACCCCTTATCTGTAAATCGTTAGTAACTGAGTCTAAACATTATCGTCTTGGTTTCCCTCTACTCTTCTTATCCACCATAACAGAGTCCATTATTCTCCTAGGTAACCTATCCTCCTCCATTCGCCTCACATGACCCCACCACCGAAGCCGGTTTATGCGTACAGCTTCATCCATTGAGTTAATTCCTAACTTAGCCTTTATCTTCTCGTTCCGAGTACCCTCCAGCCATTGTTCCCACCTGTTTGTACCAGCGATCATTCTCGCTACTTTCATGTCTGTTACTTCTAACTTATGAATAAGATATCCTGAGTCCACCCAGCTTTCACTCCGGTAAAGCAAAGTTGGTTTGAAAACAGACCGATGTAAAGATTGTTTCGCCCGGGAGCTGACGTCCTTCTTACAGAATACTGTTGATCGCAACTGCGAGCTCACTGCATCAGCTTTGCTACACCTTGATTCAATCTCTCTTACTATACTACTATCCTGGGAGAACACACAACCTAAATACTTTAAATGATGGACCTGTTCCAGCTTTGTATCACCAATCTGACATTCAATTCTGTTGACTTACCTACTGACATCAATTTAGTCTTAGAAAGGCTAATTTTCATACCATACTCATTGCACATATTTTCAAGTTCCAAGGTATTAGACTGTAGGCTTTCGACAGAATCTGCCATTAAGACCAAGTCGTCAGCATATGCCAAACTGCTTCATACATTTCCACCTAATTTAATGCCTCCCTGCCACTTTATACATTTCATCAGATTATCCATGTAAACTACAAACAGCAAAGATGAAATATTACAGCCTTGCCAAACACCTGTATGTACCCTGAACCAAGAACTCATTCTACCACCAAATCTCACTGAAGCACAATTGTCAACATAAATGCATTTGATTGATTTTAATAATCTAACCTCAATTCCACTGTCCCCCAGTATGGCAAACATATTTTCCCTCGGAACCCTGTCATATGCTAGGAAACATAAACACATCTGTCTATTCCTCTCGTAACATTTTTCAATTACCTGACGCATAGTGAAAATCTGATCCTGACAACCTTTCCATGGTCTGAAACCACACTGGTTTTCATCGAACTTCCTCTCAACCACTGATCGCACCCTCCCTTCCAAGATGCCAGTGAATACTTTGCCTCGTATACAAATCAATGAGATGCCTCGATAGTTGTTGCAATCCTTCCTGTTCCCTTGCATATAGATAGGTACCTTACCAACACTCCACGCTAATTTTACTACTCTATGAAGCCATTTCATCCCTGCCTTCCCACTATACTTCACCATTTCAGGTCTAATTTCATATATTCCTACTGCTTTATGACGATGGATTTTATTTACCATCCTTTCCACTTCCTCAAGCGTAATTTCACCAACATTATTTTCTTTCTCTCCATGAGCTTGGCTGTTCACAACACCACCAGGATGATTTCCTTTTACGTTGAGTAAATTTTCAAAATATTCCCTCCACCTGCCCATTGATTCCTTGGAATCTACTATGAGTTCACCTGAATTACTCAAAACACTGTTAATTTCCTTTCTCCCTCCCTTCCTAAGATTCTCTATTACTGTCCAGAAAGGTTTCCCTGCTGCTTGACTTAGCCTTTCTAGGTCATTACCAAAATCTCCCCACGACTTCTTTTTGGATTCAGCTATTTGTTTGGCTCTGTTTCTTTCATCTACTTACAATTCCCTGTCTGCATCGGGCCTTGTTTGGAGCCATTTCTGATAAGCCTTCTTTCCACGTTTAAAAACCGCTTTCTCTTAATCATTCCACCAAGATGTTCGCTTTCTCCCGTCTTTACACACAGTCGTTCCTAGGCATTCCCTTCCTGTTTCTACTACAGCATCCCTGTATGCCACCCATTCTCTTTCCATAACCTGAACCTGCTTACTGTCCACTGTTCGGAACTTCTCACTAATCACATCCATGTACTTCTGTCTAATTTCCTCTTAATGGAGATTTTATACCCTTATTCGTTTGCAGACAGATTTCACTTCCTTTATCTTATGCCTACAGATACTTAGTTCACTACATTTCAGAAGTTGGTCTCTGTCATCAAAAAATACCGGAATACCCTCACATTCCTGACAGAGTTCCTGAGTTCAAAGTCTGTTATCATATAATCTTTTATGGATCTGGTGCTCCTACCCTCCCCTGTGTAGCGGTGAATAGCCGTACGCTTGAAGAATGTATTCGTAACTGCTAAACCCATACTAGCACAGAAGTCCAGCAAACGGTTACCATTCCCATTAGTTTCCATATCTTCCCCACATTTACCAATCGCCCTTTCGATTCCTTCAGTTCTATTTCTATCTCTCGCATTGAAATCGCCCATTAACCCTATCCTATCCTTGCCGTTGACCCTGACTACGATGTCACTCAATGCTTCATAAAACTTGTCAACTTCATCCTCACCTGCACCCTCACATGATGAATACACTGAGACATTTGTCGTCCTAATTACTCAACAGCCAAATCTATTCATATCATTCGCTCATTTACGTGCCTAATAGATACTATGTTGCGTGCAATAGTATTCCAGATAAACAGTCCTACCCCATACTCTACCCTTCCCTTTTTAACACCCGTCGAGTACACTCTTTAATCTCCTATCCCTTCCTCGTTATCTCCCCTTACCCGAATATCACTTACACCTAGTACATCCAAATGCATCCCCTTTGCTGACTCAGCCAGTTATACTTTCTTTCTTTCAAAAGCCCCATTAGTATTTATAGTTTCCAATCAAGTTCCATTTTGTTCGCCACGTTGTTTCCAAGGAGTCCCTCACCCTGTCAAATGGGAGTGGGACTCCGTTACTCCCATAGGTCCGAGGCTTTCTTAAAATGTTCTGAGCTCGGTAGATTCATGAGGCAGGATGCTACCCTAGTTACACTCAGTTCAAGTGAGGATCTCTCCTCTAACGGGTTAGGGACCACTGGTGAATTGTATAGTCCTAGCCGCCTGAGCACAAGGAGGCCCATGACTCAGAATATGTCCGAGATGCCCACTCCCATTCCATAGCAACTGGTATCCCGACTCTCAGGACCATTTACTAGGCCACTCAGGCGTTCCCCATGGTTCACCAACTACAGTGACTACAGTAACCCACACCATGAACCATACTTGTCTAATATTATTTACTTTGTCTAAATCTTTTTATATGGCCAGGTACCAGAAAATATAAATTTCATGTTTCCGTATTGAAAGGTAAACTAATCATATTTAAATCACTATTACCGTTATTTATTGTTAAACAGTATCCTTCTTATTCAATACAATAAGTAGAAGGTGAATTTAAAAAAAGACATTTTAAGAGCATGGATTTTTTCTTAATAAGAACATTTTACATTCACAACATAATTCTTGCTTCAATTTTAAATGTTTTAAAATTTGATACGGTATGTATGTGTCAATTTTTAGCAAACAACAAGTAGGATCGAAACATGTATAGATGTGACAAATGTGAAATTTATGTTTTTTAAATTCACATAATACCATAATATAATGAATGAGGAGGATAGTGTTTAATAATAAATCATTGTTACAGTGAATAAAAGATTATTAGTAAGGCCAGGTGTTCAACAGTTTTAGTTAGAAGCAAATACTGTATGTTCCAATATTACATACAAAGACAGGTATATGAATGAACCGGACTTCATAAATACGCTATTTCCAAACGGTTGGAGATATGTAATAAATTCACTGTAGGCGTGCCTTTCCTAAAAGGCGACTAGGCGGGGTGACAATGTAGGGACACTCAACTTATCAGCGTGGACTGGTTCACAGTGAGCCGCGTATTGTACACATTTACTTGAGACAGGGGCAGCGTGCCTGCCTCTTACCCGGAGGCCCCGGGTTCGACTCCCGGCCAGGTCAGGAATTTTTACCCGAACCTGAGGGCTGGTTCGTGGTCCACTCAGCCTACATGATTAGAATTGAGGAGCTATCAGACGGTGAGATAGCGGCCCCGGTTTAGAAAGCCAAGAATAACGGCCGAGTGGATTTGTCATGCTGACCACACGGCACCTCGTAGTCTGCAGGCCTTCGGGCTGAGCAGCGGTCGCTTCGTAGGCCAATGCCCTTCAAGGGCTGTAGAGCCATGGGGTTTTGTTTTGTTTTTGTACTTGAGTCAGAATACCTGCTATTCATTTCACCTGTCCTACCTCGCTTGGACTACTCTTGTTCTCTTCCATCCCCAAGGGTGCTGGGTTTGTGCAACAAAATAAGTCTTTTATCTTCACGCCCTTGACGTTCCTTCTATTTCTTCTCCTAATATTTTCGTGCTTCGAAATATCAAATCTCTTCCTTTCCCTTTTAATTAGTGCAAGGAGGGACCGTAGCCTACTTGTACTTCTCATAAAAATTACTACTATCAGAACCACCGTACTCCTCATTACCAATCTCTTAAACTATCCCATAAGAAACAAGTAAGCAAACTTACGACTGTTGATATCGCAGTCATAACCACGGGACTTCTAACTTACTTGGAATCTAAGTGATGTAGATATGATATACTATTTCATTTTTAAATAACTCATGCATTGCCTGGGAAGCATAATACACTGTCCTGTTTAGAAGCTAATACTAATAATACTAATAAACACACCCTTGAATAATTGTAAACCGATAACATGATATTTTAATTAATAAAGGTAACTTTAACCAAACTCAATAGTTAATTTCATGGGTGAAATATCGGAGCCCTTCGAAGTTAAGGCAGCCGTAAGACAATGAGATGGCGTAATCTCATTGCCGTTCAACTGTGTTCTGGTTAAAATTATCAAAGAATGGGAAAAAAGTACTTGCAGAAGACTTGCAGAAGTACTTAAGCGAAGCCATATTCACTACTCTTTTAACAATTTTAACAAGAAAGGCAACTCATGTGAAGAAGTTTATTAACACCAACGAGGATCTGCAAGAAATCAACATCATGGAACAAGACATCCACTACCATATTGAGAGACAAGATATAAACATTTGAGGGGTTCCAGGAACCAGAAAGAGCGACCTAGAAGATACAAGATTGAACGGATGTAAAGAAAGGAGCTTAAGGCAAGAGAATGAAGGAAAATGGCGCAAAAGGAAACTTAAATCATGTAGAGTTACTTATATGGTCCATAGCTGGAAAAACGAATAATAATAATAATAATAATAATAATAATAATAATAATAATAATAATAATAATAATAATAATAATAATAATCTGGCCATTCGGTTATCACACTCCTTTATCCTGTAACAACCTGACGACATGATCTGCTTCAATACCATTGTTTTATAATGATTCGCTACTGATTAATATTCGTTTTATTATTATTATTATTATTATTATTATTATTATTATTATTATTATTATTATTATTATTATTATTATTATTATTATTATTATTACATTCAATTTAATTTCGTGTGGCTATTTCTAGCCGGGTGCAGCCCTTGTTAGGCAGACCCTCCGATGCGGGTGGGCAGCATCTGCATCTGCATCTGCCACGTGTGGGTAACTACGTGTTATTGTGGTGGAGGATAGTGTTGTGTGTGGTGTGCGAGTTGCAGGGATGTTGAGGACAGCACAAATACCCAGTCCGCGGGCCATTGGAATTAATCAATGAACGTTAAAATCCACGACCAGGCCTGAAATCGAACAAGGGACCCTCTGATCCGAAGGCCAGTACGCTGGCCATTCAGCCAACGAGTTGGACATAATAATAATAATAATAATAATAATAATAATAATAATAATAATAATAATAATAATAATAATAATAATAATAATAATAATAATAATAATAATTGTACCGGGAGGTACACCTCTACGCCGCAAGTTTAAATATTGCGCCAATAAGTACTCCTCTACAGGAGAAACTCTGAACTTTAAAAACTGGATCAACTCATTCTCAGAAGATGTCACTACATTAAATTTTGTGATTACGAAGTTGTCAATACTGTGTGGATTTCAACTTGTTTTGTTTTCAATTGATCAAGAAGTGTGGACATTCTCTTATAGATGTCTCTACTAAAAAACTATGACCATACACCCAGGTGCGAAGTGGAAGAACTTTATTTGAAGAGATTTTGTATTCATAAGTTTTCTCCTTACGAAATTTCGTTCTTTCATTTGTGGGTTGGCAATATTAATCTTTTCTTTCCGCCTGTTTTGAATTGAGCCAATCCAGAATTTCTGTAATTAATTTTTGACCAATCATGTACTGTATTTCTTCTTCGACTTTGAGTGTATTTTCAAGACGGACCAATAAAGAAAGAGGGTGTGGCTTGATTATTCATGAAAGGTCTCGAATCTTCCGCGAGGGTATAATAACTGCTGATTTTCTTGTCTCTGGGCCACTCGAAGAACATCTAGCATAGTGTATGGAAGTGTAGCAGGAGGCAGGAAGCGCCTCCTTCATCCGGCAGCAGCTCTTCAACAGGGTATTGGCCACTTAACATCTTTATTTCTTGCTAGCTCAGCAGTTTAATCCGCGGGGAAGGTCCGAAACTTTGCTATGTAATTAACAGGTAATCTCCCATCGTTTTTGTAAAACTTCAAATATCTTTAACCGTAATTCGTGGATACAGAGTGCTTTACCCTCTCGAGCTCCCTTTCATGCTAGTTTGAGGTGACTACGTTTTGTAACTGGTTTTCTTCCTTTCTGTAATGTCTTAAATGTTTCTTATACGAGTCACCTCCATAGTTTGGGAATAGCCCCTGTTTCTTCGGCCTAGTGCCTCTTAGGTTTTAAAAGGCTTCATGTAGGAGTGCAAGCAACGCCTCCATTCATTTTGGTATTTTGGGCCATTTACTTAATCTGTTCTTTTTCCAATAAGGCCCAGTAGGTTGGGTACGAGATACCCCCGTTTCATTTGATGTAAGCTGTGCCTTGATGGCAATTTAGTGTAATAGTATGGTATTGCCTTTAATAGGCTGGAAAATTGAGAGCGGGTCAGCTCTTTCTAGTATTTGGATATGTGCCTCTATGAGGCCTGACATTGCTAGGTGGGAGCAAGTGCTCCATGTTATTAGGGGTTTTCTGCCCTTTGGTAAATACAATGACTGACAGAGCAAATGCAACACCAAGAAGGAGTGGTCAGAACTTTATGCCAATTGCAGGGTAGACTGACGTCACTGAGGTATGCTCATGATGTGAAATGCGCCGCTGTGCTGCGCACGTAGCGAACGATAAATGGGACACGGCGTTGGCGAATGGCCCACTTCGTACCGTGATTTCTCAGCCGACAGTCATTGTAGAACGTGTTGTCGTGTGCCACAGGACACGTGTATAGCTAAGAATGCCAGGCCGCCGTCAACGGAGGCATTTCCAGCAGACAGACGACTTTACGAGGGGTATGGTGATCGGGCTGAGAAGGGCAGGTTGGTCGCTTCGTCAAATCGCAGCCGATACCCATAGGGATGTGTCCACGGTGCAGCACCTGTGGCGAAGATGGTTGGCGCAGGGACATGTGGCACGTGCGAGGGGTCCAGGCGCAGCCCGAGTGACGTCAGCACGCGAGGATAGGCGCATCCGCCGCCAAGCGGTGGCAGCCCCGCACGCCACGTCAACCGCCATCCTTCAGCATGTGCAAGACACCCTGGCTGTTCCAATATCGACCAGAACAATTTCCCGTCGATTGGTTGAAGGAGGCCTGCACTCCCGGCGTCCGCTCAGAAGACTACCATTGACTCCACAGCATAGACGTGCACGCCTGGCATGGTGCCGGGCTAGAGCGACTTGGATGAGGGAATGGCGGAACGTCGTGTTCTCCGATGAGTCACGCTTCTGTTCTGTCAGTGATAGTCACCGCAGACGAGTGTGGCGTCGGCGTGGAGAAAGGTCAAATCCGGCAGTAACTGTGGAGCGCCCTACCGCTAGACAACGCGGCATCATGGTTTGGGGCGCTATTGCGTATGATTCCACGTCACCTCTAGTGCGTATTCAAGGCACGTTAAATGCCCACCGCTACGTGCAGCATGTGCTGCGGCCGGTGGCACTCCCGTACCTTCAGGGGCTGCCCAATGCTCTGTTTCAGCAGGATAATGCCCGCCCACACACTGCTCGTATCTCCCAACAGGCTCTACGAGGTGTACAGATGCTTCCGTGGCCAGCGTACTCTCCGGATCTCTCACCAATCCAACACGTGTGGGATCTCATTGGACGCCGTTTGCAAACTCTGCCCCAGCCTCGTACGGACGACCAACTGTGGCAAAAGGTTGACAGAGAATGGAGAACCATCCCTCAGGACACCATCCGCACTCTTATTGACTCTGTACCTCGACGTGTTTCTGCGTGCATCGCCGCTCGCGGTGGTCCTACATCCTACTGAGTCGATGCCGTGCGCATTGTGTAACCTGCATATCGGTTTGAAATAAACATCAATTATTCGTCCGTGCCGTCTCTGTTTTTTCCCCAACTTTCATCCCTTTCGAACCACTCCACCTTGGTGTTGCATTGTCACTGTCAGTCAGTGTATTTGGTTGTGAGCGGAGAGCTTAGGAATTGTATAAAGTGGGGCTTGTAGCCCAGTTTGTTAAATTATCTCTATATCTTGGTATTTCCTGGTCTTGTACCTGATTTGTTAACTTGTTGCTATTTGTTAAACTCTGAAATTCTATGTGAAACTTGTTCATTTTTGCTATTTTCGAAATATAACTTTTAATGCAATTTTAATCAATATCTCAGATTTATAGTTAGACCCATTCTAGCCCCCACCTTCTTTCATCTCTGCATTCCACGGAGAGCCCCGTAATAATAATAATAATAATAATAATAATAATAATAATAATAATAATAATAATAATAATAATAATAATAATAATAATAATAATAATAAACTTCGTATCTTAAAACAGATTATTACTCTTCGCTGTGAATGTTATAATTTTTGGTAGAAGTGAATACAGAAATAACTCTTATTACATAACAAGTCGCAAATTCTGTTGTCGTGGATGCATAAAAATCGGAGTGCATTTCGCAAGCCACCAGCTTCCTCTCTCCAGTAGTCGTAGGGTGACTTCGATTAGAAAATATTATATATATGGCACAAAATGGTAGCTTACAAGAGTTTGGAAAACTGGAAGATTATAATTTTATTTAATGTACTAAATATTTTATCAATGAGAAAATTATTATCGTGGTTTAAGTTCATTTGAGTGTTATGATATAGCGATTTAATTGCATTTAGCCTACCATACTTCCATTGAGCCATTATTGGCCATAACTTCTGTCATTCTACATACCATATTATTATTATTATTATTATTATTATTATTATTATTATTATTATTATTATTATTATTATTATTATTATTATTATTATTATTATAAGGGGCTGCCTGGCTGAGGCGGTAAAGGTGATCTTCGTTCACCTGAAAGGCAGCGGGTTCCGCTTCATGTCAGGAACTTGAGATATTTAAGAAACCAGATTTCCAGTTCGGGGGTGCAAATGGTCCTAAGGTGCACTCAACCTACACCAAAAATGAGTATCAGGTTAATTCCTGGGGGCAGAGGCGGACGGGCGTAGAGATAACCGCTCTACTCCATCAAGTGCCGAATTTACGTGTACTAGAAGCCTTTACTTTCCACTCTTTCAAGGGCCTCCATGGCCTGTACGAATATGATTTTGCTTTGATTTATTATTATTATTATTATTATTATTATTATTATTATTATTATTATTATTATTATTATTATTATTATTATTATTCAACTTCTTTTCTTGGCAAGCTCAACACCCTTCTTGTGCTACTTCTCTGACATCCTTCTCGTAAACTTAGCACGTTCTGGCTCACTGCTACCGACGCTAAGAATAACTCAGGCGCGGACAGACAGATTTGTGCTAATTAACTTCTCTTTAAATTTACTACAAAGATTAATAAACGAACAGTGACATTCTACACCTGGCAGAAGGTGAGCCTGGATTTAGCTATGTGGCCTCGTGAACTGTTGAAAAGACGAGTTATCTTGCTTCCAGTGAGATTTTAAAAACTCTCCACCACACGGTCATCGGAATATCTCTCAATGGAATTCCTATTCACTTTGGGGTAGTTTATACAATGTACCCCGTGACTCTGAGATTATTTTCTCTATTGAGGAGCCTCCATGGCTTAGGCGACAGCGCGCCGGCCTCTCACCGCTGGGTTTCGTGGTTCAAATCCCGGTTACTCCATGAGAGGTTTGTGCTGGATAAAGCGGAGGCGGCACAGTTTTTTCTTCAGGTAGACCGGTTGTCTCTGCCATCTTTCATTCCAGCAAAACTCTCCAATTCGTATCATTTAATTTCATCCGTCAGTCACAAAACCATTGCCCCAGCGGAGTGCGACAGGCTTCGGCAGCCGGCAAAATTCCTATAATCTCTGCTAGATGGGCCCTTCATTCAATCCGTTTCTGATCCGGTTGAATGACAACAGGCTGTGGATTCTTTCTATCGACTCACAATTGATAGATATGGGTCCTGTCCGTATATATTTATATTCAGGAGATTATGGGTTCGAACACCACCGTCATCAGCCATGAAGACGAATTTCCGTGCAATCCCCATTTTCACATGATTGCACTGTGCTTTCTTTAAGGTCACGCGTGATAGGTCGTCGGTTGCAGAGTGGGCTTCGGCTGGTCCGACGTCTCTGCCTTCCGACCGACCAACTGAGCAGAGGAGGGGTGGCCATGCCTTTACCATACTCTTCGCCTCTGTATTCGGGAGAAGGCGAGTGTCTGGTCCTCACCGTCACCTGTCCTGAGCATGATTTTCCATTCTCCTACACTTAGTCGAATGCCATAACAGTTCATAGTATAGACCACGGCCGCATTCTCAACACGTCTCCTTCTCCGACACACATCTCCTGGCCTGAGAGACGGCGTCACCGTCTAGGAGGCCCTCCCCCGCCCCTTCAGGGAAGGAATGAAAACATTTTGTAGTTGTAGTAGTGCTACCACTCCCATCCTAGACGGTTCATCTCGGGTATGCTTTAGGGCATCAGTTATCCGTCGCCATTGTAACCAGGGCAACCAATGTTCTTCAAGTAGGTATACCAGGTCACTAGCGTCATCTGCAGTCTGCATCAGTACTATACCGACAAAAGAACGATGGTGCAATCGAATTGGCGTAGATAAGATTTCTTTTCAAGAAAATAAGGTTAAATTGTTCCTTCCGGTCGCGTGATTCAAATTGACGAACACGACGTATTTGCTATGCCAGAGCACAAGCTACTGACGTGCTTCAGGGAAGAGAAGGGGAGGGAGGGGATCTGGGGTGTATGATGAAGACAGAGATAATGCTCCGCGAGCATGCAAAAGTTTCCTCGTTCTACTCGCACAGGATTGTACTTACCTCTTACAGGCAATATCCACAGTTCGTTTATTAAACAGCGGTAACTGCACACGGCTACATGAACACTCTGTAATTAAGACAGTCTTGTCAGTCAAGGAATGGACCAGATCGTTTCTCCTCTCGTCTGCTGGTCGCAGTAACGTGATTTATTATTTAACATGCATGAAGATGCAACGCTGCCGTCCCACGATTATGTATTCCTTCACACACAACGTTGTAAATGGAATGAAATACTCAACGAAGGGAACAATACATCCAATGGTTTGATTACAGTAGATGTTCAATATACCCCCTTCCTACATCGATGCACAGTTCACAACGGCGTAGTAATGATATTTGGACTCTGTTCAGGATGGGTGGTGTGTTGCGAACGACATAGAATGCTACCTGTGTTCTTTGTACAAGTTAGTCTCCTTTTTCTACGGGGATCGAATTGTAGCCAATTTTTGCAGCACAAACCGTACACTGCCTACATGGGCTGGAAGGCGACTATGCGAAACGAACGAGAAACTTCTGCATTCTCACAGAGCAATACCTCTAACTCCCACTTCCCTTCCCTCCTGTGACGCACAGCAACATGCAGCGGCTGGATCTCTGGCATACCAAATATGGCAAGTTTGTCAATTTGAATGGTGCGCCGGGAAGTAACACATGTAACGGTACAAGTGTATGATGCCCATTTATTAGGTTAGGACATTTTCGTAAAATAATTCATAATATTGAAGTCGTGAAAATCATATAATTTTGTTCATTTATAATGTGGAAACATAATATTTTAATAAGAATTTGTAGTAGGGAATTTTGTATCTGTGTAACTTTAATTTGTGTAAGAGTCTGCACATGGCATGGCAGTGTAGGTTGCTCAAGAATTGTGCAACACGGAAAACAGTGGCTATATCGGGAAAGACGGTTGAAGTCAGTTGAAAGTGTTGCGACGAAGTAGCTTGGAAACCCGGGGTGCGGCAGGTAGTACAGGCTAAAGATTGGAGTTGATTAATGTGAATGTAGGCCTACATGAGTGGACGTTCTATGTCACATCAGACGCTCGATAGCCAATTCGAGGGCTTTGTTTTAAGTAAGAATGAGTTGACGAGTGACACGTAAAGAAGTGCCTGTGAGGGCGTTGCTATCAGTAAACTTTTCAGGACGCTATAACCACAAGTAGCAAGCCTATATAAGTATGTACGCGTGTGTGGCAATTCATTCTGATTCTGATTCTGATTGTGATTGTGATTGTGATTGTGATTGTGATTGTGATTCTGATTCTGATTCTGATTCTGATTCTGATAGTGATTGTGATTGTGATTGTGATTCTGATTCTGATTCTGATTCTGATTCTGATTCTGATTCTGTTTCTCATTCGGACCGGAGCGCAGGAGCTACTTTGCATAGTCTCCTATTAGTCTCTATTACGAGTGAGCAGTCTATAATCAGAGATGCTAACGAGTTTCCGGTGGCTATTCTGTAAAAGACGCTACTAATAAGTGTTCGTTTCTAAAATTCTTCTCTGAAATAATGTACAGTGGATGTGAGGGTGCATACTGAATCTACATTCTGGAGTAGCTGTGTGGTTGTGCACAGAGCTAATTCTTGGCAAAGGAAATCGTCGGCCGTGTATGCAGCTTTTCAGTTGGAGAAACTTGAGGCGTGACACTAACCTGTGCGGCAATCGGAAATGACTCAAGACATCAATGAAGAAGAGTGTAAATAAGGTTAGGGATGCTCTTCGTAAAGAAGGGTGCATCCGTAACGTAGAGAAAGTCGTCGTTAAGGATTTTCTTCTGTAGCAGTGGGGAGTGCCGTAAGACTGTTACCTGGAGGTATGTTGTGAAATGTATAAAGTGAAAATAATTTTGTTGGTGATTTTTAGTGGTTTGTATATTTGCCCTTTTGTAAACGGCAAACACGAGTTGGTCTCGTCAACTGATGTTTTTTTTTGTTGGTGGTTTTTAGTTGTCTGTATATTTGTCTTTTGCAAACGGCAAACACGAGTTGGTCTCGTCAATTGATGTTTTTTGTTGGTGGTTTTCAGTTGTCTGTATATTTGCCCTTTTGCAAACGGCAAACACGAGTTGGTCTCGTCAATTGATGTTTTTTGTTCGTAGTTTTTAGTTGTCTGTTTATTTGGCCTTTTGCAAACGGCAAACACGAGTTGGTCTCATCAAGTACTGATTATTGTGGTGTTTGTCATATCTTTTATTATTTTTGGAATAAAGTCATGTAATGAAACGTGCAGTAAATCTTTTATCAATGGAGTAAGTATGAACCTGGCATGCTAGCCAAATTTAATTTAAGGGGTAAATAGCAACAGGTAAGGTTGTAAACTAAGTCTGGAGCTTCCTCATTCTGATGACCGTAGCCTTGGGAGAGGGAGTTGCTCGTTGCTCTACAGAGTTAATAATTCCTGTAATTGTTTTGCAGGTGGCGCCCAATCTTGTTATTTATACTTATCTTAGTCACCATTTATCTATTTAATAATTTCAATAGCTTGAAGATATTACAAACAGTAACCCCATTTTCTTGAAAAGAAACATTTCCTCCTCCAATCTGATTGCACCATTGTTCTTAGCACATCACTAAGAGCATCTCTGATGTTTTTGTCGGTATAGTTCCGATACATCCTGTATTAGTTGGTATAAGAACAAAAGCTCTCAGTTATATGATGGTAATTATTGTTTCAAGAGGAAGTACAACTAGGCAACCATCCTCTGTTAACACTAATCAGAGGTGAAAAATGGAAGGGGTCCGACACTTCGAAAAACGAAAGTATCGACCAAAGAAAGACAAGGGCTACGAAAGGCGTGAACATGTAAACCTCCCTAGGCCTCGATACTTAATACCGTCGGGATCGGAAAAGAACAAGAGTTGACCAAGGGAGGTTGCATAGGATAGGCGAAAGTGAGGAGCCCGGCACGAGTAAATGGAGGGAATGCTAGGAGTCGTCTAAAGTTCCCGTAATCACCAACCCAAGCCCCCAAATTAAGAGCCCTTGGGGCCCCTCTTAGTCGCCTCTTCCGACAGGCAGGGGTTACTGTGGGCGTTATTCTACCACCCCCACCCAAAGGAGGTCATTAATATCAGAACGCAAGCTATTAGTTGGATTCCAGACGATAAGGAATTTTTATGCGAGTTGCTTTTCGCTAAATAACAAACAAACTGTAATGTGGATGGATGAAAAGTATTTAGATCTTGCACAGGGCATGGCTCAGAAACCGAAGAGTTTGAGGTACGGCGAGCAGGCTGAAGAGTTTTCGTTCTCAAGTATCTACGTCGGTGAACCGCGTACATTAATGATCGAGCACGTCTCTCCGTTTATAGTGGCTGCGAGTGAAATTCAGAGCCGAGACAGGCGAGAACTGAAGCCCGTTCATTTCCTCCACATCACAATGAAAATTATGCGTATGCTTTTGACCGAAGGTTTGTTCACCACGTTAAAACCCACGGGTAATACAAAAAAACCTACGTAGAAGACAATAAGTTCATGGAGGACTGCATCCAGCGAAGTCTGTCGTTCCTCGAATCGATTCCCAACTCGATACAGTACTGGATGCTGCGGAGGAAGGAAGTGTTTACGATGATCCGTGAGCTCGGTAAACCCACTGTATTCTTAATTTCGTGCATTTAATTGTGGATAAGTACTTGCTCTCTCCTTCAATAAGCCCAAAAACATATCAGTGATTCTACACTTTTCTATGTAGTGGAGAAAATGTACGAGTGCAAAGTTTTCTTAACTCAGCTGCACCTAAGAAATTCTAGAGGTTTTATATCGTTAAACCGTTACCGATACATTCTTCTGTAATCATCATAACATTGTCATTTCACTGTTAAATAATAATAATAATAATAATAATAATAATAATAATAATAATAATAAACTGGAAGTATTAGAAAGAATAATCATGAGAAAATCTTACGACTAATGGAAAAAACACAACGATGGAAAATTAGAATTAATAAGGAAATACACCAGAACATAGAAAATATAACAGAAACAACAAGAAAAATGGATTGATATTTTTGAACATATCTATAGAATGGATAATAACAGATCGAAGAAAGAGATATTGAAGTAACTTTGGGAGAAAAAGTCAACAACTAGCTGGATACAAGAGGTCAAGAAAGATTTAGATAGAACTAAAATAAGAGAAAGGGAACTGCCGGCTCCATGGCTAAATGGTTAGCGTACTGGCCTTTGGTCACAGGGGTTCCGGGTTCGATTACCGGCAGGGTCGGGGATTTTAACCATAATTGGTTAAATTTCGCTGGCACGGGGACTGAGTGTACGTGTCGTCATCATCATTTCATCCTCATCACCACACGCAGGTCGCCTACGGGTGTCAAATCAAAAGACCTGCATCTGGCGAGCCGAACTCGTCCTCGGACACTCCTGGCACTAAAAGCCATACGCAATTTCGTTTCATTTCATTTCAGAAAGGAAACTACTGAAAAAGACATTTTGGAAGGATTTCAAGAAATAATGAAAAGGAGATCCGGTCCCAAGTGGTCTGAGGAGAGAAGAATAAAGCATAGTGCAATGATGAAGGAATACTGGAAATAACGGAAGAGGAAACAACAAGGAAGGATACATTGAGAAAATTAGCAGGCCTCGTCGTAAAAGGTAATAATAATAAATCAGTTCTCCATGTTTCCACTTCTAGTGTTACGTACATGGTGACAACCAGAAAACAAACTGAAACAGGCATTACCTTTATTTACTCGTACAATCTTCTTCTCAAAGCCACTTTTTCTCTTCAAACTTTCTTGGTGATTTTCTGGAGTTAAAACTACCAATCGGTAGGACCTGATGAGCTAGAGTTTGCTGCTCCTCTGCTGTCGAGTATCAGAAGTCCGTCACTGGCTAGATCCTAACTGTTGTGGACAAGCTATAATACTGGTAACTTAAATACACACACATCTAAATTACGTCCGTCTTGGTGTTTCGGGCTATAGTTACGTTGATATTGTTTACACTTGTTCCAGGTACCCATTTTCAGCGTTCCTATCAGGTCCTGCTTAGTCTATCCTTGCTGTCCTTTCAAGCCTTGAATTGTAGGAAATTTTTCTATTTTTTTCTTTCGTTAAATTAGTGGAGGAATTTATAATTTCTATGTTGTGCTGATCATACAAAAATGCATCGCTGTAAGCGCAATTCCAGGATTGCAATATTTCAGTATTAGATTTTACCTAATACATTACGAATGGATGAAAACACCGGCTTTGTCCCTGGAAAACTAACAAGCAAACAGATCCTTAATATCAACAGTTTATAGAGAAGGTGCGGGAATTTTTCTTCTTCTTAATCTGCTTACCCTCTAGAGTTGGCTTTTCCCTCGGACTCAGCGAGGGATCCCACCTCTACCACCTCAAGGGCAGTGTCCTGGAGCGTGAGACATTGGGTCGGGGGATACAACTGGGGAGGATGACCAGTACTTCGCCCAGGCGGCCTCACATGCTATGCTGAACAGGGGCCTTGGTGGGGGATGGGGAGATTGGAAGGGATAGACAAGGAAGGGAGAAGGAAGCGGCTGTGGCCTTAAATTAGGTACCATCTCGTCATTTGCCCGGAGGAGAAGAGGGAAACCACGGAAAACCACTTCTTGGATGGCTGATGTGGGAATCGAACCCACCTCTACTCAGTTGACCTTTAGAGGCTGAGTGGACCCCGTTCCAGCCCTCGTACGACTTCTCAAATTTCGCGGCAGAGCCGGGAATCGAACCCGGGCCTCCGAGGGGTGGCAGCTAATCACACTAACCACTGCACCACAGGGACGGACTGCGGGCATTCAAGGACGAAATAATGTATATGCTTTGTGGACAATAAGAAAGCATTTGATGAGGTAAGAAGCTCTGGCGGATATTTGCAGAAAAGGAACAGCTGAACAACTGCTGCATCTCGTCCAGCATTTGTACGCGTCAAAAAATGCGGCTGTCGGAGTAAATGACACCAATAATAAGACACTTTTGTGACTGCGGCAGGAGGACGGAAGGGATGTATAATTTCTCCCCTTCCGTTATACTTTCTTTTTCAAATGGCTTTACGTCGCGCCGATACAGATAGGTCTTATGGCGACGATGGGATAGGAAAGGCACAGAAGTGGGAAGGAAGCGGCCGTGTCCTTCATGAAGGTACAACCCCAGCATTTGCCTGCTGTGAAAATGAGAAACCACGGCAAACCATCTTCAGGGATGCCGACAGTGGGGCTCGAACCAACTAGGTATCCCCCTGATGCAAGCTCACGGCTGCGCGCCCCTAACCTCACGGTCCACTCTCCCGGTACCCTTCTATTCAATAAAATGTTCTCGTGGTATATTTGCCAAAGACGAGGAGGAATTGACAACTGTTATAGCAAGGTTAGACATCCAGAATAGGACATACGGCTTGGAAACAAATGACTCGAAAACAAAAGGCTTGATCGTCGACCGCGGCAAGAACTGGACTCCTGTGATTGTTAAAGTGGCTGCATATGACGTTATCAGTCGTTTTGTTTACCTGGGATCAGTCATTTTCAATGCAGGATATTGTGAACCTAAAAGGCGCAGAGACATTGTGATGAGAAGGAGCTCAATGGTTAAACACTAACCCGCACATGGGAAGATACAGCCATTACCATTAACTCCAAAATCAGACTTCTGACGGTAGTAATGGTAATCAGTCATCTATGCGCCACATACACTCCATTCATTAGAATATTCAGTTCACAAAATAAACTGAGGTAGAGGAAAATCTATCGATGTCCTTTTCAAACGGAATCCCCATGGGATTCTGTGCCATGCAGTATATAGTGAACCCACACACATGATCGCTACCTTCACTCCACCACCCGTCACAAAAGAAAGCTGTTTTCAACACATTAATTAATAGGACCACGGAGATGTTTGCCGAAGAACACCTCAGTGGAACACTCAGAAGAAATGAGTAGTCATTTCGTGACTTTCAAAAAATAATATAAAGAAATATAAATAAATAACAATACAAAGGAAAGGCCATCAAGGAAGAGAACGCAGGAGAAGACGAGCCGACACGTGCGAAGAGAGTAATGCAACACAACAAATAAGATTGGGAAGATATCAAGTGAACATGACATCAGGACCATTTACGAGTCACATAGGAGGTTCTTCAGATATCTGCAACGCGCCAAAGACACAACAGAATTAGGGTCTGCTGGAGTATATCACACTGAATGCAGTTGAAGTAATGTAACTGAATCAAAAGAACTAAAAATTTCCATGAAACTTAGAAAACGTATACATATGCATTCGATCGAAGTAAACCACAAAATTCCAGTTGATAAAACTAAGACTTTAGCTATGTGACCCGTAATCTCTAAAGTAAAATAAATTAGGCTCTGTGGAGGTTACAGCTGCAAGTTTTGAAGTAGAATTCATAGGTCTACTTTGTGATAGGTCTTGTATCCAGTGAGTGTGTATTTGATATTTGTTTGTTGATATTTGATTTATTAATTCTAAATGTTTATGTAGAACAGGCAGTAAAGGAAATCGAAGAGAAAGGGAATCAGAATCCAAGGAGAGGAAATCAAAACTATGAGATTTGTCTGAGTCTGCGAAGATTTAATGATATTGTTGAATGGTATGGACACAGTTTCGAAGAAGTGCACAATGAAAATAAATCTAAGACAAATGTATGGAGTTCAGTCGAAGTTAGGTGATGCAGGAAACATTGTATTAGGAAATGGAGTCTTAAGGGAAGTGGATAATATATTTACTTGGGTAATAGAATAACTAGTGATGGTAGGTAAGGAGGACATAAAATGTAGATTAGCACAAGCAAGGATGGCCGTTCTTAAGAAAAAGAATACTCAGTTTCGAACATTGATACAGGGATTAGAAATACCAGTTTCGAGGAGTTTCATCTGGAGCGTGGCATAATTGAAATAGTAATGGCGTATGTTCTCCGGGCCGGCCCCGTGGTGTAGGGGTAACGTGCCTGCCTCGTACCCGGAGGCTCCGGGTTCGATTCCCGGCCAGGCCAGGGATTTTTACTTGGACCTGACGGCTGGTTCGAGGTCCACTCAACCTACATGATTAGAATTGAGGAGCTATCTGACGGTGAGATAGCGACCCCGGTTTCAAAAGCCAAGAATAACGGCTGAGAGGATTCGTCGTGCTGACCACACGACACCTCGTAATCTGCAGGCCTTCTGGCTGAGTAGCAGTCGCTTGGTAGGCCAAGTCCCTTCAAGGGCTGTAGTGCCATGGGGGTATGATCTCCAGAGGGGCTAGGTGCAGGTCTTTATCTAGTAGACAGTCTATAGTCGACCTACATGTCTGTGAGGATGGGACTCTACCTAATATGATTTATAATGTTGAAGACATCACAAATACTTAGGCCCCGAGCCAAATTAACAAACTGAGGTTACAATCTCTCACCCGGTCGGGAATGGAACTCGGGGGCCCATGGTCCCAAGACCAAGACATTTTAGCCATGGAGCTGGGCAGCGGGGCATTGTATGAAACTCAGAATATATTTGAAATGTAGTGTTGCAGATTACTGAAGGTGAGATGAGCAGACCGAATGGCGAATGAATAAATACTGAATATAATTGGTGAGAGGAGAACTATTTGGTAAAATTTAACGAGAACAAGATATAGAATATTAGGACACATCTGAAGACACGCAAGACTTGTTCACTTAGCTTTTGTAGGAACTGTACGCGGTAAGAACGATGGGCAGACCAATGCATGAAGATGTGTAAGATATTAGAGTATAAGTCTATGTAGGATATACCGTAGGTAGGTGAAAATGGTTAAGTTGCATCAAACCATTCTATGGGCTGATGACTCAAGTACATAACTACAGTATCGTAAAGTAAGGTTTCAAAAAGACAAATATACAACCATTCCCATGGTGCTGCTATTCTAATAATAATAATAATAATAATAATAATAATAATAATCGTATGGCCTCAGCTACCGGGTGCAGACATTTCAATTTGACGCCATCTGGCTGTCTGCTCGTCAATTTCGACGTTCCGTTTTACTCTAGGCCCACTAGATGGCGGACCGAGTAAACCGAAACCCTCTTGGGCGTCTATGGCTGAGATTTAATGAATTTTGTCGGGTAAACACAAAATGTGTCACCAGGGATCTTTTACATGCCGACATCGTACGACTTAGAGTGCCGATTGGACATTTTCCGCCCTTCAAAAATCCGACTACCTCTGCCGGCTTTGAACCCGCTATCTTGGGATCGGGAGGCCGACACTCTACCACTAATCCACTGAGGCACCTAGCTGCTGTTTTAATGGATCATGACTTACTACTCAACTCGAAGGCCTTTATATTGAGAGGTTAGTACCACAAAACCACACGAATCGACTCCGTTGTTATTCTTGGCTTTGTAGACCGATTCGTAAACTTCCTCCTTGGGCATTATTTTGAACAACGGACACATACGGAATTAGGTAGAGGTCAACTACTTCACGACATATATTGTACTTCTCATTACAACCTATTTTTTGACAATTAGCTTTATGTCGCACCGACACAGATATGCCTTATGGCGACTATGTGATAGGAAAGGCCTAGTAGTAGGATGAAAGTGACTTCGGCCTTAATTATGGGACAGCCCCGGCATTTGCCTGGTGCGAAAATGGGAAACCACGGGAAATTATTTTCAGGGCTGCCGACAGTGGGGTTTGAAGCCAATATCTCCTGGAAGTAAGGTCACAGTTGCGCGCCCCTAACCGCACGGTCAACACGTCCGGTTACAAACATTTGATGGTGTTATTCGAGAACCATATCTCGAAATTTTCTGAGTGTTATGAATATTTCTGTAGGCGAAGTATTTCCTGCCAACTGATCAGAAAGTTGTCGGCAGCCGATTCAAATTTCTCAATGGGAGGGAATTTCTCTTGTGGTTCAACCTCGTCAGCTTAATAACAACGCCTACTTAGACTGTGCGCAAACAAGTACAAGGCCTCAGGTGTATAGTATCGTTAATCCAGTTCAGTGAGCACACGACTCACAACAAAGCAAACAGATTATGGTAACCAAAACATGTGTGACGGTATTCCACAGTCTATAAGTTTCTGCCTTACAATTGGAGACCTCTTCGGAATTAGGATATAACCAAACAATCAGTACTTTTTCAGGAGAGAGGAAATAAACTTTTGGGGTTTATTTCATCGGATACACTATTTGAACCAATTGCATTCGCAAGTCTACAAGTGACTTCATATATTAAAAACAATATTTTTGTTATAACTGAAGGTTTTAAAAATAATGTATGAATTGTAAGTATACAGCGGAAAATAATCTGCAAGTATGTCTTACATTTGTACATGATAGAAGAGAAATACTACTACTACTAAAAACATTTTCATTCCTCTTAGACGGTAACGCCGTCTCTCAGGCTGGGAGATGTGTTACGTTAAAGGACATGCACGGAGAATGTGAGGGGGTTGTTGGCGGCCCTGGCCTATACTAGGAACTGTCCGGGCATTCGCCTTAGTGCAGGAGAATGGAAAACCACGGAAAACAATTTTCTGGGCAGCTGATGGTTGGGGTCAGCCGAGATGTCCAGCCCTGTTCCATCTCCCGAACCGTAGCAACCATGGCAACCCGTCCTCTGTTCGGTTGGCCGGTCAGAGTGCAGAGCTGTTGAACCACTGACCAGTCATTTGCCACTTGTGGGCCGAGACCCACTCTGCATCCACCGACCCAGAAGAGAAATCCTGTACATGCATTTGTAACACAAATTATAGCAAATAATATTAGCGCAATAATAAGAATAACAAAAATGCCAAGAATACATTTCAAAATATACCTAGATGTGATTTCGTCTATGGCCTTAATTTAAATGATCTATTTCACCTGATGATTAGCCAACACAAGCACTGCCCATCATCTTGAGCGATGTTCCATCCTTACACCACGGAGGACAAAGTTCTGCTGGCTGTAAACCAGCTTGAAGTGCAAATGTAAGACATAAGATGACACCACAGCACAGAGGAGTGATGATACACCCTATCTCCACTGAAATCTCATCTTTCAAATATTTGTTGGTTGCATCCTTATTCCGGGCAGGTCTTGAATTAGTTCCGTTGTATGGGACGATTACTTTTCTTAAGTCTGCTTCCGTGGTCCAAGGATTATAATGTGAGACTTTCACCCACTTCATCAGGGATCGATTTGTTCCAGAGCCTGGAAACGTGTTCACTTATCGTCAACGAACTCTATTTCAAGAGAGAAGTGACCTAGTATCACATTCTTTGTCATCCTAGAAGTAACATTCCTAAGTCCTCTTCCTAGAATTATTTCCGCACAGTGGGAGGTTCCGCATAAGTAATATTCCAGGAAAAATTCTAAGCAATTGTGGGAATGGTAGTTGTCATTACGAGATTTTCAATCAAGCAGGTGATTTTTAATCCTTGACAAAGTCTTAATATATATAATTGATATTGCTGGCGGTTTTAACGTCTCACTGATACTTTCAGATTTTCGGCGACAATATGCGGGAGAGCTTGAACTATAATAATAATAATAATAATAATAATAATAATAATAATAATAATAATAATAATAATTTCGTGTGGCTATTTCTAGCCGGGTGCAGCCCTTGTAAGGCAGACCCTCCGATGAGGGTGGGCGGCATCCGCCATGTGTAGGTAACTGCGTGTTATTGTGGTGGAGGATAGTGTTATGTGTGGCGTGTGAGTTGCAGGGATGTTGGGGACAGCACAAACACCCAGCCCCCGGGCCATTGGAATTAACCAATTAAGGTTAAAATCCCCGACCCACCCGGAAATCGAACCCGGTACCCTCTGAACTCTGAACCGAAGGCCAGTACGCTGACCATTCAGCCGACGAGTCAAACAGAGCTTGAACTGAAAAGGTATCACCCGTGATTTAATTAAGTTAGAGCCCTCACCTAGTGAGAAAATGGGAAATCACTGAATATCACCTTTAAGGTTGCAAATGGCGTGGTTCGAATCATCCACCTCGCGAATTTAACCTTACAGCTGGACAAAATAAATAATTGAGGCAATCGTTCACATCTTAGTATGACTAGGTTGTCGCCGGCCCCGTGGTGTAAGGGTAGTGTGCTTGCTTCTTACCCGGAGGCCCTGGGTTCAATTCCCGGGCAGATCAGAGATTTTTACCTGGACCTGAGGGCTGATTCAAGGTCCAATCAGCCTACGTGATTAGAATTGAGGAAATATCTTATGGTGAGATGGCGACCCCGGTCTAGAAAGCGAAGAATAACGGCCGAGAGGATTCGTCGTACTGACCACACGACACCTCGTAATCTGCAGGACTTCGGAATGTGCAGCGGTCGCTTGGTAAGCCAAGGACCTTCAAGGGCTGTAGTGCCATGGGGGTGTTGTCTAGGTTGTCACGGAAGAAAGTCACTGTAATAAGCAACTGCAAATTATACTCTTAAATAATTGTTTCCTATTTGTTATGCGTCGCACCGACACAGATAAGTCTTACGTCGATGATGGAACAGGAAAGGGTTAGATCCGGTAAGAAGGTGACTGTTGCCTGAAGGTAGAGACTCAGATTTTTCCTAGTTTGAAAATGTGAAACCACCTCCAGGGCTATCGACAGTGGGTGAGATTCGAACCCACTATCTCCCGAGTGCAAGCTGATAGCAACGTGACTCAAATCACGCAGCCACTCGCGCGGTACTCTTAAACAATATTGAAAATGTACGTATGTATAGCTTTCCTCCCTGTGTGTGCGGAGAGCAAAATGCATTCTTGATATCTCCTTCTGGCTGTAAGGGACAACTGGAAGTGAATATCCACAGCCTCTTTCAAGTCAATCGACCGGGTCAAGAATGGAATGAATGAAGCCCCCATCTAGCGGCGAGGATAGGAATTGTGCCACCTGCCGAAGTCCGTCACACTCCCCCAGGTCAGTGATTAATGCCTGGCCGATGAAATGACATGATACTGGAAATTACTCCTGGAATGAAGGGTGACAGGAAAAGCGGGGCTACCCGCATCTTATCCAGCACAAATCTCGCGTTAAATGACCGGGATTTGAAACACGGAATCCAAAGTGGGAGACCGGCGCGCTGCCACTCGAGCCACGGAGATTTAAGAGGCAACTAGAAGGGTAACGTCGAAGTGCTCTCAATTTAGGAGAGTGGCTTGACGTTTACAGGGATCCTAGATAAGTTTGAAATTGCTTCCACTTACTTGCGCCTGTCTCTTGGCTTTCATTTTCTCTATCCAACCTCCCTTGGTAAACACATGTTCTCTCTCCAACACGACGATGATAGATTTAAGAGAGTCAGGAAGTCCCATTTTCACGCCCTTTATGGCCCTTCCAATTCTATTGCCATTACCCTGAAACATTCGGATATCTTCCTTTCTCCTGACTGTTGTGAAGAAGAGATAATTACATAGTTGTACTTCCCCTGAAAAGAGAAACCACCACCACCATCCGTGCACACATGCTAAGTCAAGAGCTCGAAGGCTGCTTGCACTTTAAGACACATCCATTGGAATACCGAAAGTAGTGCTCAGGACTATGTGCATTGAACCGAGCGAATTGGGTGTGCTGTTAGGGACGGGAGGCTCTGAGCTTGCATTCGGGAGATACTTGGTTCGAACCCCACTTCGGCAGCTCTGAGTGTGGATTTTCGTGGTTTCCCGTTTTCACAACAGGCATATTCTGTGTGGGGCTGTACCTTCATTAAGGCCATGGCCATTTTCTTCCCCCTCCTAGCCATTTCCTATCCCATCGTCGCCATAAGACCTATCTATGTCGGTGCGATTTTAAAGCAATTTGTTGAAAAAAATGTGTTTATTAAATTGAATGAAGCATGCAAAAAGGTACTCTCCCTCTGATACGCAACCAGATCCATGATCTTACTTCAACAAATAACGAATAAAGGTGTGTAGTAATCTATTGCCTCTTTCTAAAATATTAAAATTTCTTCGTTCAGTTTTCAATATGACAGGTTGTGAAATCTGTAACAATTATGGCGTTAGGTTTATAGAGCACATGAAATACACTGAAGAAAATGGAAATTGCAGCACCCAGAAGAAGTGGTGCTATATTGGTGCAATTAAACATGCAGGACGAGTGTTCGGTTGTGATTCGATGATTATATTTTCAGGTCCCTCTGACCGCAAGTTTGGACAACAATCAATACAGGATGTGCCCACCACGAGCTGCAATACATTGATGAATTCGTCAAGGCATGGAGTCAATAAGGCCCTGGATCACTTCCCGAGGAATTGTGACCCATGCTTGCTGCACTGCACGGGTCAGTTGTTCAAGAGTTGTGGGTGGCTGAAGACGGTTGGCCAGTTGTCGACCCATCATGTCCCACACATGCTCAATAGGATTGAGGTCTGGGGATCTAACGGGCCATTTTAACGTTGTGATGTTGTGGAGATCTTCTCTGGAGATGCGTGCAGTGTGAATCCGGGCATTGTCCTGCTGAAACATCCCATTAGCAATGTTCACTGGATTGAGTACCCTATCAACGTACTGTAGAGCAGTCATAGTGCCCTCAACAAGCACTAATTGTGATATCACATTAAAGCCAATAGCTCCCCAGACCATAATGCTTGGTGTTGGCCATTTGTGGCTCTCGTCAATAAGATCTGGGCGGCCCCTCTCCCCGGTACGTCGGCGCACACGATTCCGGCGATCACTGCGGGCAAGACAGAAGCGCGATTCATCACTAAAGACGACCCTATGCCATTCGTCGACCCACGTCGATCTTTCTCGACACCAAGCCAGCCTTACACGTCGCTGTTGTGGGGCCAATGGAACACCTTCTGCAGGGACACGGGCTCGTAAGCCAGCTGCACGCAGGCGATTACCAACTGTTTGTTGTGTAACGTGGGGTGCCACAGCTGCTCGAATTTGCGCTGCTGTTGCATGGGTTTCCTTCCGGGCCATCCGAATGATGCGGCGATCCTCTCTCACAGTTGTCCGTCGCGCTGAGCCTGTGCCAGGTCTACGAGTGTGGGTACTTTCATTTAACTACTGCTGCCATACACGTTGTACCGTAGATGCCTGTCGGCCAACACGTGCAGCGACAGTCTTCAGCAATAATCCGGCCTCACACATCTCAATTATCCGAGCCCTCTCAAACGGCGACAGTTATTGATAGCGTGCTCTTCTCTGTCGACGAGGCATGTTTGACTGTGAACACTTCACTGCACAGACTGCAAGTCAACTACGCTACACCAGAGTCCGTATACTGGAGTTGATTCCTCCGCGACCAATCACGTGGGGAGACCTGTAGCAACAATCCAATGGGTCTGAAACTTTGATCGTTTACATACCTACATGGCATCGTTCCATATCTTAAAAATCAACACAAACGACCAATCCCTTCATGGTGTTGCAATTTCCATTTTCCTAAGTGTAGCTAGAAGTGTTAAGTAATAACTTGTAGAGTCCGGATTATTAGTTACTCACAGGTAAGCATGAAAACTTACTTAAGCCATTAACAAGTATACCCTAAACTGTACAACGGTTATGCTACGAGATTTACCTGGATGTTAGGGGGACAGCCTATATAACTCCTTCAATTTATGCTACTCTTCCTATACTATGGTACAACGGGTTTCAGGAAACTTCCTATAAACCAAATTACTTTGCATTCTAACCTATTACCACCTACAACTCCGAGTTATAGCTAATAAGTCACGAAACCTACATTTTTACAAGGAATTAATGTAAATGAGAGTCTCTCCTTAACAAGGTGTTTCCCTTAACCACTGTATCGAATTCTGACTGGAGAATAGACAGCGTGTGGCAATAAGGTGCGGCTATATTTTCGGCACACATTCCCTACACGTAGAACAAGAAAGTATTTGGACATGGGTCCGGTAACGCCTTAATTCCATGTTGAAACTACAACTCCAAATAGTACTTTAATAATGAGAAACACAAGAAGAAGATACCTGCGTACCACACGAAACTCCTTATTACATAAAATGTTAAGAATGCCTTCCGTTAGCATTGATACATGCATCAACCCGCCATCGCAGTGACATGAGTGCATCCGAGCTGACGGGAAAGACAGGTTGTATTCCCTCACTCGAGGGATGAGCAAAAAGTTCCTGGCGGGAGACAACGCTACCTTTGTGCTGTAGTAGAGCTCAGTAATTATGTTATAGAGACACGTGATATACTCGTATCGCATATTGTTTGAGATGATAAAGGGCACTACAATGAGTGGCCAAAAGTCATAGGATGGCACAAAATGTGATGTTAATAACGTGTTGCTCCTGCGAGAGCCCTCAAAACGGCAGCGATGCGGCGAGGCATCGACTCCGCAGGGTGTTGGAATACTTCTGGACGGATCTAGACCCACGCATCTTGCACTGCTGATCTGAATATTCGAGCAAAATTAACCTCTTTCGAATTAATAATTCGTTTTCTTTGTTTTGGAACCTGTTAATTGGTTGGTGAGCAGCATTTCATTTATAAATTAACAAATTAAAGATTGAATACTTCACACGCGAATTCTGAACGGAAGGTTGTTTATTAGAATTTAGGGAATACATTTATATCACCCCACTTTGCTTCACTTGAAATGTGCATGTGTGTTCACAAATTATGGATACATTTTGCGATCATTTATCCATAATCATAGATATAAGAATGGCAATTTCTTAGAACTATTGGCTTTTATAATACAATTTATGCACCAAGGGTCTTGATTTTCCCATTTAACCTCCTTGAATCCAACCATCGTATTTTGCTGTCATATGAACTCAGAACACCTGGATACCAAGTGTTCGCCAATTTTTATACTAGTGCGGACCGGTAGAATATAAAGGGAATCATACAACAATCTGCTCATCTTCTTGATGCGATTATTAATAACGGAAATTTCGATACTAACTAAGATTTTTATTTAAATAGAACTATATAAGATCCATCCGCACATACAGCGGTGTTATATTAGGCAACTTATGTTCTTGTTCAGATTCTCCATTAAAGGCAGCGACTTTCCAAATCCAAGAAAAATTCGCAAAGAACTAAGAAGTCGTGAAATGGCAGTGTGGCGCTCTTTGCCTCAGAAGGGGATCGGTGTAGAGCTGCTTAAAGATTACACTTCGGCTAAGAATTGGGTTAGGCATCATCAAGGACTTCCTTGTAGTGAATGGCGAGAGGCAATCAAGATAACATCAAATTTTTCTGCAGTACGAACTATTCCGGGAAGAACGCGAGATAGAAACCTTGTCGCAGATGCATCAGAGTGAAAAAAACACCGGCTCACGTTCTGGGTTCTTGCCCCTACGGCGAAGTCAGGGACTCACATCACCATAAGATCTATGAAGGCAGTACAAGACGAACTGGCATAATTGCCTTTAAAGATAACGACAAGAAAGGCTTCATTTTCGATCCGACCATTCGATTCGAGCACCATAACGTTCTACTGAAATAAATACCAGCTGAATGGAATAAAGATTATCGGGGTGATGGTGGGTGCTCGTGGCACAATATTTGCCTTGTTCATAGAATTGTGGAAGATGCTCGAGCTGCCTATGAACAGCATTGAAAGAACAGTTACCACCACCATACATGAATCTATACACGTCCTGAGATCTCATTTTTTCGGATTTCGATAATAAGAAAACTATATTTCTATATGATAAAATATTCTGTACGCGGATACGCTTTACTTTGTCTATTGTGGGAACCATCAATTGCGGGAAGTCGTTGATTCGTCTAAAAAAACATAAACTCAACACTTTCAAATGTGGAGCGCAAGAGCCGTTCCAGGTAAGAAGGGTGAACACGGCATCCCAGTTTCTTTTTAATACGAGACAGATCAGCAGCAGCCAGCACACATACCCACGAGCACCCTTTGGTCCCAATTTCCCATTAAATATCAAGTTTCAAACGAAGTAGACTATAATTTCCAGAGTTCAGAGTAGTAATGGTGAACTATAAAGCTCTCACATACTACCATTGTTCTTTCTCGACATACTCAATCCAAAGCAAGGTGATTCAATCTGTCGTTGTTCTGTTAATTGATTTATGATTCACTGAAGGCTTACTTCAATAACATATCAGAGACAAAATATGATATGATATCTTCACTAATTCACATCGAGGGAAGGAAGCCGGTATGGTCTTAGTTAAGGTACAGCCCCAACAGTGTGAAAATGGGGGAATGATGGAAAACCGTCGCCATGGCTGCCAACAGTGGGGTTAAAACCCACCACCTCTCGAATGCAAGCTCATAGCTGCGAAACACAAACCGAATAGTCAAATTGCCCTGTATTAAATGTACCAAAAATCGAATTTTCTTCAGTCCATCCCAGGTATTACTGGGGTCGCAGGAACCACCTAGCTCATTTTTGGAGCTTGGCCGGCGACGGGGTCAGTCAAGCATGGCCTTCCTGATACTACGTGATCTTCTAGGTGAAAATTTCATCCCAAGATTGACCGAGAAAGTCAGTTGCTAAAGCACTATCATAATCATGCCACTGTTAATCTAAAAACATAGTAAAATACTAAAGAAGTAAACTTTATGCAGATACGTGACGTTGGTAAAACTAGGAGCAGCATCAGATGGCGCTCGACTTGATTACCTCTTGTTGTAGCTGTCGCCAGCATACGGCGACACGAACGTTGATCAAACTACCATCAATCAGACCGTGACAGCACCTTCTTTTTACTCCCAGACGTCCTAGAGTGCCTCTCATACCGGAACAAAATGGTATGCCTCTTGCTTGTCGATTGAATTTTTACTGTTACTAAGGCTACGACCACCGTAGGCGTGAAGGACTCGCTCGTCTAAAATTAGGGCTGATTTATTGAAGACAGTCATGTAAATATCACAGCTGTCCTGTGTAATTGAATTCTGTTACTATGACTGCGACCACCGTAGGCGTGTAGGACTCGCTTGTCTAAAATTTGGGCTGGTATATTGAAGTTCATGTAAATATCACAGCTGTCCTGTGTAGTTGAATACTAGTAAAGTGTCATCTATAGTGCAATATTTAAAATATGACTGTATATTTGAAATGTACAAAAGCCCACATAATGGCCATGATCGTTAAGGCATGAAGTCTATACAGTCTGACATCATGGTTAGCCGGTTTGAGTCCCGTTGCTCGAAAGGAATTTCACCATCACAACATTAGCCGGCAGGTTGGAAATGTGGTGGTATACAATTTCTAATCACGAGATTACGTGACAAAATCTTGAATTAAATTCTAAACCTCCCCTCAGTGCTCATATGAAGTAAGGTCATTTGACGCTGCTGATGGTGATTCGTCCGTCGGATCGACGTAATAACTTGAGCAGACCCCTTGGTGTTCATTCGACAGGGGTAGGCTATGTGCCGGCGCCGAGTTTCACCATCTCCCTTCCGGCTATCATATCTCTCATGTTATTCATATCATCTCATTTTGATAAGTTTTACGTCAGCAAGGGCATAAGAAAATAAAACCTCGCTACGAAGATTAATCTCATTTCACACCCGACCCCTTACAGCAACAAGACAAGATTGTTACTTGGGTGGTAAAATAACTAACGATGGCAGAAGTAAAGGTCATAAATACAGACTAGAACAAGCAAGGGAGGCCTTTCTTAAGAAAAGAAATTTGCTCACTTCGAACATTGACAAAGGAATTTAGAAAGATGTCTTTGAAAACTGTCGTCTGGAGCTTGGCATCGTATTGAAGTGAAACGTGGACGATAACTAACTCAGAAAAAAAAAGAAGCTTTTGAAATGTGGTGTTATAGTAGAATGATGAAGGTGAGATGGGTAGATCGAATTACGAGTGAAGAAATACTGAATCGAATTGGTGAGAGGAGAACTATTTGGCTAATTTTGACGAGAAGAAGAGATGAGTGATTGGACACATTTTAAGGCACGCAAGACTTATTCACTTGGTTTCTGAGGGAAGTGTAGGCGGTAAGAACGGTAGGGGTAGAACAAGGTATGAATATGACAAGCAGGTTAGAGCAGATGTAGGACGTAATCTAGAAATGAAAAGGTTAGCACAGGATAGGGTGGCATGAAGTGCTGCATCAAACTAGTCTATGAACGGATGATTAAAACAACAACATCATAGTTTTTAAAATTACGGATTAATATATTATATTTCTCATTCCCGGGTTTATTCAAAATGTATTTGTGTCAATACGTGGTGTGCATTTGTTCCAGTTTCACGAAAGAGTTCTCTTCTTGACATAAAATCTATGTGACTGGACGTATTCGACATTATATGCTTCTGTGGTGTTAGTATGATGTGTTGTACTGTATGTACACTCTAGATGAAGATATACAGATATTAAGACGAACACGAACATCTTATTTTCGTGCCAGAGGAATTATCCATTCATGGTAAAATCCCTGGCCTGGGAGTTAAATCCGAGGTCCTCTGAACCGAAGGCCTATACGCTCACCTTTCAACCAAGGAAACTAGAAATTTTCATCATATTATTTCTGTTATCAACACCCCCTTTTCTCAACTAATACAAAGCCAAAAGCAATGAATAAAATACCAATGGATAGGAATTTTTATCGACTTCAGCCATAGCGTTCCGAAATATGAAAATATGCAAATCTCCATTCAACCAGCGAACTAATAACTTCTGAGTCAGAAGGGAAAAAGTGAAAGTAAATGGGAGATTCAGCTGGGATCTCAGGGAAGCCACGGACATCACACTCGTAGGACGTTTGGAAAACATTTTGATTAGACAAAATTTAGGCTGTCGGCTTGTCAATTTTGACGTTCTTCTTTACTCTAGCAGGTGACAATCCAAGCAGAATAATCAGTTTTTCCGTGTAATCTCTGTTTTTTCATTTTTTAATGTTTTCATTCTCCACCCTGAAGGGATGAGGCGGGCCACCTAAATGGTAACGCCCTCTCTTTGGCCAGGAGATTAGACGGGGTTGGGAAGAATTGAATCTCTGTTTGTATAGCTGGAGATTTTTCATGCCAATATTGAGGGTCTATATCAGGGTTTCCCAAACCTTTTCTGACCATTGCCCACTTTCGAGATTTATAAAAAAAAATCGCTCACCTGATTTCAAAAATATCTATATTATGGTGCACCGAATGGACATTATTATTTTCTACCTCTGCCGAGTTTAAATGTGCAATTCTAGTATCTATAGGCTGAGTCAACCACTGATCCACAAAGAACGCAGAAAGTAAAAGAATGCTTGGAGCACTTCCATGCTTAACATTGAGAGTTAGGAGTGCGTTTAAGAGTAGATGATATTCCAGGATTACATCATATCAGATTATTTAGACGAGTGAAGTCAGTGTATTCTTGGAAGTAAATCCTAGCATTGGGCACAATAACCTGAGCGACTCACTCTGTTTTATCAGAAGCAAGTGCTTCCACTTTGCTGTATTAACTCCCAGCTATTGTTGGACAAGGAAGTCATTAGGAAGGACCACACCCACTAGACTGCTCATCCACATGCAAGAAGCAAGACTGGCGTTGGGGTACACAGACATCCATCCCTTCATTTAATCAACTGTCTTACAAGATGAAGGCAGCTAGCAAACTTGAAATTTCCATTTTAGTATCAGCCGCGCTACGAAACATAAAATTTTGCATAGAATATCAACAGCTGGAAAGTTACTTTTCACTTCAAGTTTCACTTAAAGGAATTGGAAATGCGACCACGGAACTTTTCTCGGTGCCTCTGGGAATGAAATATCCGTGTAAACAATTACCGGGAGATTCAATGAATTTTTCTTTCTTTCTTATGCTCCAAGGTTGGTTTTTCCCTCAGACCACCACCTTTACCGCCTCAAGGACAGTGTCGTGGAGCGTGAGATTTAGGGTCGAAGGGATACATCTGGAGAGGAGGACCAGTAACTTTCCCAGGTGGCCTCACCTGCTATTCTGAGCACGGACCTTATTGGAAGGGATGTACAAGGGAGAGGGAAAGAAGCGACCGTGGCCTTAGGTTAGATATCACCCTGGCATTTGCCTGGAGTAGAAGTGGGAATCCACGGAAAACCACTTCGAGGATGGCTGAGGTGGGAATCGAAACTCTCTACTCAGTTGACCTCCCGAGGCTGAGTGGACCCAATTCCAGTCTTCGTATCACGTTTCAAATGTCGTTGCAGAGCCGTAAATCGAACCCGCGCCTCCGGGGGTGGCAGATAACCACTTAATCACAGAGGCGGACTTTAATTAATTAATTAATTTATTTATTTATTTAATTTGTTACTTGTTTTCCGTTGCACCGAAACAGACAGGTCTTATGAGACAATAGGACAGGAATGTGAAGGAAGCGACCGTGGCCTCTGTTAAAGTACAGCCCCAGCATTTGCTTTGTTTGAAAATGGGAAACGACGGAATACCACCTTCAGCGTGGCAGACAGTCGAGTTCGAACCGACTATCTCCTGTATGCTGCCTCATGGCTATGTCACTTAAAACCGCGTAGCCAACTCCTTCGCTTATCCAGTGGATACACTGACTGCTTGTGTATGCTCAGTTAAACCCATCCAAAAGGCATTACCTGGGATGATGTGGGCGCCTACATTAGATATGCAAACTCAAGGAAGTAGAGTCCAGAATCTGAAGCAGTACAGTGAGCTCAACATTTGCTTAAATTCGCCTTCAGGAGTTAACCTAGTACTTATCTCTGGTGTTGACAAATTGAACCACAGAGCTATGTCTCTCCGCCAGAAATGAACTTTTCTAAATTTTTCACTTTAGGAAATCGAATATGTGTTCTTCCAGTTGAGCCAAGCACGCTTGAAGGCATTGCCTGGATAGCCCTTAAAGGTACAGAACGGATTTTACATCTTCCCAGAACAAGTTATATTTTTCCTTCCCAGCTCGTTCCTAATAGCAGGATAAAGAACGGGAATACACCACTGTAAACCCAACGCTAGTGACGAGGAACAATAAATAAATAAATAAATAAATCAATAAAAGAAGAGTAGCTTCCTATGCCTCCAAAAGTCCAGCCCCGCGGTTTAGGCACTGGCTTTCCGAGCCCAAGTTGGCAGGTTCATTCCTGGCTCAGTCCGGTGGTATTTGAAGGAGCTCAAATACATCAGCCCCGTGTCGGTAGATTACTGACACGTAAAAGTACTCGTTGGGGACAATATTCCGGCACCTTAGTGTAGGGGACAACGCGTCCGCCTGTCACCTGGTGGCCTCGGGTTCGATTCCCGGCCGGGTCAGGGGTTATTAATTGTAATTATTAATATTCCTGGCCTGGGGAATGGGTGTTTGTGAAGTCCTCAATCTTCCTTTCCTCACACACAACATTCCACAGTACTGCCATTCCAATTAGACTCAGGTCCATACAATATGGTGCCAGTAGGGGCAAAAGATCCACATGGGTCGACGCCCTGAAAAAATAGCATTAAGAAAATTCAACCAAAAAGACTGACCAATCGGCTGTTCATATTATCACAAATGTTTTTCATGTATTTAAAAAATTGTATAACGGGAAACTTCTAATTACTCAGACTCAAAAGATGCTTACAGACACTTGAAGTGCGCCAGCGCTATGACATGACTTATCGATATGTGATTTGCTGTTTCTCCATTGGTTATTCCCCCTCCTATTCCTTCCCCTTCCCTTCTCAAACGTAGTCTTGGTGGCTGGTTGTGCCCACCGCTTGTCTCTCATTATTTATTTGTCGCTCTTCAGAGCATCTACTTTGGGGTTCCTTTCGAACCCGAGGCTTCTGGGCTGCGAACATCGGAGCGTAAGTCGTGATTGAATGTTGAATGTGTACTGTATATTGAGTGAAAATTGCTTCTGTGTGTGATGTGCTGTGTGGATGTGCCGGGTTCGTAGTCCAGGGACTTATGGCCAGTTGAAGGCTGTTTCTTTTGTAATATGTATTTTTTAAATGTTACATTCTAGTACTACTTGTATTTCTGTTATATTACCTGTGGGTAATAGATATTATGTTCTCGGTTGTATGTACGAGGCCAATAGAAGTTTATTGGTTTACGTTTGAAAGGGTTCTTCAGTTATGGTATTGTAAATATTTTGTTACCATTGAATAAATGACGGATGCATTTACGGATGGGAAACTCCCTAACCTTGGTCCACCTAGTTTCCTCTCTGGGCATGTTCCTGTTTTCCTAGGCCCTAATGCTTCAAGTGTCTCTAAGCGTCTTTTGAGTCTGAGAACGTATTTAGAAGTTTCTCGTTATACAATATTTTAAATACATGGAAAATATCTGTGATAATATTCTAGCCGAAAAAGTAGACGCGTACCACTTGGCTGACAGAAACTGAGAAGGACATTAAGGAATTGGGAATGTCAGATTTTCAAGATAGACGGCCTGTACGACATACCCTGAAAGAAGTTCATGCATTTCAGGAAATACCCCGGAAGTATGGAACCCTGGACAGAAGAAAGAAAGGAGTTACACCGGTAGAAAATACGACAATACAGGGAAAAGTTAAACAGGCGTGGTCCAAAGTAGGCCCATTCGAACCAACAGCAAATTTAAAAAAAAAACTTTGTGAAAATGGGTATATTTTCTACGATTCAGAGCATTGCGTGAAATAAATCACAAAAGTCACCCGAAGAATTCTATGTATCGCGACTTTTAAATACGTCTCACTATATACACATATACGGATATCCGGGCTGAGTGGCTAAAATGTTTAAGGCACGTTGCTTTACATCGCACCAATACAGATAGGTCTTGTGGCGACGATGGGCTAGGAAAGGACTAGGAATGGGAAGAAAGCGGCAGTGGCCTTAATTAAGGTACAGCCCCAGAAATTGCCATACGGCCAACTCACTGAGAAAATTAATGGCCTAATATTATCAGAATGGTGCCATAATCCATTGTAAGAACATACTTGTGTATAAGAGAAATGAAGCTAATGCAGGTAATTTAAAACAAAGATTTCCTGTTTTAAATGCAGTTAGTAATGATGTGTGATTTACAGTAAGCGATAGAAGTGTTGGGAGACAGTGAGGAAGACTTCTAAATAAAGTAATGTACAAAACCTTACTTACCTATACTTTACCAGTATTTGAATTAATTACCCCAGGCCGTGCGTTTCTAGAATTTACATTATGCACACATGAAGAGAGTGTTAAACACGTCTGTTCTATAAAGAAACAAGTTAAATGAACTTCCCTACTCATATAAGAAAAACTGAGCTGGATAATAAATAATTGTGCAACATTACACTGAAACGGCCCTCGTTACCTACCTCTTACTTTACTTGAATAAAGCTAAGTTGATTATTTATCACGCAGGTTTCGCTAATCATGGTCGGAGATTGTGAATGGAAGGTGCAAGTTTTTTAATGGAGAAGAAACGCATGAAATTCCGCCCAGTTATTTTTGCTAAGAATAAACGTTTCCGTGGTTATCACATCCCTGTTTTGTCTTCCAGTTGGAGATAACTACAATCTCATTCGTGCGCAGTGCAATTTTTATCTCTGTCCCCGTAACCCGACATTTGACCTCTGATCATCACCAGTGCATGCAACGAGTTACACAACAACAACAACATTTGAGTCTGTCTCGGTTATTTTCATCCTCATCACGTTATCCCGGACAAGACGGTGGTGATTCATAGTAAGGCCACATTAAATGGGAATATGATTTACTTCAGTTCTTAACAAAAATGTCATGATGGTTCCTACTGCCCAGATATCATCCCTTTTCCTCTTCCTTTTCTTTCTTTCTTTCTTTCTTTCTTAACCGTCAGGACGTCGCACCGCGGTCTTTTCGACCGCACGTTTCTTTCCTTTGTTACTCTGTCTACAATTGTTACAGGAAAGATTTCCCCCTCACCATATCTACCCTGCAACCTTCCTCTAGTGTTTATAGCCAGGTAGAGCTCCCTTATTGCTCTTCTGTTGTCGCTGTGGATGTTTATTGAGTGTGCGGTGCTTTCGACCGCGGGCGACTACTGCCGTTTGATGAATTTGCTTCTAACCCTGGACGTGCAACTATTCGTGTACACGAATTGTTTGATTGTTTACTTGTGTTGTGAGCGAAAATCGATTCCGAAGAAGTTGATAGGATAAACAAATTGATTGATGGTGTGGAAAAGGAAACAGAAAGACGAAGACTTCGTGTGCTACCTGCTCCCTGTGCATATGCCGGGAGCACACTCTCTTCACCTGTCAAGCCTGCAGTATGGGGACAGCAGGTGAAGATGAAGAAAATGAAGATTAAAATGAAGCACTATTTAAATGTAAATAAATAATTTTTGTATTTTTA
This sequence comes from Anabrus simplex, assembly GCF_040414725.1. Lineage (NCBI taxonomy): Eukaryota > Metazoa > Arthropoda > Insecta > Orthoptera > Tettigoniidae > Anabrus > Anabrus simplex. Next base: position 282,112,136 of record NC_090271.1, read on the forward strand.
ATGATGAAAATAGAGAGTAAACAAAAATATAGCAACATAACAAAAATAAATAGCAAACTGAAATACAAAAACGATATGGAATTCTTGCGCGGTCTTTTCCACCGCACACGGCGACTGACGTTACACAGCCTCGCGCGATGTCCCGAGGGTTAACCTATTTACCTCCAGGGTTGGTTTCTTACTCAGACTCACCCAGGAATCCCAAAACTACCGCCTCAAGGGCA